>NC_059181.1:130980035-131283065 GCF_019923935.1 Bubalus bubalis | reverse complement strand
TATTTAAAGCTTGGCTGAATTGAGATCCACACCATGAAATATGTGGAGGTCAAAAGCACAAATGCATTTAGAAATTGAAGCTCATAGACGTTAACTCATGAAGTAAAAATTCTCCCACCTACAAGAGCTATGAAGTTGCTAATTGTTCATTTTCACTTTCGATAGGTATGTTACTGATGACAGATGCACTTGAAGGTAACTAAACTTATATTCTCGTAAACACTTCTGAGATGGAGATGTTATTCTAACTCAAGCTTGCCTTTGAACATGTCTGAGTTATTGGTGAGTTTTGGCTGTAGCTGCCCGAGTCAAGGTGGCATCAATCAGGCTCATTAACGTATGAATTTGGGAACAGCCAGGAGCAGGGGTCCTAGACTGTCCTCTGGGAGACACTTACCTGAATGAACATCAGTTCCAAGAAAGGGACAACAAAGGAACTCACAGATTAAAGCAATTGTCTTAGGTTTACACTTAAGTGAATCACCACACCCCTATAGAAGCACTGCTTTTCTCAAGGGGGCAGCTCCCCATTTCCATTTTCATTTTCACATCAGTTCCAGAGAGCTGCTTTCTCTATAGCTGCGCTGTCCAACGTGGTAGTCACCAGCCACATGTTACTATTGAACACTTGATATGTGGCTAATGTGAGAGTTGAGACGTGCCATAAGTATCTATGTGAAACACACCCCTGATTTCTAAGACTTAGTATGAAAAAAGAATGTAAAATACCTCATTCATTTTTTACATTGATAACAAGTTGAAATGCTAATATTTCAGATATACTGAGTTAAAAAATATATCATTAATTTTGCTTGTGTTACTTAAAATTTTTTTTTTACTTAATAAAATTTATTTTTTAGAATAGCTTTAGGTTCACAGTAAAATTAAGTGGAAAGTATAGAGAGTTCCCATAGTCTCTGTTTCCACTTGTTGTCTTCCATTATCAATATTAAAGTGGTACATTTGTCACAATTAATGAAGTTATATCGACACATCATTATCCCCCAGGGTCCATAGTTTACATTAAGGGTTAACTCTCGATGTTGTATATTCTATAGGTTTTGACAAATGCAAAATACTATATGTCTACCATTACTTGTGTTACTTTTGAAAATAGCTACCAGAGCACTTAAATTACACATCTGGTTCACAAATGTGGCTTGTAAATATTCCCATTGAACAGTGCTGCTCTAGAGAACTTTTTTTCCTCTTAGGTTGCAGACCACAATTTAATTACAAGTATGCTATTAGAAAAGCTCTACTGTCTGACAAGAAAGCACAACTGTTGTTTTCAAAGAATTAAATGGTTGCAAAGAATAGACAATTCTTGATACAATAAACTAGACCGAAAAACAAAGAGAAAAATAAAAGAGATTAACGTACAGTAACGTAAGCTGATTAGTGTACTAGACCTTAACCGTACCCCTAGATCTTAACACTCTCTGTTCCATACACGTTGTAGCCTTCTCTGTATGTAGCGTAATTTTGAGTGTTGGTGGCAGGAGCAGGCTTAAAGTTTTGGGTGTTCTTTGTGAGTTTCATGCGTTTGGACTCTGCCCGCGATTTGTAACAGAATTCTATCAAAGCCACCATCATGGCCAGCCCCAGACCTCCGACAAGTATATAGAAAACGCCTGCCACATTGCTCAGGCTCAGAGCGCTGGTCTTGTCCTAAGAGAAATGAACAAGGCGATTAGTTCTTGAGGAAAACAAAGACAATGGAACATTATAATACATTGCAACAGTATACAATAGTTCTAAGTCATAAAATAACTAGACATTGATGTAAATGTTATGACTCAGCTCTGGCAACTGGTGGATGTTTCACAATGGCCAGTAAGACAGCAGACTGTGCTTCTGTTGATCCTCATCTAAATATTCTTTTATTTGGGCTCCTTAAATCCTTTAGTACCTCAAGATGGTGTCAACAACTAAATAAAACAACATCCGGCCATGGGAGCAGAAGTGTAAACACAAGCACAATATAGTCCTCTGCCAACTTGCATAAACACCGTTTGCCAGAGTTGAGCAGTGACATAATCTCTATTAATGTAACACTCTTTTCATTTGGGACCTTGAAGCACTCTTTCCCCTCTCTGCCCCGCAACACCCCTTTCTCCCTTGTTCTCCCTGTGTCAACAACTAGTTTTTAAGATAGCAGGTGAGTATGTTAGCAGTTCCTGATATTCATATTGGGGGGAGTTACTTCACAAGGGTTTGTTTAAAAAGGATTAGCTCTCTCTTTTCACCCAGTGGTTGAGAAAGAAATTGCTCCCTGTGGGGGCTGGTGCTAAGGTCTCATCCTCAGGGGAGCAAATCTTTGTGCTGTGGAGACAAGGGCACAGCACAATGAATTGACTCTGTTCCCGCTTCCTGGGAGTTTAAACCCTCAGGAGGACCCACTGGGTCCGGAATTGGCTCCATACAAATCAGAAAACTTTTCCAGGAGGCTGATGATTGGAAAAAAAAATCCAGCTCATTTTTAGCTTTTACTCCAGGGAATGTAGAAAATAATCAGAAAAAAAAAAAAAAACCCTACACTTATCTGATCTCTATTTAAAATGGAAGGGGGGGTAATCAAGGAAGCCGGTCAGTGACTTTCAGGTCAAACTGTGCAAGTCTGACTAAGCTATCTACCTGTATGAAAAAGCAGAAACTGAACTGTTGAACAATGGAAAGAAAAAAGTTGGTGCCTTGAGCCCTACCTTGAGGTAGGACACAGCAAGGGTCAGGAGCCTTTCTTTGACAAAAATAAAATAAAATAGCATTTTGTAGTCTTTTTAGAGGGAATGTAACCATTTTGCTGCTGAATACAATAAAATGGAATACCCACATTAAGCCAGTGAATTGAGTATCTCATTCAAATGATAGCACAGTGAGTATATGATGGCTATGGCTGACACTCCACACTCTGGAGCTCAGCTGGTCCTAGTATCATGTAAAGAAGTAAATATAAAGACAATTTGGCCATGTTCTGATTCTATTTTCATAAGTGCCAGTCCTGTACTTGTTTACTTCAACAAAAAGGCCAATTGGAATTGAATCGCATTGTCGGGAAGGTGGGTATGGACATTGCCTCATCTCTATAACAACCTTGCAAAGAGTCACTCTTCTAGGATGAATGACAGCTAGACAAGTGATAAGAATCTCTGTGACTTAGGAAATGATGGATCGCCTCCTTAAGGAGGCTGGTGAAACTATCTGCAGGAATGTTCCACAATCCATTAGGAAATGGATCAATTTCTGGTAACTTGCCCTCTCCCATTAGATTTGTATATGTATGTGATTTTTGATGGGGGAAAAGTATCCTTTGCATGACCCATGTAAGTTATAGCAACAAAGTTTCAAGTTCCTCCAATTTAAGTTTCATAAAATTCCCTGTTGTGGGATGTAGAAAACCAGTAGCAAAATGGTTCACTGCACAAGGAAAATGAGTGGCATTTCATGAAATGAATTAACTGATACCACAATATTAGTTCGAAAAAAGGAAAGGCAAAAATTGAAACTCAAAAAGAATTTTCTTAGGGGGGCAGGAAGGAGGCGGGGAAGAGTGTTTCATGCTTATCAATGTGATGTTATCCTGAGAATGTATACCCTTAAGGAGCATGCGACTGAATTTTAGAAGTATTACGTACAGAGATTCAAATAACACCTTTGGAAGAGAGAAGTGTGACAGACTTAATGAAATTCGAGATCCAAATAGATGCCGAACTCAATACGACAGCAGCTGAGAGGAGGCTACTCATTGTGCTTACAGAAGCCAGTCTTTGTTATTTAATTCTTTGACTGTTTTCAGGTGGGCTCAACATAATATAGTCATAACCAAAGGCATTAGCAACTACAAAGTCTCTGAAACTGTAAAGAGGTTAAGAAAAAGTACTGTCACAACTGGATCATTTTTTTTTTTTTTGGTTGTTGTTCTGTTTTTCTCTTCAAACTTTTAAAATGTGAAATACAGTAAAACCCCCTTATAACACAGCTCATGATTGTACTTCTTTGGGAATGTGTTGGGCCAGATTGAGTTCCCTGATCACAATAGCTTGCCGGGAGTCCATGAGTGATGTCACGTGGCAGGCCTCTAAGGCTGGTGTTTGCCTTAAACTTTCAGCGCTGGTGTTATAAAGGGGTCCCACTGTGTCAGGGAGTGTGTGTTGGGAAGGAAAGCCGTTTTAGGGTAGAAAATAAACAGTGGTTCAAAATGTGATTGCTAATCAGTACAAAAAGACCTTCAGCGACTGACCTTACTCCCGGAGTCCTTGGCTCCACACTCCCCCTTATCGTACCACCATTTGTTTTTCAGCTTGTCTAAGATGCCTTGTTCACTGAGTTTCAATACTGCAAGGTTTACAGGCGTTCTTCACGTGGGAAATAACATAAATAACATTATATTATGTTATTTTATGTTATTCAAGCTTCAAACTACTTTAAAACTATAGAAAGCGATAAAGCAGGGGGCCCTGGCCACAGAGTAATTTTAGACACTGCAGGCAACCTGAGCATTACCTTATAAAAATTAACACTACAGCAACGCTATATTTACCAGGGCCTGCCCATATCGCTTTGAGTAATCGGCACACACTGTTAAATAATGAGGATAGAAAAAAGGCACTCCTCAGATAGGCGGTGTGGGGTGAGGAGGGTTTCCCCTCAGTGACAATCGTCGGCGGCAGCTTGCAGTAGCTTTGTGATGGAGGTGTGTTAGGTTTGATCTAACCGGGTGTCTTGTTGTACTTCCAGACAGAAAGCAAGTTTTATGGTGGAGTGGGGAAGGGAACGGGGCCAGAAGGGGAGGCATTTCCACGTGTGGAGACAAAAGGATGAATTCCAGCAGAATAGAAGATAGATTCTATGTGACTAGCACGCCTTCTGATTAGTTGTTCTTTATTACACAAATCTGCTGTCCAGCTGAAAATGATCTTCCAACAAACTGTACTACATACATGTCTCCCCAGACTGAATTCTTATGCCATACTGGTCTTAATATTAACAGTATAATGTGGACTTCTGAGTTCTGGATAAGAATACTTTCAACAGTGTGAGACCTGGTCTAGGGATTGTTTTTGAATTACTGATCGGCTGTCTCTCTGATATGGTTGTACGTCTATGGCCAACTCAGGTCACCAGAAGGTGAACTAGATTGTTTTAAAATGGATTATTAATATGGCATGACCTGAAATGGCAAACTGACTCTGCCTCTATGGCAGTGCTGTAGAGGAAGTTTAGATAAGCTGTTATAGTCAAATGAAACTTCAGAGCAAATGCAGGAAACCCTACTGGTCCTAGGGTAATGATTTTCTCTCTCGGAAATTTCTTCAGCTGTAAAATGGGAATAATGACTTCTACAGTTTTCTTTCTAGACCTAATGAATCTTAAAGGATCTCTAATAACTTTAGATTTAAAATGCATTATAGAGAGGGGGTGGCATATTTGTATTATGAGGCTATGAACTACTGTGTGTTCAGACTCATGTGAACAATATTGCCAGTACTAGTACCTGTTTTTCTGAATGCTACCAATTTTCAAGGAGGAAACAGGTATATTTGTGTAACTATGAACATTCCATAGAATTTCTGAGTTTATTTTGGGTAACTTGGACCCATCAACATATCCCAATCATTGACAAGACTTCTGTTGTCACAGAGATCTGTTCTCTATCAGACCATCCCCAAAGCCTGTTTCCTTTCTTTTCCTCTTTGCTGTTGAGAGCAGAAGGACCATCTCGAGATATTCTGAGAAACAGATCATCATGTAAAAATAATAGGCAATTTCAGAGTACTTAGGATTTGTAAAACTATAAACCTTTAGTGTCAGGGAGGTGACACTTTCTTGGTTAGTACTGAACTTGGCAGCCAGAATATCTGTATTTTGTATATCACCAGGAAATTGAGGTCCTTTTATATTTGAAACAAGTTCCTTCAATCAATGCTCAGAAGCTTAGGCTTCTCAAGTGCTGGCCAGAGTTGCTTGGAATGCAAAGAAACAAAAGTTATTTAAATAAAAACGCGAGCCTCTTTAGGATATTATTAGCTGGGACAGTCATCTTAGACTTTTTTTCTTAAAGAACAGACAGGCCATCTATGGCCATGAGATCAGTGTTGGAATTGCCTTCTCCCCAATCTCCACTGTCTAGTCTCCTTCTCTCTCCTTTCTCCTATAATCTTTTCCTCTATCGCCACCACCTCTCCCTCAGTGCTATGCCTTAAACTACATTTTGGCACCCAGGCTCAGGATTATAACAGTTGGCTCAGATTGCAGGGGAGATGTTTTTCAATAACAGATATGTCACTGATTCCTTCAGGACCACAGGAAAAAGTATAATGCATTTTTTTCTTCCTTTTCATGCTTCCTCTTTTCTTACTGCAAAGGGCCCAGTGTCTTCATGCTGCTCTCTGACTAAGCCCTTACCAGGCCCTGACCTCCCTCAAGCTACTGTATTCTTCAAATGACTTCAATTTCTTTAGTTATGGCTGCTCTTACTAGATCTCAGGAACAGAGCAGTCTGATTAAAGGCACTCACACTAAGGTCCAAATAGAGATCTCTCCCTAGAGATCCTAGGTTTAAAAAAAAATTATCAACACTTAAGTAAGCTAGGGTTGATAAAAGTGGGGCATGTTAGTTTAGAGCAGTGGTTCTCAAACTGGTCCAGAGACCCCTGGAGGATCTCTGAAATCTTTTCATCAGAGGGTCTGTGAGGCCAAAACTATTTTGGTATTAATACTAAGGTGTTCTTTGCCTTTCTCACTCTTATTATCTCATGATGTACAGTGGAGTTTCCTGGAGGTAACATGACATGTGATATCACAACACATTGAATGAAGAAGTAGATATGAGAATCCTATTCTCTTATATTAAGCCAGATATTAAAGATATTTGCAAAAATAGGACGATGCCACTCCTCACTGATTTTTTAAAAAGCATGCTATTTATGTGAATATACATTGGGTTTATTATTTTTAAATGAGTTATTAATACATGATTTAAAAATCGTTCCATTTTAATTTCTGATATGGTAAGCATTAATAGACATAATACATATGAACAAAATCTTTGGGGTTCCCTATAACTTTGAACTGTGTAAAGGGGTCCTGGGACAAATAAGTACTGGTTTTAAAGGAGGGAAGGCTTTTCCTCTGCTGGGCCTATTCTGGGCTGCCACCCTCCACTCTTGTCAAAATCCAGGCTGAGCATTTAGCATCCAGGTCAGCAATCTAGCATCCTACCTTTCTGACAAGTGGCCTACCCCTGCCTTAGGCCATTGAGTGGCTCCCTCAGAATGGTTGGTAACCGCTCTCTATTACCATAGTCTGTACAGTGGAGGTTACCTTAGAGCAATGGTTCTCTATTAGGGGTTGTTTTGCCCTTCAGGAGACACTGGGCAATGTTGAGTGATCTTTCATTGTCACAACTGGGGAGGGGGGCGATACAGGCATCTAGTAGGTAGAGGCCAGTGATGCTGTTAAACACCCCACTATGTGCAGGACCGCCCCCACCACAAGGCCCCAGATGTCAATAGTGCTGTGGCTGGGAAACCCTGCCTTAGACAATCCAAACCTCATCTGATGCCCCAGGACTTTAGGGAAATCTGACAAATGATATATCCTTAGAAGTTTAGTCTTTGATTGGAAAAAAAAATCACAGGGTTTATGAAATCTGGCAGGGAACCAGTGTGCGTTTGGGAACTTCTAAATAAAAATGAAGGAGAAAAACAAACATTTTAAGCAGCAGCACAGCCAAGCAGCATAAAAGCTGTAATCAGAAATCACAGATAATACCACTTAACAAGGTTAGGATAGCTGCCAAGAAAAGAAAGTACTTTAAAGGCCAAATCTCCTACAATTGTATGTTGCTGCAGGGTAGAATAAATTCCCAAGATGGCAGAGAAAAACTGCTTCTATCCACATAATTTTCTCTGTTACTGTACCTTACTGGATGTATTGCCAAACTCAATTCAAATCAACCAAATGTATTGACTTTCCCTTCCCAAAACACACACACACACACACACACACACACACACACACACACAATTTGGTATTTTAAAGAAAGTAGAATTAGGTGGGCAATTGGTCACTTTAAATTTCACTTTCTTCTTGGTGCCATTTTTGCTCCTCACCCTAATATTTTCTCTCCCCCTCTTCATCTTCTATCTTGCCTTATTATTTGTGCCCAGGCCTTGTGTTTCCCCCTAGACTATGTTGCTCAAGTGGAAAGACCATGGCTTATATATTTGTATTCCCCATTTAGAATAGTTCTCTCAAGAAATACTTGAATAGAAAGCTCTTTTAGCATTTTGTTTTCCAGCCCGGCACTTGACACATAATAAAATTATTATTATTATTGGTCAAGTTTAATAATCACTTTAAGAAGGTAGATTCATGGCCTCTGTAAGTAAAGCAATCGAGGCACAGAAAGGGTAAGTAATCTGCTCTAGCCTGCACAGCAAATTATTGGGCAGGCCAGAAGGCAAATTGATATCCATGCAACTCTGCACTGTACCTTCACCAATGGAACACACAAAAAAAGGGGTGGCAAGCCCGCATTGTTTTTGTTCTTAGAGCTTGGATGTTCATAATGAATTTTTTCTTTAGGGACCATCAGTTTCCAAATAACTCTCAGCCTAGCAAGGGTAGATCCAGCCGCTGGGGCCTTTCACCGCTGTGGTGCAGTGGTATGTCTCCAGGGGAATGTTTCAGAGCTATGACTGCAGGCCCTTAACGGGTACC
The DNA here is from genome assembly GCF_019923935.1 of Bubalus bubalis. Taxonomy (NCBI): domain Eukaryota; kingdom Metazoa; phylum Chordata; class Mammalia; order Artiodactyla; family Bovidae; genus Bubalus; species Bubalus bubalis. The sequence continues at coordinate 131,274,341 of NC_059181.1, read as the reverse complement.
TAAGAGAATTAGAAGTCAGAAATATTTATTGTCCTTGCTTCAATAGAGAATAGAAAGAATTAAACAAAGTAGGTCAGATTCATATCATGGAAATTAGCCATTCTCCCCTCTGAAGGGCTTGCTGTGAATATTTCCTGAGTGGAGTCCTCTTAAGGCAAAACCAAAACAGAACAAAACAAAAACACAGGTCGTAGAGCTTGGGAGAGAACAGGAGTGCTTTGTCATTTCAGGGGCTCTGGGAACATCCCCCCCCGCCCCAAAATAGTTTCCTCACTGGTACATGACATTCCATCAAGGAATTTCACATCTTTAAGATGGAGGAAACTTCCTTGTTAAAATACAAAGCTTCATGAGAAATGGGAAGGGAAGCGGAGTGTAACTGTTTATAAACTCCAACTCTTTGTTCTGTTTGGTTTAAATAATGGCCTGGGGGGTTGGGTGGAGGAAAGGGTGTAAATTCCTCCTATGGAAAGGCTGTAAATTGCACCTATAGCCTAAAAATGTATGTGGATTAGGGACCAGATGGAGGGGGTAACAGCAAGTGTCACCTAGATAGTCAGCTAATAGAATGTGGAGGGAGCACTGACCTCAGACAGAATGATAGTTCCTGAGTGTGGGGAGCAGTCATGAAGTAGCATCAGTTTTTTTTTGAAATTGGGGTAGTAATGTAATTCACAATGCCTTGAAAATGAGTTCTATTTTTGAAGAAAACATTACTGGCTGATACAAATTTCTGCTTATCTCTGCCATCCCCACCTGGCAACAATCAACAACAAAGCTCTGTGCTCATTAATCCAGGGCATCCAGCCCCGGGTGGTGGTTGTCTAGGTTCCCAGCTCATTTCTGGGAGCTATGAGCCAGCCATTGCAAAGTTCAATGTCATCTTAGTGCCGACCAATGTTACATATGCAGACAGTTTTAGGATAAGAGGAACAATTTTTTTCTCCTGTGAAAGTAGAAACTGCTTATTTTTTGTTAAGTAACTAAAATTTTTGATTTCAAAGGAATTGTCCAATTTATTTTTTAATTTTGATTTCAGGAAATACCTAAACTATGTAGATTTGAGCCATGTTAGAGTCTTTTTTTATAAAGAAAGAAATGTGGAGAGAGTGATGTGAGGGTGCTGTTTTCCCATAGTGAAAAGAAGAAAAAATGGCCTCGTGAGTTAGTGACCAAGTTGATTCCTCCATATGGTGTTCCTAGAAGGATTGAGAGACAAGGTTTGTACTATGGATATAGTTCTAGGCCTGAAAGATATAGGAATCGAGGGTGTTGTAAGATTTATCTATTTGAGAGACTGTGCAATATATTCTAGTTTAAGTGGCTTCTTTTCTCCTTTCTGAGCAGGGACACCTAAAGAGCAAATGTCTGTTTAATTAATTATACCAAGAGATCTTCAATGGTGCCCTTAGGAAGGACAGATATATGTGTAAATACGTAGGTCATGGAGGGAAAGACAAGGAGATTACGGAGAAGTAAAAGAAATATATGAGTAAGGATGGTGTATTTGCAGCATTAATTACAAACTTGCTCTAAGAACACAATGTCTGAATGATGATAACAGAAACTTATCACAGCCTAAGCTGGAAGCCCTCCCCTTATGCTATGATTTATCCAAAGCTCACTCCAAGTTACTACATTTGCTTCTTGGTACCTAGTGATTTTTTGGAACAACTTCTAAAAATTATCTTCGGTCCAGTGGAGGGAGAAAAGCCATCTATCACTGGCTTTTCTACTGAAGATATTTCAGGTTTTCATGGTGACAGTTCACCTTTTCAAATTGCTCGCTTGTTTCCCTAGCCTTTTCTGGAGAACTCCTGGTATCATTCAGGAAATCACAGGCAGCAAGGCAGTTACAGACATCTCTGCCCAGGCAGGACTTGATCTATTAAGTTGAAGTCAATTGATGACCAACCAACAGAAGATTCGTCATTGGATAAAAGGATATAGTCTAGAGTCCTTGATATTCTTTTCCATAGGTTACCTGGGCATGTTGTTGGAGGCTATGCCCTAGACTACATTAGTATTCTGGAGCCCCTTTAAAGAAGCTCGATTTATTTATTTTCACAGGGGTTTCTGGATGCAGGATTCTAGGAGAATGAAGATTTAAGTTATTTTAATCTTTCTACCCTTGGAGAAAGCCTGAGCTTTCTCCACAACCTGAGAGCAGGCACATATGACTGCTGGCAATACTGGACCCTGGCCACCCAAGTGACCCTCATTCCACAGGGGCAGCTACTGTGATTTGCAGAGTTATACAGTGCTTAGCTGCTAGACTCTCACTCTGAGACAGTATTTATATCATGTAGTTCACAAATGTAGCTTAAACCTATTTAACTCCTTGCTAATGAGATCATAATTTAATGTAAGTGCAAAGAGCAAATTCAATAATGCATGCCTATAACATTAGGAGGTGAAAGCTGTGAGCTATTTTACTAAGGGCCCAACAATGCTAGTGAATGAAACCTATTGATGGGCTTTTGTGCTAAAGAAGCAGCCCCCAAAGTCACTTGGAGATATTTGGATAAAGCCAGGTCATTTCCAAATGATAACCTCTCAAATGCAAAGTGATAGACCCCTTGATTACAAGTTGTGAATTTCACTAATGGATTCTTGCCAAACTGGGTCTTGGTCCAATCTCTCCCTCTAGAACTAGAAACCTGAACAATTTATTGGTCGTGGACAATCTGACATAACCCAATCAGTCTGGGAAGACTTCTTACTCAATTTGTCCCTGACAGGGAGAAGGGCATGAAGGAAAGATGCGAAGCTTCTGGAGAAGCTAGTTTTGTTTAAAATGTGGCCACAGATAATTTCCCAGGTACGTAATTGATATGAGTCCCTTGAAAACCCTGTTTTGAGATCCATTGAACATTCAAACTATCACGTTTGGTTGTGTTTCACTACATACAAGTGTCTTTTCTTTAGTTCATCCCCATGATACTGAGAAAGAGAGGCATAGACTGAGAAGACAGACCAAAACAGATCTTTACCAGAAACTCACATAACAAGTGTTTCTGAAGAAAGACATCTAGTTCATTTTCCTGATTCTAGGCAAAATATTCATTGAGAGTTTAATCCAATGGGTGCCAGCATTCTACTTTTCTCCCAGTAGCCCTCCATTGACCATGACCCATAGAAAAATAATCAGTCTTAGCTTACATGCCAATAGATTGCAGCAAATAGGGTCTACCTATCAGATTTGAAAGCTAACTTCTGGTTGCCATTCCAGGGTACACGCCACTGTTTTCAGCTTTCATCCACTTCTCTGCATTTCCAGCAGCAGTGCTAGACAGCACATGCTAGCAAAGTCAGTCTCTCCCTCTCATTTAAAAAAAAAATGTAATGGATGCTATTGTCTTAGATCTGTATTTTGAGAAATATTTGCTTCAAAGCCAGATGAAATTGAGCTTTATGGTGAATCTAGCACTTGGACCACCCTTTGCCACCTCTGACCAATAGGGATTTGCCTCATGTGCCAAGGGCCAAATGTTTTACCGCTCTCTAGAAAGTCAAAAGAGAATAGATTTCAATTGTTCTCTGTAAAAGAAATCTGCCCCCACCCTGTTCCACCAACCTCAATTCCCACCCTCATCGAATGTGTTTTAATCATTTCATATCTTTTGTGTTTCTTTTCCAATCATTTCAAATCTTTCGCATTTCTTTTCCATGGCTGTCCTACCTTTCAGAGAATGTAGTCCTATAATCTTCTCTCCAAATGAAAGGAAACCAAATGATTTGCTCTTAGTGGGGCAGAAAGAGCAGACATATACCGTTTAACTCTGCCACTGCAGCGGCGTCTTTCTTCTTGGCAACTGTATAGCAGCATTCTTACCTTCCGGCTTTTCATTCCTGCTGCTCTTTCTGTAGCTCTGGTGTTGGACATTTGGTCATTATTTGTCAATAAGAAACACATTCATGTTATCAGGATAACACCAAAGGCAAATAACCACATCCTAATCATAGAAACTGTGTTAAGGCCACGTAGTCAATTTCAAAAAAAAAAAAAAAAAAAAAATCATTAAAATGGGTTAATTTTAAAAAATATTTTCTTTCTGGATTACATTTTTTTTTTTTTCCGGTGGTAGCACTTATTCTTTAACACCATCTGGTAAAATCAATGGTTTTGGTAGTCACTGGATTGGTTCAGTTCTTAAGGCAAAAAGGTCCCTTTTTTGCAGCAGCCACTTGAAAGAAAGTGAGGGTTTGCTCTTGGGAAGAAGACCTGAGTAAGTTCAAGGAGCAAACTTAGTCACTATCAGGAAAGAAAACTGTCAGTTTCTTCATACTTCCAGGCGGCAGCACCAGCATAGAGACATGCAAACCAACGAAGAGTGTAATATACTCACCCTACTCCTTGATCCCAAACCAGTCTTGGTGACTCACAGGAACTTCTTCTAAGACTCAGGAAGTGCCATCGATCTGTAATGATTCTTGACTACACACATAACAGTGTCAATAGAGAGTCACTGGGGTTCCAGCTTAACCCTGGATATCCAAAATGTCTCCCTTTAGGGATGGCTCCTGCCAATCAAACGCCCATCTTATTGCAGGTAAAAGGCAGAGGCAGATTCACATCCATGACCCAAGGCCCAAGAATGTCAAACAATTCTGGGTGTGGAAGAGAAGTGGTTAAGAGACGGTGGCATAGGAGAGGAGAATTGTAGACAAACATGGAAGAAGAAATACACACAAAGCTGAGGATCTCATTTATGCATATAGGAAACATAGTATCACCTCATTTATCTATGTACCACTAAAGAGAAGCCGAAGGCATTGGGAAATCTACTGTCCTAAAGTATAACTTTTTACTATCTCTGAATAGGAGACTTGCTAAGCAAATGCATGGTTATGAGACAAAAAAAAAAAAAAAAGAAAGATTGTGATATGAGGAATATCTTTGAATTTCTTAAGAGAACAAACTCTTTTTAAGTACTTTAAAAAGCACCCATGTGAAAGGAGATATAACTACTTTTAATTGCAAGTCATTTTTGGAATTTATTAAAACAAGTTCCCTAAGTTCTTTACTAGCATCCCATTGGTTAGTTTATTCTAGTCCCGATATATTTGTGAAGAAAATAAACTGCATTTCTCTATTAATACTCTATAAATCATAATGATCAGGTTAGAAAGATGCCCTGGAGAGGAAATGGCAATCTGCTCCAGTATTTTTGCCTGGAAAATTCCAAGGACAGAGGAGCCTGGTGGGCTACAGTTCATGGGGTCACATAATGCTTGGTTGCTCAGTTGTGTCCAACTCTTTGTTGTGACTTAATGGAAGTTTAAGTTCATATCCCATCTTCATCCTTACTAGCCTATATGCCTTACAAGTTAAGGCAACTCTCACTGCCGTCAACTGGTTTAGAATGGTTTCATTTAAACATTCTGTTCCAGTGTTCCCCAAAGCACACAAAATATGCTGATTTTTGTCTTGGAAAATATGGATATTGGAAGTTGATTTAAATCCCTGGATAGAACTAAAACCAGGACACTTCTAGGGTGAAGTGGGGTATGGTTTATAATGCCTTGTCAAGATCACTTATGGATTGTTTCATTGACCAGACCGCATCTAGTAAAATAAGGTTATGTGGGAAAGCTAGGCTGGGTGCCCTTCACCCAAGATTAAGGGAATGAAACAGCATGGGTGCAGGCATCAGAAGAATTTGAAAGTTTGCAGGGACAAGCAGCTGAGGAGGGAGGTTGATGTGGTAATTCAGCAGCTAAAATCCCCATTCTGCTGTGATTTATAGCAATAGACTTTCACTGGCTGTGTCACAAACCCCTGGTGATGGGGGTTTATCGCTGAAACAACCCACTGGCTCCTAATTACTGCATTTGCACACACAATGTAATAAAGCGCTAACACAAAAGGGTGATTTGCAGGTTAAAAATTCCCAAACCACAGCTCTAATTTCCATGATCCTTGCCTGTACATTTATAGTTCATCAAGGAAGGATTGAGTCTGATTTGTGTCCACCCTATTAGCCCAGGTTTAGGAAACTGGTAAACCCAAGCAGTATTTTAGTTCTAACCTGTAGATCTGGTGCAGAGGCTAACTGGTGACTGACCTTATTTTAATTTCTTGTATTTAGAGAATTAAAAAAAATCTATTTCATCAGCCTAACTGTGTGTACATTTAAAACAGCCTGATCACTGCTTCTTTATTCCATGAAATAGTAACTTTTAGAGAATAGGCTTAGAATGTGTTATGTCTCATATCAGAGGGGAAAAGTCAAGAATTTAACATAATTGCCCATTTATCATTATTTAAAGGTTGTGGGAGAGAGATAATATATGTTTTTTTTCCCCTCTCCTGGTTTCAGAGATAATAGTTGTAAAAGTGTTTTTGAAAAAGTAAAAGCACTTATAAATGTCAGGCTTTGTGATTATTGTCATTTTTAGTAATCAGTACTGAGGGCTGGAATGGCTTAAATATGCTATTTGCCTTGTAACAAAGGTAGTTGAGAATGAACTTGATTTTTATGGAAATAGATCATATGTAATCATATTTGCATTGCTCATTGGATGGGTAGATGTGATAAATTGCTGTCTGCGATATTATCACAAGAGGTGACCCTGAAAGTCAGCAGAGATTTGTGACAGCATTAGCTGTGTGACCTTCTCAAAGTCACCACCATCTCTGGGTCTCACTTTCTCTATGAAATGATGGTGTATTTGTCAATTGTCATGTTAACTGGGGATGGAATACAATAAAGAAATGTAATTCTCAAGCCATTTTACTAATACAGTTAAAACTCACTGATTTGAACAGAGGAGAAGGATTGTCTGAAGGAGAAAGTCCTGAATTACAAAATAGGTTTGAAGAATGACAGTTTCATTTCTTAAAATCTATTTTGTAATTCAAACTCTCTATAAAACATTGCTTTAGTGAAGGTCCTCGTGAAAACTACTTTAGCAGATAAATTTGTAATGGATATGATTATATCTCAAAAAATGCTTCCAACGTTTGAAAAAGGTTTGTTCTCGTAAGGAAAAATTCAACTGACAATTGAGTCTAAACTTTTCATTTGCTTAACAAACCTCTCTTGGCCTCATCCCTGATACAGTTAGACTGTAGATTGGTCCCTGTAGACTGGTGTCTGTCCAATTTATCACAAATTATAAATTAGAGGGCTCCAAATTAATGAGGTTTCACTGCCTTTTCTACCTTCTTCTCCATTGATTTCTTTTTGGCATCACCACTAAATAGTGGTAGCACTGATTCAAGTTCATCTCTTGCCCCTTCTCTTGCTCACTCTCAGAAAACAGCAGGTAGCAAGAAGAAAGAAGTTAAAGGCAAGCTCCTTGGTCATCCAGAAATGGAATAAGCAATCATTGGATACGCAGCACTGATCACACTATTATCCATAGTTGAGAAAGGGTCGACTTATTTCAAAAAGTTGTCTGGAGGAATGAGCAAAGGAAGTGATTTGAAAGATGAGTGGCTGGTAGCACTATGGTCAAAGAAGTTGGCAACATTTAGCATCTACTGAAATATTTTTCTATTTGCGTGCCAAAAATCAGATAATCTGGAAATTGTGGGGCTTGGCAACAAAGTTACTTGATAATTTTGCAGCAGTATCAGCTGAGGCAATATCTGGGTGAAAAGTAAAAATTCAGCCAGATGCGTGCAGATCTTTTTGTTTATGTAACATCAAACATCTGGTTATTTGAAAACTTCTGGGCACTTGGCATCATGTAGATGTTTTAGAGTCATCTTGATACAGTCCATGGCGCCTTTTTAACCATGCTGAGTATGAAGGATGAATTCGTGACAGCCATGTATCCAATCCAGCTCAATTTTCACTCTGCAACTCACTTGAACGGTATAATTAGGTTCTCCGTGGCCTGATAATAATATGAGAAAAAAGACCAGGAAGAAAGTGCTAAGTACTCTAGGCATCAGGTAAGCCATTGCCAAACTCGAATGAGCCAAGTCAATGGCATTAGTTCACAATGGTAGGAAAGGAAGTTAACGCTTTTTGATACATAGTAAAACCTTGATTAATTGGAATCCATAAGGGATGAATGGAATTTTCAATAAGAATACTCATTTTGTTTCATTCTTGGCTAATAATACTTTTTTTCCCCCTCAAAGTGCTTGTATCCACTTTCTCGCCTCAGGCAAGCAGCCTCTAATGTTTGAGGGTCAATCCAGATGGAGAGAAGATATAGGAGACAGAGCTGAGCGTGACCCAACCACAGGTCATCTCTTGGCAAGTGATTAAAAAAAAAATCAATTCCTTGCAGTCTTCTTTTTTGGTACTATTGCTGCTTTCTCCTCAATGTGGAACTGTGAGGGGGGACAATTCAGTGAGCTGGGGTACTGGTTAGGTGAGTTCTGGTTAATCAAGGTTTTACCTTGCCCATGCTTGGTAAGATTATTTCCTGAAGAAAGTTGTTTTTAAATTTATTTCTTGGAAAGTGCTCTGTGTTTCCAAACCCCGTATTATACTGCAGACTGGCAAACTAACTTTTCCGGCAGCTTCCTGAGGAGTGGAGAGAGAAAGAGAGGAGCAGAGGTGTAACCATTGTCTCTGAAGGAGAAATGTTTTGGCTCCCCTGTCGGTCTGTGACTGGGAAACACTATTCTTCACCTTAAGATGCCCATGGTATCTTGGTTGTACAAGAGTCGATCTTACATGCTTCAATATCATTCTCATGCCCTTTAGGCCATGGAGGATTCTGTTTTCAGGTCCTCTCCTGTACTTACCCAACATGTCTTCCATCATTGTATTGTGGCTTCTGAGCTTGCCCCTATTTCTTGTTGCTTGGTTGAAGGCTATTCATTTGTTCTAGACCGAAGAACATTAAGGAGCCAAAGGAATGCCAAGTAAGATGGATTTTCTCACGACGGCAGCCTGGATAACAATTAGACCTACCTGAACCAAGAACACGGCTAAGGAGAAGCCAAATCAGGGATTTATACACAAAAGAGTGTCAGTCAGGCGACGCACTTGTTTAAATATACCGAATACCTTGGCAAAGTCTATATATGTGGTGGCCTATTGAAGAAAGACCCCATTTAACTTGAAACCGAACTTGTTCTTTGGCTTTCAAGTTGAGTGGGGCCAGCTTAAATAGGCTATCACATATGGAGAACATCTAACCACTCATACACATGATTGAAGAAGCCAACTCTAATCAGGCAACCAACCACTGAGCAACCATCACGCCTGAGGGGGGAAAAAAAAGGCTGTTACCTGACTTTTCAGTAGATAGATTTGATTTCTCACAGCACTCATCTGAGGCGGGTGGGGACAGTCTTAAGGAAAGCCTCAGGCTTGTGAAAGCCTAGGGTGTTGAGACCTGCACACTGGCCTTCTTAAGGCAGGTGGTCTGGCCTGTGAGGGGACGGGCAGGGTGTGGACAGGGAGCCTCTGTCTGGGAGTTTAAGAAGGGACCCAAGTTAGATCAAAAGTGCGGGCGGTGCCCTGAAGTCTTTCTGGTTCCCAAAGCTGCCAGGCAGGGGAATAACCTGGTCATTCCACTTTCTGTGTGAGTCTTGTGCTCTTTCCTCAATAAGAAGCTAACAGTCTTGCCGATTACTCGTCACTAAGGGTACCCGGTTGTGGTGACATTGAGGCTGACCTTGGAGTCACCGCCCCCGCTGCCGCACTCTCCTTTGTCGTACCACCATTTGTTTTTCAATTTGTCCAAGAGGCCTTGCTCATTCAGTTTTAATACTGCCAGGTTAACAGCATTTCTTGAAACGATAAAACAATAACTTGTAAGAAAATGCACAAATGCTTAGGAAATCGTTAACGTATAAAAAGGAGCACAAGAGGACAAATTGGCTAAATTTCACAGAACGTGGAGCTATAAAAATGTCTGTACAGCAAATACAGGGTTAAATATTGGAAGGTGGCATATGGAGGATAACATTTGCTCAAAAACTGAAGTGTGCGGGATGGGGAAATTGTCTTTGAGAAAAAAAGTAACAAGAACACCACATCCATGCAATTAACATTCGTCACATATGGCACCATAACTTGGCTTTTACCATTTAAATTGAAAAAGCCGTTGAACTGTAAAATTAAAACAGCAACAAACAGAGAGGACCACACAGAGAGAGAACATTAAAAAAATGGATGCATTAAATAGATGAAACCATAATTTACCGTCTTATTTAACTCCATGGAATATTGTAGGTTTTAAACTTTTAAAAGTTACCTCAAAATCCACAAGAAAGAAAACGACAACAAAATGCATCAGGGTAGGTGGAATACTATAACAACACGGATATTGTTATATTATTCCACCCACCTTAATGCTGAGCCTTTAGGGGTTGCCACACCATAGCCTTTGGAATCCAGATTTCCACCAACTTTCATCGTATCACATGGTTTTCTCTGCTCAATGTACTCATTCATGGTTGACTCCAGCAGGAAGGCGAACTTTCCCTTGGACTTCCGCACTCGGGCCACCCCGTCTGCTGTTGTTTTGGTAAACACAGATGGCTCTGCTGATTTCATGTAAGACCACATTTTTTCATAGACAGCAATTTTGGATCTCTGCAACAGAGATAAGAATTCTTAGAACTACCAGATCTTAAAACTGGAAGAGGCCTCAGTGCAGTGGTTTTCCAAAATGTTTTGATGGCCATCTACGGAAAGATAAGCAGGTTATGCTGCAACCCAGCAAGTACATTCATACATATATAAACATGGTTCCAGAATAGGTTTTTCCAAAATCACGCTCATCTTTGCTATATGTGTGCTGCTGTCTGATATTTTCTATTCTGTTTGAATTCACTTAGAAAAATGTTGGTCAGGACCCACTAAATTGATTTTATGGCTCCAATAATGGCTTGCAATCTACTTGGAATAACACTCTCTTAGTCCCATCTTCGTCTCAATTCAGAAATCACCCTACAGTATACTGCTAGGTAATTACCCTTTACCTGCCTGAAAAAAAGAGGCCATTGGCAGGGAGTGTACAGTCATTTTTGTTAGCCTACTCCAGCATGGGGCATTAAGTATTGTAAGAAAGTACTTCCTTATTCTGAGCTGCAATTTGTTTCTCTAAGACTTTCACCCTTGACTACTATCCTCTAGAGCTATGCAAAGCAATTCTGTTCCTTCTTCTACATGATGGTCCTTCAGATAGTGCAAGGTTGTTATTATGGCCCCTCTTCATCAGTTAAACTCCACTGATATCTAATATTGTTCCCAGAACCCTCACAATTTTGATCTTTCTCCCATTGGATTCTAGCTACTGAGTTGGAATGTCTAGAAATCAAATATATATGACAAGGACAGAGTGAAGAGAAAAACTGCTTCCTGTCATTGAAGCATTATTTTCTATCAACACCATTTGAGCTTTAAAAAATTTTATGTAGTCTTTCATCCATCCTTTCAACAAACACTCACTGGGGACCTGCTGTATACAAAGCACTCTACTGGGGCTGTGAAGAATTTGAGAATCCCTCCCTCAACTCAGGTTGAGGTCAACCCCTTCCCTAAACCGTTAGTTCTTTCTACCATGCCAAGTTTCCCTCATCTTTAGCTTTTTGAAGTTAATTCCATTAAATTTCATCTTAATTCAGGTGGTCCTTAGAACATGGACTAACTACTTACAGCTCTACATTAAGCATTCTGGAGAATATAAAGGAAGCATGGTCTCAGTGACCCCATGACTTACAATTGAGTTGGGAGCTAGATCCTGAGACATGAAAACACTTAGAGAAACATTCAAAAGAATCTTTGACCAGAAGTGAGATAACATGGTAGAAACTATAAACATAATGCCATGTTTTCAAGTGTGCTTTTATGGGGTTTTCTGGCCCCTACCTCAGCTTTTTGGATTACTTATTTAGCTTCTCTTCTTTGGACTTTGGCCAGTTGCCCTGTATCTTTCCTGAGGCTTGCTTGGATCTGCTCAAGGAATTCCAAAATTATTTGAACTCCCAGAACTATCACCATGGAATAAAGCATTGTGTTTATGGCAATCAGATCTTCATTGAGGCCCTCACTGAGTCACTGAAACTATTCATTGAGATGAAATATGCTTGCTTTGCATAAAGAATAGGAAAAATACTCAATGTGGCTGAAGTGCGATGAACAAAAGGGAGAATGGTAGGAAAAGAGCTTAGAAGGATAATCAGAAGTCAGATCTTGTAGGGCCCTGTGGGTCATGGTAAAAAGTTTGGATTTGTTCTACATGTGATAGGATACTATTGGAGGATTCTGAGGAGGGATGTGATAAGATCAGATTTAAAATTTTAAAGCAGTACTCTAGCTGCTGTATGGAGACTAGACTATGAGCTGGACCAGAATGGAAGCAAGGAGATCAATTAGGAGGCTTTTCTAATGATCCAGTGGAGGGATAGTTGTGACTTGGACAAGGCCGGGAACTATGGAGGTAGACATGTTTGGGAAGACAGCAAACAAGCCTTGCTGAGGAACATCTTCACCTGACGGGCCTAGAGACACTTTCAGATTAAATATTTCCAAACTGCACTTAGTCTTCCTTGTACAGCCTGGCTCTCCTAAATTCATCAGCATACTTCTTAACATCCAAGCTAGAAGGTTTGGTTTTTATTCCTTCTTCAGCCTCTCATTATGCCATGTTTATTCTAACATAGAAATGCCTGTAGGATCTGTCCTTCTGTCTCCTTTTCCTTCTCATTAGCTTTGCTCGGGGGCAAGCTCTCCTCAGTTTTTGGTCTAGACTACATGGCCTCCTAACTGGTCTTCCAAGTCTCATCTTCTCTTCCATTTATCCTCCAGTGATCCTTCCAAAATGTAAATCTGATCAAGTTACTTCATTCTTTAAAAGTCTCCGATAGTTCCCTAATACCTGAGGCCAAAATCCAAACTCTAACGTATGATATTCAAGAGTTTTTATGATCTTGACTACTCTCCTAGGAGCTGGTCACAATGGACTTCTCACTCTTCACTGAAATATACCACACATTTGCATATCTTCTGCCTCTGGTTATGCTTTGGCTTCTGCCTGATTAGCTCTATTCATCCTACAAGATACAGAGTGAATACCATGTCTTCTGTGACATTGTTCTTGACTCTACTGTATTCCCACAGGAGTGATTCCTCAGCTGTTTTCCCATTCTAATGATCCAGGGGAGGGATAGCTGTGACTTGGATGAGGCTGGGCTCATGTTTGCTATAGAGCTTTTACTAAATTGCATTAAGGTGAATTGGCTATGGTCTGTCTTCCCCGTATTGCTGGGTGATGTTGATGACAAGTCCATGTCTGGTTCATTTTGGTAGCCCTGTTGGCTGCTACTGCTGCTAAGTCGCTTCAGTTGTGTCTGACTCTGTGCGACCCCATAGACGGCAGCCCACCAGGCTCCCCCATCCCTGGGATTCTCCAGGCAAGAACACTGGAGTGGGTTGCCATTTCCTTCTCCAATGCAGGAAAGTGAAAAGTGAAAGTGAAGTTGCTCAGTCGTGTCTGACTCTTAGCAACCCCATGGACTGCAGCCCACCAGGCTCCTCCATCCATGGGATTTTCCAGGCAAGGGTACTGGAGTGGGGTGCCATTGCCTTCTCCGAGCCCTGTTGGAGGCCAGCACAATGTCTGATGCATGGTAGGCATTAAAGATATATTTAATAACTGAACCTTAGGCCTGATCAAGGTGAAAACCAGATTCTTGGTCAAAGATGCCAGAATGTTGGTGAATATGACTACCAACACTAATTTTACAGCACTGTAGAACTCTAGAGCTGAAGTTACTCTAAAGATCCTTGGATCTTTCTCAACCAAACCATTCAGGATATATGTTTTATAATCTGCAGTTTGTCATTTGGTTTTTTGTCCCTTAGCTTGCTTTTGATGTCCACACCAAGAACTTTCCTCCTAATAATCGAGACCTTCTAAAATTGAAATCCCATCCATTGATGTTTATGCTCATTTCACATCACATTATCCTCATTGTACACATGAAACAATTTCTAAGCATCATAATGAAATATTCTCAATAGCTTTATTTTATTTCAGTGGGAATTTCCTAGACAATTGCCCAAACACTTTTTAAAAGTAGTAAGTAATTCACATGCACAGAAAGATATAAAAAGTTCTGTAAGAACACCTGTGTACCTGACACAAAACTTAAGAAGTAAAATATTATGAAGTTAGTTGAAATCTGCCTATGCATCCCTCCCTAACTGCACAGGCCAAAAGTAACCTCTATACTGAATCTTGTCTTTGTCATTCTCTTGCATCTCTTTATACTTTTTCTCCTTTGTAATGGCTGCATAGTGTTTTAATCTATGAATATGTCATGCTTTATTTACCCAATCCCCTACTGAGGGACTCTTAAGCCAGTTCCAGTTTTTGCTATTATAGACAACACTGTGGTGTGTATGTATCTTTGTTCACTTACAAAGAAGTATTTTGTATTGGCCCAGTCAAATCTGAATAAAAGGGAGAGGGGTTAGAACAATTAGTCTCTTTTATTTTTATTGGAGTATAGTTGCTTTACAATGATCTTAGTTTCTGCTGTACAGCAAAGTCAATCAGCTACACATATATACATATATAGTGGCATAGAATCTGCCTGTCAGTGCAAGAGATGCAACACACGTGGGTTCAATCCCTGGGTGGGGAAGACCCTCTGGAGAAGGAAATGGCAACCCACTCCAGTATTCTTGCCTGGATAATCCCATGGACAGAGGAACCTGGTGGGCTACAGTCCATGGGGTCACAGTCAGACATGACTGAGCAGCTAAGCATGAATGCATACATATATCTCCTCTTTTTTGGATTTCTTTCCCATTTAGGTCACCACAGAAAACTGAGTAGAGTTTCCTGAGGTTATATAGTAGGCTCTCATTAGTTATCTATTTTATGCATAGTTTCAATAGTGTATATGTGTCAATCCCAATCTCCTTACACAATTTGCAAATAGTCCATTATTTCCAAAGATAAATGTTTAAGCCAAGGGCAAAGGGGTCCACGAATTTTGATCTGAGTGTACTCTAACTTGGACTCATTTACTTCATCATTTACTTGAGCTCTTTGACTGTTGATATAGGTTGAAAGGTTTATTCTCTTTGTAATGAGGCATTTTTAGGGGAATAAACGGCAGTGCTTGAAGTGGGTACTTTAAACATGTGTGGTGTACATGCAATGGATATTAATGAATGCAGTAAATGAAAAGTTAGTGGCAGGAATGATTGGGTCCTGGTTGATGACTTAATTCTGAAGGTTGGAAAGGTGGGAAAGAAATGGCTATCAGTGAGAAAACTTAAGCTGAAATGTTTATTTTCCTAACATAGTATTTAAGTGACAGTACAACACTGAGAACAAAAATAAAAAAGAAATCACTAGCTGTTTTTGGTAATCTGTCTTATTTTGGCTGAAATATTGAAAACAATAGAAGGGGTTGGATCTGAGCTCAATCATCTGGGAGAAATTTTAAAAATGACGGGCCGGATGTATAACAGCAAGTTCATTTTTTTTCCTCCGGCATGCCACAATTCATTTTTATAACCACAGAGCACCATTTTGAGCCTAAGTAGGAATAAACAGTGGTTTTGTAAAGAAAAGAAATTCTCTTAGAACTGCTAGATAATTAGCAAATGAAATCCAAACGGAGAAATACATGAATGAGGGAGAAACAGATTAATCCAAAACAGTAGATAAAGTAATGCTGTAGAAATCATGGATTCCATAGTCACTGTTCCAGCTGTTTGTGACAGATCATGAGGTTCAGTGATATGGAGACATTTGCTCTTTTGCTGAGGTGAGAATGTAAGGGGGCCCTGTGAGGCAGGTGTGTGGAAGTGATTACTGAGGGTGCTCAGTCCGCCAAGCAGCGCTTGGCTCTTTGCAATGGTGTTGGTTGCTCCTTGCCTCTGTGCATATGTGTCCCTCTTGTAGACCCAGGTGAGTACAAGGTAACTGTATAGTGCAGTGGTTGAGAGTATGGAGTCACACTGCTTGTGTCAGAATTCCATTCACCTAGTGGATAAATGCGGAGAAGGCGATGGCACCCCACTCCAGTACTCTTGCCTGGAAAATCCCATGGACAGAGGAGCCTGGTAGGCTGCAGTCCATGGGGTTGCTAAGAGTCGGACACAGCTGAGCGACTTCACTTTCACTTTTCACTTTCATGGATTGGAGAAGGAAATGGCAACCCACTCCAGTGAGTGTTCTTGCCTGGAGAATCCCAGGGACGGGGGAGCCTGGTGGGCTGCCATCTATGGGGTCGCATAGAATCGGACATGACTGAAGCGACTTAGCAGCAGCAGCAGCAGTGGATAAATGATTTGATCCCTATGTGTCTCAACTTTCTCTTCTGTAAAATGGGATGATTTTTTTTTAAATGCACACTTCAAAGTTTATTGGGAGAAATAACATGAGTTAATAACATGCATCTCACTTAGAACAGCGCCGGATACACAGGAAGTGATTAAAAAAATGACATAGTTTTATAGTACAGAAAACATCATTTGTTTCAGTGGCAGAATTTAATATTACTCAGTCCCATATTTACAGAATCATGACTTCATTTTATAGAGGAAATTATATGCTTAAGTATTATTCACATGTTTGGATCTCTAAACATACTCCTGGTAAATGCCCATGGTCTGCCATCAACAAGAATCATTATCATTTGATTTGGATTTAAAAAATTTTGTTGGTGGAGGAAAAATGGGCAGGATGGCAGATTTCCTTTTTAATTTATGTTTTGTGGTTTAGTTGAGGTTCATACATTAAAATCCTTTTTAACCAGAACACTACTATTGGGGACACCTGGTGAATGAAACTTTCTGCTTCCCTGAGAGTTAAATTAGAATATTCACTTGGTTAATAGGACATTCAGTTGGAGTCAGTAGAGTAACAACTCTTAGAGCTGCTGCTGCTGCTGCTAAGTTGCTTCAGTCATGTCCAACTCTGTGCGACCCCATAGACAGCAGCCCACCAGGCTCCTCCGCCCATGGGATTTTCCAGGCAAGAGTACTGGAGTGGGGTGCCATTGCCTTCTCCAATGAATGAAAGTGAAAAGTGAAAGTGAAGTCGCTCAGTTGTGTCTGACTCTTCGAGACCCCATGGACTGCAGCCTACCAGGCTCCGATTTTCCAGGCAAGAGTGCTGGAGTGGGCTGCCATTGCCTTCTCTGAACTCTTAGAGAAGAGACCCTAAAAACCGTCTGTTTCAGCCTCTCACCCAGTGTAGCAATGGCATTTGAGCAGGTCTCACAAGGCTCAGGAAGTAGTTCACTCAAGTGGTGGGACAGTTCAAATTGATAGGAAATTCTTTTTGTTGGGCTGACTTCTCTCATGAGAACCTCTCTTCCCTCCAGTCCTACTTCTGTCTGTTGCTGGAATTGGGCAGTCTCTTCTGTCTGCTTCCATTTCTCTGTTGCATGTAGCAATGGTTTTTACGGCTTTGTAATGGTCATCCCCAGTGGACTCGGAGCTTCTTCAGAGTCAGGATGACATCTTTTTTTGTTTCTGTATCCCCAGTGTCTAGCATTATGCCTGGCATGTAGGAAACTCTCACTACTTATCTGTGGAATGAATGAACGTTACAATGATAGTTCTACCCACTGGTCCTAATTCTGCCCTCTAAAGTGATACTGAATAAATATGCTCTCTTTTTCTCATGCTGTACAGATTGAAGACTATCACCATCTTGTCACTTTTTAGTTGTCTCTTTTGTAAGCTAAATAGTTTAAGGGGCTTCATCTGTTACTTGGATGATGTGAATTCCAGTCATCTCCTTCTCCTTCTGGTCACCATCTCCCAGATATATATATTTTTAATATTTCAAAGTCCCTCCTAAAATGTGGCCCCCAGAATTGACCACAATAGGCTTGATAGAGTGGGACTAACACAAAGGACAATGAGACCATTTCTCCCTATGATCTGGGCATGAGCATCATTTTTCACTTTGACAGGATTCAACAAGCATATTTAGTTAGATTGATAGTTGAGAATTAACTGTATTCACAAAACAGACCAATAAATTGAAAACATAATTGTCAACAGAGGCATAATCTGCTAATTCACTTTATGGTATTAATTTACTGTCAGCTTGCAGGCAAAGTATTACATAATTTGTGAAGATAGTCCTGGTGTTTGTGACATGCTCCAAACGTCTACAGTGTGTTCTGTGTGAATAATTTGAGCAGGCAGAATGAAAGGTAAGGGGAAGATGGTTTTAGGTACTTCGTGCCCCATTGTTTCTCAAAGGGGAATGGTCTAACTTTATGTATTTATTAGGGCTTCCCTTGTAGCTCAGTCGGTAAAGAGTTTGCCTGCAATGCAGGAGACCTGGGTTCGATCCCTGGGTTGGGAAGGTCCCCCGTAGAAGGAAATGGCTACCTACTCCAGTGTTCTTGCTTGGAGAATCCCAAGGACAGAGGAGCCTGGCAGGCTACAGTCCACGGGGTTGCAAGAATCGGGCGTGACTTAGTGACTAAACCACCACCATCATGTATTTATTAACTTTCATGGCCATTGTGGCTGTCATGCCTATATTGTCCATTTCCACACTGTATGTATAAGACTTGGATGGACATGTCAAAGAGAAGCTAGACTTGGCTTTGGATTCTCAGCTTGTTTCCCCTGATTTCACTGTCTTCATTCCTTGTCTGCTCCCTTTGTGGTACTAGTAGTCATGGAGGCATTCACTGATATTACAAGGGCTTCTGTTACCCTTGAGAAAGGGATAATTTGTATTTGAATAGGGGATTCACATCCCAAAAAGGAGAGTGGGTTTCCTGGTATTGTATAAAGTGCCTGCTGGGGCTGGAGAAGACTAGCCCCATGAACAGGACACAAATGAAGTGGAAAATGGTGAGAGTTTCCAACAAAAATGCCTTCCCTGACTCATTTTTGCCTTCTCTAACTTTATTGTGGGCTATTTATTGCTTAACAATGTCGTCAATTTCTTCCCTAGATGATACTGATAATTAAGAGAATATCATTAAAAAATATAATGTCCTTTATCTTCTGAATTATTTAGCCCCCTCTGACATTTCTGCTTTTAGTAAAGGTTCACATGGCATTATTAGGTGGTGCAGATTTTTTTAAAAAGTGGCTCTGAGTCAGTCTGCAGAGCCTAGTTTGTATTGTGTGTACTGGCCATGTCAAGAGGGACCACAAAGGGCTTTTAGCCTACCTGCTCATTTCCATCAATCCACCTCAAAATTAGCAAGCCAGTCTGGGAAAAACTGTGTGCTCACTATGCAAATATAGTTTTCACACAGATCCCAACCAGAATGCCACCCTGAAGGCCTTCTATATAGAAATTCAGAGATTGCCACTGGCTCAATAATTTTGCCCAGGTCACACAGTTAATGTGGGGCAAGGCTAAGACCCCACCCAAGTCTGCTAAATTACAGACTTTTCCCCTACAAACCCAGCCTCTTAAGCTCTAACACGGACTATATCCTGTCTGGTTAAAGAGAGCCACTCCAGAAACATTTCTTATTTCTTGTTCATTTTTTTAAGAAGTCGGGGCAACTTGTAAATTTACTACAGTCTCTACCTACTGAGGTACTGTAACCTGGCTACAGGGCCCTGGTGTCCACACTTCACCACATGAAGAGATCAGAGTGATTTGGGACAGAAGAGGAATGCCAAAGGCATTTGACACATGTTTTAAAGAAATCAGTAGCTCTGATGTAGTGTATTTGGGAAAAGGAATCACTGAACTTTACACAAATTTCCCCTGAAGTACAGGAAGTGCTTTCCATGTTTATTTGGAGCAAGGCACACAGGAAATGATTTCATTTGTAAAGCATGACCGAATCCCAATTTAGTTTTCCTTCTTTCCTTCACTTCAGTTCGCACCTTTCTAAACGTTCAGACAGCTTGTCCATTTCCTTTTGGCTCAGACAAGCAGTGGCTGCGTGGTGCCTGTGTTTTGGTGAAAGCAGGGGGCGGAAGGGGATGGATACTGCTTTCTGTCTTTTGTCTCCCTCTCGGTGTGTCATGATCCTGGCTGAGTTATTTTGGGGGCTGGGCTTTTAGATAACTTTAGTGCGGGCAAGGTCACCTTTCGCCTAGACATTGAGTTTTGCTTACAAACGTCAAATAGCCATTCCAAGTGCCTTTGCCTGATATTTTCACGCTGTGCTCTAAAGTCCAGTGACAGGTTTCCTTCCACCTCAAGGAATATTATTTCAGACATCTCCTTTCCAAAGGTGCAAGTGAAAACCCAGATCAGTTACTGGTCACCTTCTGAGTGTCCCTCCCTGGCATGCAAGGTCAGATTACTATTCTGACTTGTCTTTCTGCTTCTCTAGTCAGGTCAGGCTAAGAATAGTCCAGCGGGTTTGAAAGTAGCATCAGGCTATATGACTTTGAAAGCCAGAGTCAACAAACTCTTGGGAAAAATGGTTCTTAGGTCCTATTGCTCTATTCTCAGGGAATAGAGGAAAGGATATAGTATCTTCTACCCCTGTGGCTATCAGCAATGATGTTGCCTCCCAGGAGACATTTGGCAATATCTGAAGACATTTTTTTTAAACTGTCACAACTTGAGGAGAGGAGGCGCTGCTATTATCTAGTGGATAGAAGCCCGGGATGCTGTTAAACATCCTGTAATGCACAAGACACGCCCACAACCAACAACAATCAGTGATCAGTGAACAAAGCTCTAAATGTCAGTATTGCTATGACTGAGAAACCCTGCCTTATGGGTGTTGATGGAGCTAATGTTAAGTGGAAAAACAATAATAATTAACATTTAATTGAGCCCATCCTTTGTTCCAGGCTCTGTTTTAGGTGTTTTACCTGTGTCAACCCATCTAATATTCATGACAACTCCATGAAATAGATTATATTATTATCCCATTTTCAAAGTGCAGAGACAGAGGCACAAACAAATTAAGACACTTGCCCAAGGCCATATAGCTAGTAGGGAGAGGAGCTGGGAACTCACTCATGTAGACTCCAGAATCTGTGCTTGCAAACACTACACTGTTCCCAGGTGAGCGAGATAGGTGGTAGTTGTAAACTGTACACTAGGGCTGGGCCAAATTCACATAAATTCTGTTTGAAATAGTATATATTTTAGCATAACTTCAAGGTGCATAGTATTTCTATTAATACCTCCCTGAAATGTGAGATAGGAGACACAGGATGTCTTGCCCTTAACCTACATGAAACCACACACACACACACACACACACACATACGTACATGTATGTGGCTGCACCAGCTCTTAGTTACAACATGTGGGATCTAGTTCAGAGGCCAGGGATTGAACCTGGGCCCCCTGCATTGGGAGCATGGAGTCTTAGCCACGGGGCCACCAGGGAAGTCCCAGAAACCTCACTTTTTAAAAGACTTCAACAAATTACTTTTTCTCTCTATTTGAACAATGAGAATATATAAATATGGACTACTAGGGCTGTCATCGAGCAAGACTGAATCAGCCTTTATTGTTTCTGATACACTTCATCTTTCACTTCTCCACCCGGGCAGCCCTACCTCTTCCCCATCTACCTTACTGGGTACAAGGATGCCCTCTTGCTCCCTTTCCCTACTCACAGAAAAGGACTGGAAACATTTCCACTGAGGAGTAAATGATGGAAACCAACCAAAAGTGTGATTCCCATTGCAGGAGAACTTGCATTTCAGCAAAAAGCAAAATGTAGCTAAAAGAATGATGGCCTAAATGGTGGATGTATCAACTGGTTAAGGGAAAAGTGTGTGCCTCATGTGTTGAAAAAATTGACTATGCTAACTGTTGGGTTGGTTGAAAAGTTCATTCAAGTTTTCTGTAAGACTGTATGGATAAACCTGAATGAACTTTTTGGGCAACCCAATACAACCCCTCACCTTTAAGACTGCAGGATCTGTGGGTGCAGAGAATGTGTGCCTGCTATACCCCCACACTACTGATTAGAGAAAAGCCTCAAATTCCACTATACCCAAGCAGTGGATTGACTCTAGGGTTGGGATCACTATTGAACACTCCAGGGTCATTTCTCTCAGCTTGATAGAGTTTTGTCAATGAAACTTCATCTTCAGCAATCTACAGACAGCCTATCACCCTTGACCAACTGGATTTCACTTTCTAACTGTGTTTTTATTTTCTACCCATAAGTTATTTAAAAGAGAAGTTCAATACTCTTATTATTCTTGAATCAATCAACTGTAATGCAGAGGCCAAAGCTGACAATGCAGAGCCTAGAAATGAGAGGAACAGATACTCTTCGATTAAGAAGAAAACTCTCTAACACAACACTGTAAAGCAACTATAGTCCATTAAAAAATTAAAAAACAAACAAAGGCCAAAGACAAAAAAGAGAGAGAGAGAGAGAAATCTATCCTGGAATTGCAATATTTTGAGTTTCCACAGTGGCTGTTTCTTCCAGGTCCTTAGAGTGAGAATTATTTTCATACTAAGGGGGAAAACACTGGAAAAAAGGAAACAATTTTGCTCAGGGATATCAAGATGAGTCCAAAATTTCCACTTAGCGTTTTTTGGGAGGTTGAGGGGGAGAGTTAGTTTCCTAAGGGTGAGCTGGAAGTAATCTGAAGAGTTCTCTTAAAGCCAGCTCATGTGTGCTCTACCTGTAGGTAATGCATACCTGGGAAGCTACTGATCACCGTTCCTGTGATTCTGATTTAACTGGCCTGAAGTGGGGCCAACATTGCAAAAACATCTTCCTAGGTGACTGGACTATTTGATCTGGGTTTAGAACAACCAACCAACAAAGATTCTGCAGTAGAAACAGCTAGCTGCCAGTTTTCTGCAGTGAATACTGACAGTGAGAAGGCTACCATTTATGGAGCACTTACATGTACCAGGAACAGTACTTCACACTTTACATACATTATAGAGAATCCTCCTTAAAATGACCTTGTGAAACAAATATTATCCCCGTTTTACTGATGATGTAACTGATGCTTATAGAAGTTAATTTACTGGTTCTGGATGATACAGCTGGTAACATTTCTAGCCTTAAACTCCAAGCTCATTTATCCAAATGTCTAACTGACATCCCCACTTAGCTGCCTCATAGGCATCTCCAGCTTAATGTGGTCAAAATGCAGCTCCGGAGTCTTCCCCACCCCCGCTTGCTCCTCCTCCAGGGGTCTCCATTACAGAAAATGGCACTACTGTCCAGACGTTCCATTGTGTAGGCCAAAATCTGCCATCATCCCTGACTTTTTGGCTGCACATTCTACAGCCTGTCAGTGCCATCTTCAAAATATGTTCAAAACCCAACCTCTTCTTCCTTCACCTTGGTCCAAACCAGTCATTTTTCACCTGAAATCTTGCACTCATTTCTGAAGTGGTCACCCTTACCTAGCAATCTGTAGGATCCTTTTTTGCACATAAATCAGATCATACCATTCCTCTGCTCCCAGCCCTTGAAATGACTTCCTATCAAACAGAATAAAATCCAAAGTCCTTACCAGGGTTTAAAAACCCAACACAACAGGCTCTGGGTGGTCTTTGCCACCCTCATCTTTTCCCACTGTTTCCCTCTCGCACGTCACTCCTGCCACCTGGGCCTTTAGTCTCAAACCTACCAAGCACATCCCCATGTCAGGGCTTTTGCTTATGCTGTGACTTCCTGAATGCACTTCTCCCCACCCCACTCTACCTCGTGTTTGTGTGTTCAAGTCCTCACTTCATTCAGGTGTCTGGTCAAATGTCACTTCAACAGAGAGCCCTTCCTCCAACAGTTGAGACGAAATAACACTCTCAACATTTTGTCTTCTTACCTACTCTTTTTTTTTCCACTGTACTTAACACCAACTGAAACATGTTATTTACATATTCGTTGTTTTGGGTCTCATCCACTACCACGAGTGCATGGACTTTGTTTCGTTTGAGCACTTAGAGCAAGGGCTGTCACACAGAATGAACAGTGAAAGTGAAAGTGGCTCAGTCATGTCCAACTCTCTGGAGACCCCACGGACTATACAGTCCATGGAATTCTCCAGGCCAGAATACTGGAGTGGGTAGCCTTTCCTTTCTCCAGGGGGTCTTCCCAACCCAGGGATTGAACCCAGGCCTCCTACGTTGCAGGCGGATTCTTTACCAGCTGAGCTACGGGAAGCCTGTCATATAGAATATACTTAACAAATATTAACTGAATGAATAATTTATCTTAAAAATATTAACTGGAGTAGCTGAGATTTAAACCCACATCAGTTCAGTTCAGTCACTCAGTCGTGTCCAACTCTTCGTGACCCCATGAATCGCAGCACGCCAGGCCTCCCTGTCCATCACCAACTCCCGGAGTTCACTCAGACTCATGTCCATCGAGTCAGTGATGCCATCCAGCCATCTCATCCTTTGTTGTCCCCTTCTCCTCCTGCCCTCAATCCCTCCCAGCATCAGAGTCTTTTCCAATGAGTCAACTCTTCCTGTGAGGTGGCCAAAGTACTGGAGTTTCAGCTTTAGCATCATTCCTTCCAAAGGAATTCCAGGGCTGTTCTCCTTCAGAATGGACTGGTTGGATCTCCTTGCAGTTCAAGGGACTCTCAAGAGTCTTCTCCAACACCACAGTTCAAAAGCATCAATTCTTCGGTGCTCAGCCTTCTTCATAGTCCAACTCTCACATCCATACATGACCACTGGAAAAACCACAGCCTTGACTAGACGGACCTTTGTTGGCAAAGTAATGTCTCTGCTTTTGAGTATGCTATCTAGGTTGGTCATAACTTTCCTTCCAAGGAGTAAGCGTCTTTTAATTTCCTGGTTGCAGTCACCATCTGCAGTGATTTTGGAGCCCAGAAAAATAAAGTCTGACACTGTTTCCACTGTTTCCACTGTTTCCCCATCTATTTCCCATGAAGTGGTGGGACCGGATGCCATGATCTTCATTTTCTTAATGTTGAGCTTTAAGCCAACTTTTTCACTCTCCACTTTCACTTTCATCAAGAGGCTTTTGAGTTCCTCTTCACTTTCTGCCATAAGGGTGGTGTCATCTGCATATCTGAGGTTATTGATATTTCTCCCAGCAATCTTGATTCCAGTTTGTGTTTCTTCCAGTCCAGCGTTTCTCATGATGTACTCTGCATATAAGTTAAATAAGCAGGGTGACAATATACAGCCTTGATGAACTCCTTTTCCTATTTGGAACCAGTCTGTTGTTCCATGGCCAGTTCTAACTGTTGCTTCCTGACCTGCATACAAATTTCTCAAGAGGCAGATCAGGTGGTCTGGTATTCCCATCTCTTTCAGAATTTTCCGCAGTTTATTGTGATCCAGAGTCAAAGCCTTTGGCATAGTCAATTAAGCAGAAATAGATGTTTTTCTGGAACTCTCTTGCTTTTTCTATGATCCAGCGGATGTTGGCAATTTGATCTCTGGTTCCTCTGCCTTTTCTAAAACCAGCTTGAACATCAGGAATTTCACGGTTCACATATTGCTGAAGCCTGGCATGGAGAATTTTGAGCATTACTTTACTAGCGTGTGAGATGAGTGCAATTGTGCGGTAGTTTGAGCATTCTTTGGCATTGCCTTTCTTTGGGATTCGAATGAAAACTGAACTTTCCAGTCCTGTGGCCACTGCTGAGTTTTCCAAATGTGCTGGCATATTGAGTGCAGCACTTTCACAGCATCATCTTTCAAGATTTGGAATAGGTCAACTGGAATTCCATCACCTCCACTAGCTTTGTTCGTAGTGATGCTTTCTAAGGCCCACTTGACTTCACATTCCAGGATGTCTGGCTCTAGGTGAGTGATCACACCATTGTGATTATCTGGGTCATGAAGATCTTTTTTGTACAGTTCTTCTGTGTATTCTTGCCATCTCTTCTTAATATCTTCTGCTTCTGTTAGGTCCATACCATTTCTGTCCTTTATCGAGCCCATCTTTGCATGAAATGTTCCTTTGGTATCTCTGATTTTCTTGAAGAGATCCCTAGTCTTTCCCATTCTGTTGTTTTCCTCTATTTCTTTGCATTGATCACTGAAGAAGGCTTTGTTATCTCTTCTTGCTATTCTTTGGAACTCTGCATTCAGATGTTTATATCTTTCCTTTTCTCCTTTGCTTTTCGCTTCTCTTCTTTTCACAGCTATTTGTAACGCCTCCCCAGATAGCCATTTTGCTTTTTTGCATTTCTTTTCTATGGGAATGGTCTTGATCCCTGTCTCCTGTACAATGTCATGAACCTCATTCCATAGTTCATCAGGCACTCTGTCTATCAGATCTAGGCCCTTAAATCTATTTCTCACTTCCACTGTATAATCATAAGGGATTTGATTTAGGTCATACCTGAATGATCTAGTGGTTTTCCCTACTTTCTTCAATTTCAGTCTGAATTTGGCAATAAGGAGTTCATGGTCTGAGCCACAGTCAGCTCCTAGTCTTATTTTTGCTGACCGTATAGAGCTTCTCCATCTTTGGCTGCAAAGAATATAATCAATCTGATTTCAGTGTTGACCATCTGGTGATGTCCATGTATAGAGTCTTCTCTTGTGTTGTTGGAAGAGGGTGTTTGTTATGACCAGTGCATTTTCTTGACAAAACTCTATTAGTCTTTGCCCTGCTTCATTCTGTATTCCAAGGCCAAATTTGTCTGTTACTCCAGGTGTTTCTTGACTTCC
This sequence comes from Bubalus bubalis, assembly GCF_019923935.1. Lineage (NCBI taxonomy): Eukaryota > Metazoa > Chordata > Mammalia > Artiodactyla > Bovidae > Bubalus > Bubalus bubalis. The sequence continues at coordinate 131,247,842 of NC_059181.1, read as the reverse complement.
AAGAAGCTGAAGTTGAACGGTTCTATGAAGACCTACAAGACCTTTTAGAAACCCATATCATTTAACCCCAAAGTCTATATTCTTAATCACATTGCCATCATTGGTCTCCCTCCACCCCCAACCCCTTTCACAGCTTAGAGAAGAAAAGTGGTAATTTGGAGGTTGCATAGGGACTTCCCTGGTGGCTCAGACAGTAAAGCATCTGCCTATAATGCAGGAGACCTGGGTTCAATCCCTGGGTCGGGAAGATCTCCTGGAGAAGGAAATGGCAACCCATTCCAGTATTTTTTGCTTGGAAAATCCCATGGATGGAGGAGCCTGGTAGGCTACAGTCCACCGGGTTGCAAAGAGTCAGACAGGACTTAATGACCTCACTTTCCCTTTCTAGTTACAAAGTAGCAGAACTAGTACTCACATCTAGGTGCGAGGGCTTCCACTTCACTTTCTAGTTACAAAGTAGCAGAACTAGTACTCACATCTAGGTGCGCTGGCTTCCACTTCCCCTTCTAGTTACAAAGTAGCAGAACTAGTACTCACATCTAGGTGCGCTGGCTTCCACTTCCCTTTCTAGTTACAAAGTAGCAGAACTAGTACTCACATCTAGGTGCGCTGGCTTCCACTTCCCTTTCTAGTTACAAAGTAGCAGAACTAATACTCACATCTAGGTGCGCTGGCTTCCAAAGACTGTTTTTTTCTATGACTCCATACTGCCTTCCAGTGGAGAAATGGCTGAGTGAATTAACCAAAAGGCCAGTGAATTGATTGAAGTTTTCTTCTTTGACCTGTCATTTTGAATGATTTTATAGCCTTAATCTTCTTTGGTTCAACTCTGAGGCCTGTGCAATATGCTATGAGGTAAAAAGGCACCCATATAATACTCCTCTAGCCTGTCACAAGGCCCTAAATCCTAACACTAGAGAACATGTCTTGTTTGACTTGCACAAAGTACTTAAATTTCTCTAAGACTCTAATAATGATCTCTGAATTGGGGATAGAATATTAAATGAGGTGATTTATATAAAGCACTCAGGACAGTTTCTGGCATGTAGTAAATCCTCAATAAATTAGATTACACTATCATGGCAAATGGAAGGGTCACATGACCCATTCATTATCACCACCTTTGATGACTTGGTTTGTTAGAGAATTTGTGCCAGAGGAATACTGGAGGGAAGCAGAATCAAGATAGTTCTTGGGCAGGAGAAGGTGCAATGAATTGAGAGAGTAGCATTGACGTATATATACACTACCATGTGTGAAATAGTTAGCTGGTGACAAGCTACTGTATAACACAGGGAGCCCAGCCTGGTGCTCTGTGATGACCTAAAGGGGAGGGATGGGAGTGTTGGAAGGAGGCTCAAGAGGGAGGAGATACATGTATATTTATAGCTGATTCACATTGTTATACAGCAGAAACCACAACAACACTGTAAAGCAATTATGCTCCAATAAAAACAATAACATAAATAAAGTTTTAAAAATATAGTTCTTGGGGAGGGCAGGCAAGATGAGGTGGCACCCTGATACATCAGGGGGAAGATGAGGGCATGGGCAAAGGTGGATGGGCAGAAGGATGGTGCCAGGTTCTGTGCTGTCAAGTGGGACTGAGATATAGACTAGAATCAAAGCTAATTCGCTAGGTACTTAGCAGAGAATAAGGTCAAATGGGGCTAGTCAAATATTCAGTTTCAATATAATCACATTTCATCTTCTCCTGTGGCTGTCAATTTTGAACAGTTGAGTTTAAGATTTAAGTCTTTTCCTTCTCACTATGTAAGGAGTCTCCTGGTAAGCGTTATTTCTAAAGGTGCTGTGCTGATTAAAAAACGTGGCTGGCTGGAGTTTTGTCTGGCAAACACACTGACTGTGAAAACTGCAGGAAAATTGATTTTCTGGCATTTGCATGTCTTGGCACAAACTGTGATATGGAAAGTCAAGTTATAGAAACTTCTGGTAAGTGTGGCATGTGGTGGTGACTTCACAAAATGATTCAGTTTCACTAATCTTCACGCTGGGGACCAAGGCAATGGTTCCCATATGCAAAATGACAGATAAAACTACTAATTTACTGTTCTCAATTTAGAGAAGTAGTCAGATAGCCACTTAATTTGATACCCACACTCAAATACAAATCAACAGACTATTTTACACTCATATTCTTCATGCTCAGGCCTTCCTTGATCCCAAGCTGTCTTTATTCTGCTTGAGCCCAGTGGATAAACCACCCAGTCACCATTTGTTCTGCAAGAGGCTTGTAGTTCACGGTGAAATTTTCAGGGATGTACTTTCTTTTGGTGCATAGAGCAGTGGTTAACAGCATAGGTTCTGAAGTTATAAAGACCCAGCTTTGGTACTTATTAGCTGTATGACTTTGGGCAAAGAATTAAACCTCATCGAGCCTCAGTTTCCTCATCTGATAAATGAGGATGGTTATGGGACCCACCTCATAGTGTTTGAACAAACTCCGGGAGATAGTGGAAGACAGAGGAGCCCGGTTCACTGCAGTCTGTGGGGTAGCCAGAGGTCGGACAGGACTGAGTGACCGAACAACAACATGGTGTTCTCACAATGATGAAATGAGAGCGTGCTTATAATGAATTTAGCATAGCTCTTGACAACATAGTGAGCACTGAGTTAAGAAACCTAGTCGAGTTGGAAACTTAGCTAAGTTTCTCCCCCATTTAATAGCTGTATACAGGCACTGTGGAAGACTGCTGGAAGGGATGAAGATACTAGAAGACATGGTCCTTATGCTCAAGAAGCTAAGAGAATGAACACGTAGAACTCCGTCCAATAGCACTTTCTAAAATAGTCTATGTGCCATCCAATATGGTAGCTTCTAGCCACACTTGGCTGTTGAACACTTAGAAAGTCGCTAGTGCCACCAAGCAACAGAATGCTAAATTTAATTTTAATTACTTTAAATAGTCACATGTGGGTGGTGAATATCATGTTGGAAAGTGCAGATCTACAGCTTATTTTAAAAAGGCAGAGAAGTACCAAAAAGTAGGGAAATGACACCAAGAACTATTTTATCTGCTTCACAATATTTTTCTTATTTCTCTGATGATTGAAGTGATGGCTGAATTAAATGGAAGTCCTGCCTGATCCAGTGAGAGGGGTTGGCTATAGCCTAGGTCGAGAGGCAGGGGAGAGGCAGGGATAACTCCTGCCCTACTCAGGGTTAATCTGTAGCTCTGGGATAGTTTACCCAGCCTGGGTTTATGGAAGACCTCTCTAGAAAAAAGGTAAGTAGGGAAAACGACTAGACCATTCAGGTATGACCTAAATCAAATCCCTTATGATTATACAGTGGAAGTGAGAAATAGATTTAAGGGACTAGATCTGATAGATAGAGTGCCTGATGAACTATGGACGGAGGTTTGTGACATTGTACAGGAGACAGGGATCAAGACCATCCCCATGGAAAAGAAATGCAAAAAAGCAAAATGGCTGTCTGGGGAGGCCTTACAAATGGCTGTGAAAAGAAGAGAAGCGAAAAGCAAAGGAGAAAAGGAAAGATATAAGCATCTGAATGCAGAGTTCCAAAGAATAGCAAGGAGCGATAAGAAAGCCTTCCTCAGTGAGCAATGCAAAGAAATAGAGGAAAACAACAGAATGGGAAAGACATGAAATCTCTTCAAGAAAATTAGAGATACCAAGGGAACATTTCATGCAAAGATGAGCTCAATAAAGGACAGAAATGGCATGGACCTAACAGAAGCAGAAGATATCAAGAGGAGGTGGCAAGAATACACAGGACTGTACAAAAAAGATCTTCATGACCCAGATAATCATGATGGTGTGATCACTCATCTAGAGCCAGACATCCTGGAATGTGAAGCCAAGTGGGCCTTAGAAAGCATCACTACAAACAAAGCTAGTGGAGGTGATGGGATTCCAGTTGAGCTATTTCAAATCCTGAAAGATGATGCTGTGAAAGTGCTGCACTCAATATGCCAGCGAATTTGGAAAACTCAGCAGTGGCCACAGGACTGGAAAAGCTCAGTTTTCATTCCAATCCCAAAGAAAGGCAATGCCAAAGAATGCTCAAACTACCACACAATTGCACTCATCTCACATGCTAGTAAAGTAATGCTCAAAATTCTCCAAGCCAGGCTTCAACAGTATGTGAACCATGAACTTCCAGATGTTCAAGCTGGTTTTAGAAAAGGCAGAGGAACCAGAGATCGAATTGCCAACATCTGCTGGATCATGGAAAAAGCAAGAGAGTTCCAGAAAAACATCTATTTCTGCTTTATTGACTATGAAAGCCTTTGACTGTGTGGATCACAATAAACTGCGGAAAATTCTGAAAGAGATGGGAATACCAGACCACCTGACCTCCCTCTTGAGAAACCTATATGCAGGTCAGGAAGCAACAGTTAGAACTGGACATGCAACAACAGACTGGTTCCAAATAGGAAAAGGGGTACGTCAAGGCTGTATATTGTCACCCTGCTTATTTAACTTCTATGCAGAATATATCATGAGAAACGCTGGTCTGGAAGAAGCACAAGCTGGAATCAAGATTGCTGGGAGAAATATCAATAACCTCAGATATGCAGATGACACCACCCTTATGGCAGAAAGTGAAGAGGAACTAAAAAGCCTCTTGATGAAAGTGAAAGAGGAGAGTGAAAAAGTTGGCTTAAAGCTCAACATTCAGAAGACTAAGATCATGGCATCTGGTCCCATCACTTCATGGGAAATAGATGGGGAAACAGTGGAAACAGTGTCAGACTTTATTTTTCTGGGCTCCAAAATCACTGCAGATGGTGACTGCAGCCATGAAATTAAAAGACGCTTACTCCTTGGAAGGAAAGTTATGACCAACCTAGATAGCATATTCAAAAGCAGAGACATTACTTTGCCAACAAAGGTTCGTCTAGTCAAGGCTATGGTTTTTCCAGTGGTCATGTATGGATGTGAGAGTTGGACTGTGAAGAAAGCTGAGCGCCAAAGAATTGATGCTTTTGAACTGTGGTGTTGGAGAAGACTCTTGAGAGTCCCTTGGACTGCAAGGAGATCCAACCAGTCCATTCTGAAGGAGAACAGCCCTGGGATTTCTTTGGAAGGAATGATGCTAAAGCTGAAACTCCAGTACTTTGGCCACCTCATGTGAAGAGTTGAGTGATTGGAAAAGACTCTGATGCTGGGAGGGATTGAGGGCAGGAGGAGAAGGGGATGACAGAGGATGAGATGGCTGGATGGCATCACTGACTCGATGGACGTGAGTCTAAGTGAACTCCGGGAGTTGCTGATGGACAGGGAGGCCTGGCGTGCTGCAATTCATGGGGTCGCAAAGAGTTGGACACGACTGAGTGACTGAACTGAACTGAACTGATTGCTCATGTGGGCAAAAATCCCTTGAGAACACATAGGAACTGTTTCCTTTAAATTTATCCTATTTGTGCAAAATTGAAAATAAATGAACTCCTGGGTCTAGGTATGCCATGAAAGAACATTCTCGTTATTGCTGTCTGAGAACCATACTTTTCTTCAAAAGAACAGATCACTATACAAGGAAATATTTGTGCAAAAAAAAACAGAGTATGCTCCTTAAATTTCCACCCAGCTTGATTTTTCTCTTTCTGGTTCTGTGAGTTGCTACATTAAGTTGTTCAGAACTCCCCCACCCTCTGATTTCCCTTTCTAAGGAAAGCATTCCAACAGCAGTGAGCCTGCAGGTGATATTCACAATTTCCCTTGGGTTTTGAAAAATAGTACTTCTCTGTATCAACTCTGGTAGATGGGTTGAAGGATTGAATATAATCAAAACTGAAAGAGGCAGAATCTCCAGAGATGCTTTCCTCTAAAAATTCCAAATAACTTTGTCAAGTACTCATTCCAAATGCCTTTGCCTAGCATTTTCAAACTGTATTATAGTTACATTAAGGTCACAGATATAAATTTGCCTTTTCTGAGTCACCAAAGGAAAGATGGGACTGGCATTTGGTACAGAGTTAAGACTGGGGGAAGTCATTCAGCTTGGTTACTGTCATACAATGACCAGTGGCTTGAACCAAGGTGTACAAAAAGTCCCACACTGAAACCAATGCTGCTAAATTGCCTGTTTGTAAATCAAACTCCATTAGAAATTATTTTGAGAGAGGAAACAGAATAATGAGTTGCAGCAATGTTGTTTTAAATCATCTAGAAAATTAGGCTAAAACATAGTTTTTGTATTTACTGTGTATTTACTATGACTACTGAACAGAAACAAAACCAAAATAAGAAAACTCTTTAAACAATTATTTCATTTGGCTTGAATTTCTGATAGACTTGAACTCCTGTTCAATAAAGATCAATCATCAAACTGCAGAAGGCAGCCATGTTTAATCCTAAAGGATTTAGAAGAGTAAAGGGAAATGGAAAGCCTAGTTTGTATTTCTGAATTTCATATATTTTCTGGAACCTGTGAAATCTGTGGTCTGTGGGATAATTTATGAGTAGTTGTTAGTTTGAAATGCTTTTCTCTAAAGTCCCCATTTCTGTGCCAGGACCTTATTACCAAAGAAATAATGTAACTTAAAAACAGCCCTTCTATATCTCAAGCAAAACTGTTATTATTTGTTGCTGTTTCAGAAAAGTCAATAGGCCAATATTTTTGAAGTTATGTATTTTCCTTAAAAAATAAAAACACAAATTCAAAAAGATATGCACACCAGATGTTCATAGAAGCACTATTTACAACAGCCAAGACGTGGAAGCAACCTGAATGTCCATAGACAGATGAATGGATAAGGAAGATATTATATTTATGTACACACACAATGGATTATTATTCAACCTTAAGAAAGAATGAACTGTTGGCATTTGCAGCAATGTGGATGGGCCTAGAGAATATTATGCTTAGTGAAATAAGTCAGATAGAGAAAGACAAATTCTGTATAATATCACTTTTATGTGGAATCTAAAAAATAATACAAATGAATGCATATGTAAAACAGAAAGATTCGCAGATATAGACAGCAAACTAGTGTTTATCAGTGATGAGAGGGAAGGGTGGATGGGCAAGATGAAGATATAGGATTAAGAGACACAAATAGATAAGCAACAAGGGTATATTGTGTAGCACTGGACTCAGCCATTATCTTGTAATAACTTTTAGTAGAGTATAATCTGTAAAAATACTGAGTCATTGTGCTGTACATCTGAAACTAACATAATATTGTAAATTAACTACAATTTTAAAAAATAAATGAAAAATATTTTCAGATTAAAAAATATTATATTCCTGTAATACTCTCCAGCTTGCCTTTCTTGAGTGTGTGGCTGTGGGGATGTGGGATCTTAGTTCCCAGACCAGGGATCTAACCTACACCTGGAGTCCTAACCACTGTGCTACCAGGGAAATCCCTTCCAGTTTACCTTCTATTCCAACTCTGATCAACCAGTGGCTGACCTTAATCAGCTTGACTGCTTACGGCCCATTACCTCCCTCACCTCCATCCTCACCAAGGTGCCACGAACAGCAGTTAACAAATTAAGAATGCTTGTGCAGATCTGTATGTTTTCCAGAGCTCCTTAGGGTAGTCTGTGGCTGAGAGTTATCTGGTTTTCTTCTTCATAATTAAATGGCTTTTTTTCCTATTAACCCAAGATTTTAAAAGTCATTTGCAAACTTTAATTTCCATCAGAAGGACTTTTCTGAGCCCTACATATAAAGATGGGAATATTTCATTGAGAGCCCTCCTAGACTGTCATCTCTCTTTAAGGAGTGCTTTTTTAACCTTCTGCCTTGAAATTGCTTGTCGGTGTGGTAGACAAAGTACATTTCCTCCCCCTTTTCCACCTGATGGCAATCTGCATTTCTACTGATTTCTATCCAGGTCATTCATTATCCACTCACAGAGAAGTATGTTATTAATGAGAAGCAGGTAGGAGTCATGCTGTCCTCCCCAGGTTTAAATGAATCTTTAAGATGGTACAATCAAACAGATATGCAAAGTAGGCCATTAATGCAACATTAAGATTACAAATTTAAATACAAAATCAGGGAATGCAGAACTTTTAAAGTTTCTCATCATTTCTGTATTGGCAACATGGGGCATGCTGAATATATAGTACAGTGTTAGGAAGACATGGACTCACAGTATTGAAAAATGACTGATGTAGGTAAGGGAGACTTGAAGATTAAGTACCAGACTTCTGGAATGCTATAACCATTCCTGTGTAGATTGGCTCAACCTCAATAAGTAAGTTTTCCAACACCTATAAACTTTCCTTTCCCTGGTTTGTGTTGCTTTGCCTAACTAAAAGCATGCCTTCCATCATGTAACAGATAAATTCCTAGAAAAAGCTGTGCTATGAATTAGATTCATTTCTGAAAATCAAATTTTATTTCTTTACCAATGCATGGGCTGCTTTATGTTTATTTCTGAAAGCCCTCCTCTTAGGTTTCTCTGACAAGCAGTTAATGATCTGTAAACACCAAAATGCACCAGGGGGATTTTTGTTTTCCAGGGAAGAACATGTTTCTGATGTGAGTAATTACTATTTATTGCTTTTACCAGTTGTGAATTTTCTGGTATATGGATTACTTAAGGGTAGGGTCCAGCTGTGTTGTGAAGCCAAACATTTTGGAATAAAAGAGAAGTCTTACAAATGGTATTAACTAGTCCTTGTTAATCTCTGTACTGGCAGAAGGGCAAGCCCAATAATTGCCTGGAAAGACAAAAAAGCCAGTACAAAGTGATTCAAGGTGGGAGGTCCTGAAATAATGCATAATATGCTGTATCTCACAAGTGCCACTGGAAGAGGTATCCATGGCAACAGCGAAGGTCCTAGTGGAACAGAATGGAAAAGATCATATACTAGCCTTACCGAAACTGATCTGGTCTTGATAAAAGAGAGAAAAATTAGTCTTCAGCAAGCAAGGAGGCTAGAGTTCTCTTTTCTAGACTAATCAAGACCCATACTTCTGTTTTGCAGATGATGGCACCCCAAAGGAAGTTAGAAAGAAGGAATGGTTCCTCTTAAGTATTGGGTTGACCAAAAAAGCTTGTTCAGGTTTTTCCATAAGATCTTACAGAAAACCCCAAATATTTGTTAGCTCTGCAAATAATCTGTGGTGGGAAAACTCTGCAGTTGCCCGCAGCAGCTTAACCCTATATGAGTCGTATCAATGCACAGAGCTTGCACTAATTAGAAAATTGATCAACTGCCCCCATAGCCGATGGTGGGAAGGAAGGCTGGGCAATCTGGCTTCTGGGCTGGAAAGCATTTCTCTCCTTCTTGGGAATCAGAAGGGTCCTACTACCAGCCTGGTGCATCACACTTCTGTTTACCTAACAACCATGGCATATAAAAATGGCAGTGGCATTGTAGAATTCATAAAGGAAGGTGCAAGAAAAGATCACAGCCATCTCACTTCTTTCTTTAACGCCAAAGAGCCAGCACCTCAGTCTGGTAATAAACACTTACTGTACCTGTTCTTTTCTAGAAAGATAAGCTCTCATCAACTCTCCTTGGTAGATATTCCCCTCACCAATCACCTCCAGTTACTCACAGGAGGTGTCACCCTGCCGTACGGATACTGGGGCTGGCCCCTCAATGACTCTCCTACGTGTGGAACGTTGAACCCTGGTCTCCCTAATGTCTCTGTAAGAAACGAATGCAATTGCATTGGTTGCCCATTGCCCAGTACCAGCAGGTAAAATGGGGAAAGAGAATGGGGTAAGGAAAAGGGAGGGGTACATTAGAAAAGTGCTTCCTGCTGAAGGGTAGGAATTTCCCAACTCATGGTTTGGCTTTTCCCTCTGAAGCAGTTTTAAAATACATTCCTCTTCCTGATAGCATGTATGGTCCTCATTTTGAGCCCTTCTTGGTGACAGGGTTCAGGTCTACCCAGCTAAGGTCCTCAAAGTTGGGAGCTTTGAGGCATGAGGCTCCCTGAAGCATCCACAAGGCAGTAACACAATAGTGCTGCCTCATAATAAAAGGCATGGAAAAGGACCAAAAGGGAGGGAGGTGAGGAGGAATATGATAATGAGAGAGAGCTTTGGCTAATGGCCAAGAGCTCAAATCTCTTGTCGCAATTTCTCATTCTGCCCCTTCTCACTTGAAAGGACATTTCTCTTGTCCATATCTCCCAACTGTAATTATATATGAAATACAATTGATTGACAGTGTGTTAATTTCAGGTATATAGCACCATGATTCAGATCTATATATCTGAATCATATATATATTTGCGACTGATCTGATATATATATATATATATATATATATATGTATATATACACACACACAGGAGACCTGGTTTCACTCCCTGGGTCAGGAAGATCCCCTGGAGAAGGGAATGGCAACCCACTCCAGTATTCTTGTCGGGTAAATCCCATGGACAGAGGAACCTGGCAGGCTGCAGTCCACGGAATCGCTAAGAATTGGACACGACTGAGCAACTAACATTTTCACTTTCACATATACATGCATATGTGCATGCTTGCTAAGTCACTTCAGTTGTGTCCAATATAAAAGATAATATGTATTTACAAGATAAGGAGTGTAGCTGCCTGTGCTATACAGTAGATCCTTGTTGTTTCTCTATTTTATATATGGTAGTCTGTATCTGTTGATCCCAAACCCTTAATTTATCCCTCCTCCTTTTTCCCCTTTGGTAACCTTAAGTTTGTTTTCCACTTCTGTGAGTCTGTTTCTGTTTTGTAAATTAGTTCATTTGTATCTTTTTTTTTTTACATTCCACATATAACTGATCAGTTAAGTTCAGTCGCTCAGTCATGTCCGACTCTTTGCGACCCCATGAATCGCAGCATGCCAGGCCTCCCTGTCCATCAGCAACTCACGGAGTTCACTCAAACTCATGTCCATCGAGTCGGTGATGCCATCCAGCCATCTCATCCTCTGTTGTCCCCTTCTCCTCCTGCCCCCAATCCCTCCCAGCATCAGAGTCTTTTCCAGTGAGTCAACACTTTGCATGAGGTGGCCAAAGTATTGGAGTTTCAGCTTCAGCATCAGTCCTTCCAATGAACACTCAGGACTGATTTTCTTTAGAATGGACTGGTTGGATCTCCTTGCAGTCCAAGGGACTCTCAAGAGTCTTCTCCAACACCACAGTTCAAAAGCATCAGTTCTTTAGTGCTCAGCTTTCTTCACAGTCCAACTCTCACATCCATACATGACCACTGGAAAAACCATAGCCTTGACTAGACGAACCTTTGTTGGCAAAGTAATGTCTCTGCTTTTCAATATGCTGTCTAGATTGGTCATAACTTTCCTTCCAAGGAGTAAGCGTCTTTTAATTTCACAGCTGCAATCACCATCTGCAGTGATTTTAGAGCCCAGAAAAATAAAGTCTGACACTGTTTCCACTGTTTCCCCATCTATTTCCATGAAGTGATGGGACCAGATGCCATGATCTTCGTCTTCTGAACGTTGAGCTTTAAGCCAACTCTTTCACTCTCCTCTTTCACTTTCATCAAGAGGCTTTTCAGTTCCTCTTCACTTTCTGACATAAGGGTGGTGTCATCTGCATATCTGAAGTTATTGATATTTCTCCCGGCAATCTTGATTCTAGCTTGTGCTTCTTCCAGCCCAGCATTTCTCATGATGTACTCTGCATAGAAGTTAAATAAGCAGGGTGACAAAATACAGCCCTCACGTACCCCTTTTCCTATTTGGAACCAGCCTGTTGTTCCATGTCCAGTTCTAACTGTTGCATCCTGACCTGCATATAGGTTTCTCAAGAGGCAGGTCAGGTGGTCTGGTATTCCCATCTCTTTCAGAATTTTCCACAGTTTATTGCGATCCACACAGTCAAAGGCTCTGGCATAGTTAATAAAGCAGAAATAAATGTTTTTCTGGAACTCTCTTGCTTTTTTGATGATTGAGTGGATGTTGGCAATTTGATCTCTGGTTCCTCTGCCTTTTCTAAAACCAGCTTGAACATCTGGAAGTTCATGGTTCACGTATTGCTGAAGCCTGGCTTGGAGAATTTTAAGCATTACTTTACTAGCATGTGAGATGAGTGCAATTGTGCAGTAGTTTGAGCATTCTTTGGCATTGCCTTTCTTTGGGATTGGAATGAAAACTGACCTTTTCTAGTCCTATGGCCACTGCTGAGTTTTCCAAATTTGCTGGCATATTGAGTGCAGCACTTTCACAGCATCATCTTCCAGGGTTTGAAATAGTTCAACTCTATCACCTCCACTAGCTTTGTTTGTAGTGATGCTTTCTAAGGCCCACTTGACTTCACATTCCAGGATGTCTGGCTCTAAGTGAGTGATCACACCATTATGATTATCTGGATCATGAAGATCTTTTTTGTACAGTTCTTCTGGGTATTCTTGCCACCTCTTCTTAACATCTTCTGCTTCTGTTAGGTCCCTACAATTTCTGTCCTTTATTGAGCCCATCTTTGCATGAAATGTTCCCTTGGTATCTCTAATTTTCTTGAAGAGATCTCTAGTCTTTCCCATTCTGTTGTTTTCCTCTATTTATTTTCATTGATTGCTGAGGAAGGCTTTCTAATCTCTCCTTGCTATTCTTTGGAACTCTGCATTCAGATGCTTATATCTTTCCTTTTCTCCTTTGCTTTTTGCTTCTCTTCTTTTCACAGCTATTTATAAGGCCTCCTCAGACAGCCATTTTGCTTTTTGCATTTCTTTTCCATGGGGATGGTCTTGATCCCTGTCTCCTGTCCAATGTCATGAACCTCCATCCATAGTTCATCAGGCACTCTATCTATCAGATCTAATCCCTTAAATCTATTTCTCACTTCCACTGTATAATCACAAGGGATTTGATTTAGGTCATACCTGAATGGTCTAGTGGTTTTCCCTACTTTCTTCAATTTAAGTCTGAATTTGGCAATAAGGAGTTCATGATCTGAGCCACAGTCAGCTTCTGGTCTTGTTTTTGATATAACTGATAATCATGTGATATTTGTCTTTCTGACTTACTTCACTTAACATGATAATCTCTAGGTCCATCCATGTTGCTGCAAATGGCATAATTTCATTCTTTTTAATGGCTGAGTAATATTCCTTTGTATATATGTACTACATCTTCTTTATACATTCCTCTGTTGATAGGCATTTAGGTTGCTTCTCTGTCTTTGCTATTGTAAATGCTTACCATGCTTTAATATCTGAACTTCCCCATGCAAAGCCCAGCCCTTCTGTTTGTTCACCTACTGTCCTCTAGACTGGGGAATTTTAAATCTTGGGATTCCTAGAAAAACATTGCAACTGCTGTCCTGGCTACCTGAGACCCTGCTGGTTAAATGTGCAGAAGTTAGGGGAAGGGCTGGTATGGCAGCCTCTGTCACGTTGACAGGAGATTCAAGCTCCTGAGCAATCCCTGCCTTTTGTCCTTTCTCCTTATGAAATTTCTTGTGCCCCTACTTGTTTCCAGGTTCTACTGTGTTTATTTTTCCATGTTGACTAACACCTAGGGATGCTCACCTAAATTGAGACATTTGAGGTAAGAGGTTCTCTGCATTAATACAGTAGCCCTGACCCCCAAGACCCAGTAGGTGAAAAAATAAAAGAAAAAGGGAGGTGAGGTGAGGGTGGTTAAAAGAAATTAGGAGAGAGCTCCTCTCTACAGGGTAGGAGTTTCCAGCTTCTAGTCTACAACTTCTGTCCCATTCTTTTTCCCTTGAGAAATCCTTCTTACCTGTAACCTAGGTCATCCTGATTGAAAATCTCCACTGACAACCCATACTTAGATCTGGCCACCTCCAGTCCTCTAGGATAGGACATTTGAATTATGGGGCTTCTCCATAAAGACATTAACACAACAGTTAATGCCTGGCCACCCAGGCTCCATCCAGTAAATGAGCAATGGAAAAGGAAGGGTGTCATATGGATCAGAGGAGAAAAATTTAGGTCAAAACTGTAACCATTTCCAGGCTTCTGGGTATCATTCCCTTGCAGTCTCATTTCCCTCTTACTTCTAGTTTTCATGGACTGTTATTGACCCTAATCTCCAGTCTGATACCATTGCTTGAACTTCCCTGCACTTGGGGCACCTCACTCTCAGTGCCAGCCCAACCTCAGATTCCAGGCCCCAAAACGGTCATCTCCCATTGGCCTCTGTTAATGAGGTAAGTTTTTCTTCTCTCTTCCACTCTGACAGGAACACTAAGAGGAGGAGGTTACAATTCAGCTGGCAGCTCTGACCACTCTCAAGAAACGTCTTCTGCTCAGATTTCTCTCTGTCCCACAGGCCCAGACTCCAGCCTCTTCCCTGAATCTTTCACATAGGATTAGTAGGGGAAAAAAAAAAAGTAAATCCAAATCATCGAAGCAGAAATCCTCTGGTAGAAACCACTGGTCTAGTGTAGTCATTCATCAGATTATTGGGTCCTCTATTCACCATCTCTGACAAGTGGCCATTAGCCTGTTCCTGGCCAATAGCCCTTCAAAGAGGAACAGTTCATTATTTATGCAGACAGTCAATATACTTTTGGATTCCTTTATTAGAATGTTCTTTTTACAGTGAGCTAAAATCTCTATCCCTGTAATATCCACACTTTGATTTTGGTTATGTCCCTTAGCGCCCACAGAAGCAGTACAACTCATCTTCAAAATATCTACCCTTCAAATAGTTGAAGAGAATCCTAATATATTCTACTTCTGCATATTTTCTTCAGGCTAAATAGTCTCAATTCTTGTGACATGGGAAACAATCTAGTAAAAAAAAATTGCAGGCCAGTCCCTGTAGGTCAGCTCTTTGGGCAATTCCAGATAGAAATGTTTTAAGACAATACCAATAGAGAACTATGAGAAGCCATGATGATTGTCCCCTGATGTCAGCTCTGAATATCTGGAGGTGTCCCTTACCTTTAACAGCTTTTTCTGGATCCATATTGTACACATGTATCCAAGCCTCCTTGAACTAATTTCTATTTCTCCTCAATCATTGACCATGCTATTCTCAACCTTCTTGTTTGTACAACTGGCTGAAATCCCAGGGCAAGAAAATAAAGGAAAAGTGTTCTTCAGGATATAGGCAGTGGAGCAGTTTACTTCCTGGTGATTTTATATATAATAAACTTTAATTATTTGCTAATCACAATTATCCAAGTTGTGGGGTATGTGCATGTGTGCTCCTGCATGTGTGTGTGTGTGTGTGTGTGTGTGTGTGTGTGTGTGAGAGAGAGAGAGAGAGAGAGAGAGAGGCTGCAGGAAAGGGGCAAGATACAAATATTTTGAAATTAAACATTAGAATTCTGTGTAAAGGGGATTTAATATGTTTTTCTTCATGATTACTCTATTAATATTGTCACATCAGGAAAGGGGCTGTTTATTTTAGGTGAAATAAGGTCTAATATAGTGGGGTTGTTTTTAAATATGAAGGGCTCTTTCATGATGATCTGGGGTTAGGTGGCTGCCCTTTCTTTCATTTCAATTTGGTATTATTTGCCAAAGCATAGATGGAGTTTGATTTTGAAGACTGGTTCCTCAAACTCATGCAAAAGAAGCAAAATATTCTCTGGAGAAAGCAAGGTATTCTTTGGATTTATGAACCTCATCTTCACGTGCAAGATGTGAATTACAAAACTAGAAATAAGAGCTCAGAGCACTGATTTCTACTATGATACTATTGTTTCTACAATGATACTTTTTTTCTTGGAAACTTTTTTCACCCTAAACTCCTCCCCACCCCAAACACATCTACGTACACTATTTTGAGCAAACAAATCTTAGTGTGAACGCTAGACAGAACTAACAGTTCTTCAGTCAATAGAGGCCACAGTCTAACTTGACATAAAATTATGGCCTGTCTTCTTGTTGTTTTGGTCACAAATAGATACCCTTTGCCCTCATTTTGAATTCTCTTTTCTCTCCAAATATTTTCAAGATGCCCCCTTTTCCAGAGACCTTTCCCGATTGTCACCTGACCCCTTTATTGTCTTCATACTGAACTCAGGGTTCTGAATGGCACCTCCTATTCTTTCCCAGACTGTCTAGGACAGAGTTCTTCACCCAGTGAATTTGAAAATCAATGTTGCTGAATGATACAAGAAATAGTCTGTAATCCAGTCTACAGGGACAAGGGAAATAAAATTGAGAGTGAACTAAATCAGGCTGTCCCCACATAAGAATTTTGATACCACTGGGAATTAAGAATAAGTTCCAGAATGCAGGTTCCTCTGGCATAGCAGCTGACTACTTTCAGGAGCTTCTTCATTCAGGGCACCAGGGAGTGTACAGATAGATCAAGATAGCATATAGACAAATACCTACAATCAGAACAACTGGAAAGAAATGCCATAGATGATCTCCATCCAAATCCCTTCCTTCTGACAGGTAACATTCTAAACCATTGAGAACAGGAGGGCAATGGGTTTCATTCTACCATTCATCACCTGCATTCTAGTGCCATCTTGTTGAGGCATCAGAGTTGCAGCCCAAACACAGAAAGAGGAAGGATGCTCCCCTAAGATGTTGCTACAAGATGAAATCACTAGCTAAAATATCCAGGACCCTCTATATATATGTGTGATGTGTGGAATCAACAGGAATTTAGGTATTTTTCAACACTTATGTACATAGCATATCTTCCCTTCAACTTTGACTCCCTTTCAACTTCAAGTCATGTATCAAGATAATTCTCTGTGATGTTAACTAAAGTTCTGCCCCCAATACCAGGTACCAGATCTTCCTAGTGGGATGGAGGCATCAGTGGCTTAAGAGAAGATTAGGAAGAAAACAGAACAGAAAATGCCCTCATCTTTTGTTTCAAAATAGACTTTCAAAAAGTTAAGTAGAAGAGATAGAACTGGCATATGATCCAGAAATTCCATTCCTAGGTATATAGCAAAAGGAATTGAAAACAAGGATTTGAACAGATGTTTGTACATCAGTGTTCATTGCAGCATTATTTACAATAGGCAAAAGGTGTGAACCACCCAAGTGTCTGTTAAAAGATGAACGGATAAGCAAGATGTGCTATAGATAGGCAATAGATAAATTCATCCTAAAAAGGAATGAAGGTCTGACACATGCTATAATATGGATGGGTGAACCATGCAGACAGTGTGCTAAGCAAAGTAAGTCACATACAAAAAGACAAATATTGTATGATTCCATACAGAGTCATATAAATGGAAAGTAGAACAGTGGTTACTAGGGGCTGGGAGAGTGGGGGAATGGGAAGTTCTTGATTAATGGTTATAGAGTTTCTGTTTGAGGTGATGAAAATGTTTCAGAAATAGTGGTGATGGTTATACAACATTGTAAATGTAATACCACTGAATGGCATACTTAAACATGGTTAAAACAGCAAATTTTATGTTATATATATTTTATTATAATTTTTAAACACTAATAATGTAATATACCAAAATGCATTGAACTGTACATTTTAAATGGGTGAATTGTATCTTCATTAAATTGTTTTAAAAGGCAGAGCCAACAGTACCTTGAAGGCCAAGTTTTCAATTAGTAAGAACCGAACTTTCTGATAAAAAAGAGAGGTTTTTGAGTTTCCAAATTCTAAGACCAAAAGGGAAATATGAAGTTTATGTCATACTCAATAAATTGGAAAACAGATCGATAATGAGCCAGATTAATTACCCTTGGAGGCCAGATAAGAGCTGAGGCAGAGAGGAGTACAAGAGAAGTCAGACTGGGCTGTGCATCACAGAAGGGTCTCTGTGCCCTACTCCCCACCTCATCCCAGCTGTCCAAAAGGAGGAGAGAGGATGGCACTCCCAGGGCAGAAGTAATGGGGTCTCACTTCCTAGGGTGTAGCATAGGGGTGATAAATTGAAAAGAACAGCCCATGTCTAGCTTGGTGCTGGTGTCATAGAATAGCAATGGCTACATGAGGCCTGGAGGAGAAAGGAGCTGTCCCAGAGAGGTGGAAGGAGAGAAAGAGACTATTCCAGTAGCCCTACAACTGTGCAAGAGGAGACAGAGAGAAAGAGAGAAAAAAAGGAGACAGCCTGGCAACAGGTGCAGGGTTATGTAGGTCTGCAGAGGTCTTGTGGCCTGGTTGAAGGGATGCTGCAGCAAATGTCTGTGTGGAGGAGAAAGACTACTTGACATCCAAGCTGGGTGGTACAGCTCAGTGGATGCTGGAAGTGATCCTGATGCTCTGGGGTTAGATGGCTCCCCTGATGCCATAACACCATGTACACTCCCTGGAACTTGGGTATTATTCCAGGGAAGAGAGAAAAATCCTGAAATGACTGGGAAATCACTGTTTGCCTGAATTTATCTGGGTGTATTTTTTTTCTGCCAGGTGGCAAAAGTGAGGTAGCAGGAACAGGAATGTAAAGAAATGTTTTTCTGCAAAATGGAGTTAGTTGTCTGTGAAAATATGCCTCTGCCATAAAACCACCTTCTAAGAAGACCAAATAAGATACAGTAAAGGCATGAATCATTAGGGGCTTCTGGACTTCTAAAAATTTTTTGATGATTAACCTTAAGACTTATTTTCCCACTTGGAGAAATTTCCTAACCAGTCCTAGTGTACCTTCTCAGCCCTTGTTACTACAGTTTGCTTTGTTGCTGTGTGTGCTAAGTCGCTTCAGTCGTGTCCAACTCTTGGCAGTCCTATGGACTATAGCCTGCCAGGCTCCTCTGTCCATGGGATTCTCCAGGCAAGAATACTGGAGTGTGTTGCCATTTCCTTCTCCAGGGGATTTTCCTGACCCAGGAATCGAACTTGCATCTCTTGTCTCCTGTATTGCTAGGTGGGTTCCTCACCGCTAGCGCCACCTGGGAAGCCCTTTGTTTGTTGCTATAGTTCATAGTTACTACAAGTATCCTTGGATCATTTGATGAATGTAGGACTTATAGATTTCATTAGTGACCACTGAAAAGGAAGGTCAAAAATATGAGCTCTTTCACCTTGTTCATAAATGTTATCCAATGCATCAGCAAATTCTGAGACTCTCCCCAAAATATATCCTAAACCTCACCACTTTACATACTCTCCATTGCTATAACTCTAGCATATAAATCCATTCTTCAGTTACCAAGGTTGTCTTCCTGTCCCTTAAACATGCCAAGATTTTTCCTGCCCCAAGACCTTTGCACTTTGTATTCCTGCTGTTTGGAATACTCTTCCATCATATTTTCACATGGCTAACTCTTATCATTCAGGTCTTTAATTAAATGTTACCTCCTTAAAGAGGCTTTCCCCAAACCCCTTCCATCCCAAGCTCCCAGTTAAAACAGTCCTCTCTGAGTCATTCTCTATCATAATACACAGAGTGCTTACTGGGGCCTGAAATTATTTTATGCACCTGTTTGTTTATATGTTTACTGTTTCTCTTCTTCCAACAAAACGTGCATGCATGCTCAGTCATGTCTGACTCTTTGTGACCCCATGAACTGTGTGGCCCACCAGCCTCCTATGTCCATGGAATTTCCCAGGCAAGAATACTGGAATGGGTTGCCATTTCCTTCTCTAGGGATCTTCCAGACCCAGGGATCAAACCCATGTCTCCTGTGTCTCCTGTGTTGGCAGGCAAATTCTGTCATGTTTCCCCTACTGTATCCCTGGTACCTAACTTGATACAGTAGACACTCAATATAGCTTTACTCACTGGTTTAAAAAGTGGAAGATGTTGAAGATTGGAATGAACTTGACCACAGGGCCTCTTCACCTTGTAGCCTTTTTGAAAGAAAAATTCACATCAAGGTTTTATTTGTGAGTTTCCTTTTCCTTTCCAAAGTGGAGTGCTACCAAGCATTCTAGTTAATTGCATGTTTTTGTGAGTTGAGTTTCAGTCAGTTGAAATTTTAGTTGATTGTTGTTGATCAATAATAGTTGATCAACTATTTAGGCTTCTTATGGTGATAGAAAGGAATCATAAATAATCAACCTGTGCAGCCTTGCCAGGTGAATTCAAGGAAAGTCTAATTGAACAGATGGGTCCCCATCCTCTAACTGGAAGGCTATTATGTGTTTTGTCTTTGTTAGACAAGAAAAGAGAGAGGTCCTGTGGTGAGTTCCTCTAGGGAAGAGTGTTTCAGAATTCTCACAAAGATCTGGGAGTCCTGTGTGATGTTAATTATCCTGGTGTGGTCTGAGAGAGTTGGCAGCCTCAAAGATAACAAAGACTTAACCCCCTAAGGCTTCCTGAGCTGTGACATGCTCTCATAAGCAAGTAGGTTACTTGGGAGGACTAACGGAGACAGGCTAATGAAATCCATATGGTTGGTCACTTTGGACAGATGGCCTGCATGCCACCTTGGAAGCACCTGAAGTTTCTAGGTGGTCTTCAAGGGCAGCTTTAAGCTGTGCACGGTGAAGTTATTGAATCTGCAGACCACAAAGGAATGGCTAGAGATGGACTAAGAGATGAGGTCATACTTTATAACGGGTAGGAATGGGATCAGGAGGATGGGGGAAGGATATAAATGAGTTTTCTCTCTCCTCCCAAAGCTGGAAATGCCACCCCCCAACTCTCTTCTATTGAGCAAGCAGAGGTTCTTTTCTTTTTGAGAAATACCCTTCTCTCACGTCTCCTCAGAGCCCTATTTGGACAGTCTCTATACTTCAGTTGCTCTACTGGTGGGTCCTTTAAGTCTCCTGGGACTTGTAGAACTCTTCATATCATTAAAGAGCTTTTTCTGATATTACCTTCTAACCAACCCCATACAGAAGGTAGGGCAGGGAATATTTCCCTTGATAGATGAGGAAACTGAGACCAAATGACCCTTACCCAAAGAAAAACAAGAAAGTCATCAGTGGATGTGGAACTAGAAATCATTTTCATCTTCTTATTCTTTCCAGTTTTATTTACATCATGACATAACCCTTGTCATATCAGAAGCTATAACAAGCCGTGAATAATAGCAGTCTACTGCATTTGTGGCATTTGCTTTAGTTTTATGGATGTTTTCCTTTTCTTTGCCTTCTTATCTTGGATCCCTTTGAGATTTGGGGGACATGGCAAAATGTAATTTAAAAGTGTGTATAGGCTTCCTTTTCTAATTGATCCATCAGAGGGAATAAAAACAAAGATCAACCGGGAGATGATAGAGATGCCTTAACATGCTCTACCCTATAGGCTTGGTTCATGCATAGTACCCCATGTTTCTATGAACACTCGTACCAGAAAGGCATTGAGATGGAATGGAAAGAGGACCCTGTCTAGACTCAGAATTCTAGCTTGTCTCCACTGAGCTGAGCAGCTTTCAAGTCACAGTGTCATCTTACCTCAATGTTTCCTCCCTGAAGGAGGTGTAATAACACCTGTTCTGGTTGCCTGGCAGGATTGTCATGTGAATAAAGTGTGGTGAGATATGTGGATATGTGTTGAAAGGGGCTTCTCAGGTGGCCCTAGTGGTAAAGAACCTGCCTGCCAATGCAGGAGACAAAAGAGATGCGGGTTTGATCCCTGGGTCAGGAAGATCCCCTGGAGGAGGGCATGGCAACCCACTCCAGTATTCTTGCCTGGAGAATCCCAGGGACAGAGGAGCCTGGCAGGCTGCAAAGAGTTGGACATGAGTGAAATGACTGAGCACACACATGTGTTGAAAATTGTCAGCCCACTAGATTGTGAGCTCTTGGGGGGTAGAGGCCATTTCTGTCTTATTCATCACTTTGATGACCTTCCTGCTGGAGTTATAGAGAATCATGAACCCTACTCTTATTCACCACAAAGGATATCCAGAGATTGGCATGTGCTAGGAAGTCAATCCATCGAAATAAACACCATCGGCTGCCCTGGAGGGATGATCATCTAGTTCTCTGAGATACCTATGTTTTAAGTCAATCTGTTTCCCCAAATAACCTCCAATAATGGTGAAAAAAAACCTAAGTATTTTCATGTGATTTCACAAAAGGCAGAAATTTAATTTCGCTCATGGAGATGGCTCTTCAGTGCTTAGCTTTGAGTTTGGTATATAGTAGTTGCCCAAAAAAGTTATTGAAAGAGTGATGAACAAGTAATAGAACTGAGGGCATTATTACTAGCTTGTCTTGCCACGTTTCCTCCTTTGTCTTGGAGACAGATATTGGTGTACAGCTGTCTGAATGTATCATTCCCTTTTTCAGAGTCCCATTTGGCCAGGCCTCAGTTCAGCAGCCTCACTTTGTACCTGCTGCTCTGCCTCTAATCTTAACCTATAAGGTCTATGAGTCTTGCTGTATAATGTATTATATGACATAGGAAAAGAATATTTTGGGGGGGGATAAGGTGGTATGAGAATGGCCATGTCAAAATTACAAAATGATTTCTTTTTTAAATTGTCAAGGAATATATACAATAAATGTGTCCGACCTACCATTCCTTGGTGTCAACTCATCTCCTATTGTTGTTATTATATGCTCCCTAGCATGTCATTTCACCATATCATCAAACATTTAGTCACATCATATATGTCTTCAAACTAATTAAATGTGGTTGCTGTTGTCTGGATACAGTGTCAAGATCTCAAATTCATCATGGTACTTGTGAGAACATTTTTTTACAAAAGAATTTCTATATTTTGATGTGTTTCCTAAGGCAAGGGGACGGGCTAAGGGATGAGGGAAGTCTGTTGTAGTAAAACTTGAAGATTAATGGTTAGTTTTCTTAATCATGTCCAAATGTCAACATACTGGAGTGGCCAAAGCCTGAACAAACTTTTTGGCCAATCCAATACTTAACACGGGGACATTTGTGAAGAGATTGTTCTTCTTTCCTCATAAAGTTCAAAAACCTTATAATAAATAACCAGCAAATGTTATACAATATCTGGACTGAAATCCAGATCTGAAATCTGGACTCTGAAAATGCGTGTGCGTGTGTGTGTGTGTATGAGAGAGAGAGATTCAGGATGTGTAAGCAGAATCTAAATCCTTTTGGAGGGACTACTTCCCAAATCAAGTTGAGAGGGCACTTCTTTTTGCTGCCTGCATTAAAAGAAAAGTTACTGATGACAACAGTAACAGAGTCTTGTGTTGGGACAAAACGTTCTTCATGAGTAATTCAACTGTGCTTCATGGGGTTTACAATGTTGGCCACTCAGAAGACAGGGCAGTTCCTGGGGCAGGGGCAGGGTGGGGAGTCTGCAGATACATTTCAATTTTTCTGTCCTGCCTGGGGCACTGGAGGACTTCCCTGGTGGCTCAGACGGTAAAGCGTCTGCCTACAATGCGGGAGACCCAGGTTCAATCTCTGGGTCAGGAAGATCTCCTGGAGAAGGAAATGGCAACCCACTCCAGTACTCTTGCCTGGAAAATCCCATGGATGGAGAAGCTTTGTAGGCTACAGTCCATGGGGTCGCAAGAGTTGGACATGACTGAGCGACTTCACTTTCACTTTCTGGGGGCACTGGAGCAAGTCATGTCTTTCCCCACTCCTTTCCATTCATATTTATTTTTAAAAGGGGTTTAAATTAGCATTTCATTTTAAATGTTATCCTCTTATCCCCTGAACTATCTTCAGTGGGAATATGGCCAAGAATCTGGAAAAGAGGGCTTCTCGTATGGCTCAGCTGGTAAAGAATCTGCCTACAATGTGGGAGACCTGGGTTTGATCCCTGGGTTGGGAAGATCCCCTGGAGAAGGGAAAGGCTACCACTCCAGTATTCTGGCAAAGAAATCAAGCATTTGTAGTTGTCTTCTAATACTTCTAGGGGTCTGAAGGCAGAGAGAATTTCGGAATTGCTTTTCCTCCCGGTGCTACTTTTTAACATGACTCTGTATCAGGTTAAATGTTCAAAACCTGGTGGAGAATGATCATTTTGGTGCAGTTTTCCAAATCATAGTGGCATTTCTTTGGGCAATGGCAATGAAGTTGTCGACTTGTCTTTTTTTAGCATGGGTGCTTCCAACTCCAATTGGGACATTTAGTTTTGGAGCTGCTGTCTAAGGAAATCAGTTTTCAAGTCATGAGGGCTGATGGTAATATTTCAGATGTCTCTTCCAGCTGCATGCATTTGGCTCAGCCCCTCCCTGCCTTCCTCTCTGTGCCAGTGACTTTCTGTGACTGTAAGATAACAGCTAAGGATAGTTCAGAAAATGAGAGAAACAAAAGAATCACTTAAAGATATCATCATTTTAATGGCAGCCTTACTCAGGACAAGTAAAAATGTCCACAGGGCAATTAGAAAGGAATTTTCTTTTATTTTTCTCTTAGTGGAAGGACTAGAGGGCTGGCCCCGGGCTGTTTTATGGTATTACTATTTAGCCCCTGTGGTTTTAATATGCAGTGAGAATGGGTAGAAATGAGCTCATGTTACGTTTGTAAATGTTGCATGTGGTCTTGTTTTAGCCTATAATGTTGAGAAGGCTTGCCATCAGGGGTCCTCAATTTTTTTTTTTTTTTTTTGTAGAGGAGTTGCTGTTCTTAAAATTGCCTTGAGATCATGGAGGACTGAGGGGAAAGTGACATGCTGTGGCAGTGAAGTCCCCAAGTAAGACATGATGTGTTCCTGTTGGTTGCTTTCTCTGATTTATGGGGTTCAAGGAGGGGAAGAGTAGAGAATATTAATTTTTTAAAAAAAATTTGGCAACACCCCATGGCACGTGGGACCTTAGCTCTCCTACCTGGGATGGAACCCGTGGACTCCCAGCATTGGAAGGCCGAGTCTTAACCCTTGGACCACTGGGAAAGTCCTGAGTAGAGGATATTAAGAGGACAAATGGCTTGGAGACCAATTGGTTGGGCCCCTCAGTATTATGTGAATGCCAAGAATTCCCTTTGTTGGGTTTACATACCATTTTCAGTGCAATCATGCTAAGAGTTGGCTTGTCCTATACTGCTCATTCTACTCTTAGATCATCAACTTTTGTGAGTTGTCCTAAAGAACTTCCCCACAGAGTCCTTACTGCTGTCACTAGTAACCGATTGAGGGAAAAGAAAAGTGGCTAGTGGGAATTAGAAAATGATTTGCACTTCTTTATACCTAGAAATATCCAGCACCTTTTCTAATCAGATTTTCAAAACAGTTCCATTTTCATACGAATTGCTTATTGGCTGTAAAGGTCACTAAGAATTGGTGAACATTAGAAACTGAAAACCAATTAGATTGTGGCAATAGCTTTCCTCAGAATTGAATGTTGATTCAAATTGGCTCTAGTAATAAGATGTTCTTTAATGAAACCATCATTACATGGATTAGTAGATGCTTTCCTAGTTTTTGAGAAAGACACATATGTTGGGGTGCGGTCTGGGCATGGGGGCAATGACTGGTCACTCTTTCGAGTCTTTGTGCTAATAAATCTTCCTAGAGAGCCTCCTTTGCCTGCAATATAGATGAATGGCCTTTGAAAGCTTAATGGGAATTGATGCCACCTAGCGAATACCATTTAAAGCACACCTTCTTAATTTCTAATCCTTGAAGGAAAAATGCTTCCCAGAACAAGGATCCCTGATTGGAGGGTCCAAGCCTGGTGTCGTGATAGCTTAAGTGGTCAGTTACTTCTTGTAGCAATTTGATGCCTGTTGGGATGGTGAACATAGGCTCTGCTAAAGCTGGACAGCAAACCAAATTTCCGTGGAGCTGATTGCGTGCTGACTATTCAGCAGATGGAAATCCCTGGCCTCCTGCCCTGAAATGTGTGAGTGATTTCATGAGGGCAAGGGATTATTCCCAGATAAGCTTCTGGAACAGCCATCGAGGTGAGGGTCAAGGCCAGGTTAGTCCAAGAAGATCTTCACATCATTTTGATACTTCTATTGGATTAGCTAAAAAGTTTGTTCGGGTTCTTCTGTACTATCATGTGGAAAAACCCAAACTTTTTGGCCAACCCCAATAGTACCGAGTCCCTCACCCTGGTTAGGGATTATGAGCTGCTCAATAAAAAGTGGTAGAGGTGAGAGAGGAATATCCTAAGCCTATAAAACTTTTTTTTTAAAATCAAGTGCCCTCTGCTTTTCCACCTACAACCCGTTCCATGAGAATTCTTGAAAGGGTATCAGAACTCTTTCTGCTTCAGGGAATGAAAACAGTTTTTAGTTAATTGCTATAATTTCAAGAAACATACTCCTGCTGGTTTCCTGTGAAACAATTGGATACATCCCATGATAATACACATATAAATACATTTCTTACTGATTTCTTAAAACAAGCTGGCTTAGAACCAACATTTGTTTACTGTGGATCTTTGAGGAAAAGTCACTAATTATACCTGCCATCCGATAACTCGATTTTTGGTTGGAGAGAATGACTCAACTTTTCTTTTCTACCAACTACACAAGTGGCTTCTGGATCATTGTTATAAGCAGTTTCCTGGGTTATAACAGGTAACAGTTAGCAGGCAGTCGTATGTATAGAACGGGTCAGTTTTCTCAGTGAAACCACCATGTCTCTCTGGTTGGAGCAACTGAATAAATGCTTGAGTTCTTAAACATTCCATCAATAGCCTTTTTTAAAGACCAGTTACTACACAACAAAGATCTTGATGTTTTATGTAAAAGTGGTTTGTCCATTGTATTATCCTTGTATAATGTTCTATCTCCTTTCTTCTTTCTCCTCCACAGTGCTGATGCTTTACTAACTTTTGCTAGTGAACAACTTGCTTCCCCTATTAAGATTGGGCCTATGTTGGGTCAGAAAGGGGTCAATAAATCTACTTAAGAAATTAAAACAGTTATCCGTTTCCCTGAAAATTGAATTATCTGCATGTACAGGAATGCTTGAAACAACTGAAATACATTTCAATAGGAAACCAATGTATAAAATAGAATGTCATTTTATAGTCCATGATTCCTCAGATTCTTAGTCAACCACCTAACGTCAGTGAACTGCTGAGACATAAAATCACTGCTTTTGTAAAATCTAAAAAGGAGAACAGATATTTAGTTCAATGACTTCAGTATTCAAGTAAGGGGATCAAGGCTGACAGAAGTTAAATGACCTGCCCAAGGATAAATAGTCACTTGGTGGCAGGTTGGGATTCCAACCTGTGAGTTCAAACTCAGTGCTCTTGCCATGCCACTTGTGAAGTCACACACGAGTCTTGAATCTAAAGGACAATGAAGTAGGTCATCAAGCAAGTAGTTCTAAGATGCTCTGCTTTGATAATATTTCCACCCTTCCCCAACTCTCCTTTAAAACACCATGAATCTGCCTTTGTGAGCAGGTGGTAAAATAAAAACCAGCAGGCCCAATTAACTGAAAAGCACTTACTCTGAAAAACTCTTTTGTTGAGCCGGAGTCCAGGGTCCCATATGCAATTTCAGTCTGCTTAGCTAAGTCTTCAGCACTCTCTATGGGAGAAACCATCCTCTCCACAGTCAAGAAAGCAGCGAGATTGGCAGTATAGGAAGAAATAATGATCAGGGTGAAGAACCACCAGACCCCTCCAACAATGCGCCCGGAGAGTGATCTACAAAACAAAACAAAGACCCATCCGGACCCAGAGGGGCCAGGTTTCAGTTTACGAAATCCTTCTCTTTATTTTTGGAAAGAGGAATGATTTCAGTGGAGCTGATGCAATCGAGAAGTCAATGATATCAGGGGATGAACACATCAAACAGAATGACACGTTGACAGGAACACCGCATGGCATGATGGCATGGGATGATGGTACATGCATAATGCTCTTCAGGCCCCTACGGGTTTCAAAGCAGGATTATTTATTTAATCACAGGAATAAATACCTTCTTTGTGCCAGCTCCTGCTTAGATGTAATCATTGTACTTACCTGATTCTCTCCTGTGAGCCTTGCTGGGCGCACCTGGGGAAGACTGTTCTGTTTCCTTTATGGCAAGTGGTTCCCAGCCTTGCCTGTACATCAAAATCACCTGGGATCTTAAACCTCTCATGCTCATCATGAGACCCAGCTAACAAAGAAATCAGAACCCTAGAGGTGCAACCCAGATGTATGTATTTTTAAAAATCTCGCCAGGTGTTTACAATGTGCAGTCAAGGTTGACAAACACTGATGTAAGGTGATGTCATGGGAGACACAGAATCAAAAACCTTTATGTATTTGAGGAGAAATGAGTAGATGCTAGTAAATGAGCACTATTCACTGTGAGTTTAACACATTTACTACAGACGTTGCCAATCTAGTGAAGTTGGTTAACCACAAGGCAAGGGGCCGTGAGATAATATTTATTATTGTCTTCATATAAATGGCTAATGGGGCTCAGGAGTTTTGATCCAGGGATTGAAACTCTTCCCTTTGAAAAACTGAGACTAAGCACATGGGACAGGCCTCAAGTGAAGTTGGAAACTAGTTGTGTAATAGGATTTGAGAGGCACTAAAACGTTTGTCTGTACTCTCCCTCATCAAAATAACCAAAACAGATCAAACCATCCTCACTGGTCTGCTCTAGACATTCTTACTATTGGGATTATCTTCCAAGGTTTCTTCAGGAGGCTTGGTCAAAATGTCACACTTTACTTCAACAGCACCTATTTTCATATCATTCTGGATTAGTATATCCAGTTAGTGGAGAATGGGACAGATGATGCATAAGTTTTAATCAGGGAACGTCTTGTTCTTGAATGTAACTGTGCACAGGCATTACTTGGGGTGTTTGTTAAAATGCAGATTGCGAATATCCGAGTGCTCAAAAATCTGGACTTCTTAAGCTTCACTGGTGATGGCAGTGGTCTGCTGATCAAATTGAGAAATACTGTTCTTCTCCACCAGTGATTCTCAACTCTGCCTGCATATCAATGTCATCAGGGGAGCTTGAGACAAAACAAAAGAAAACAAAACAAAACACAATGACCAAAAAAAATAAAAAAATAAAATGGCAACCCACTCCAGTGTTCTTGCCTGGAGAATCCCAGGGACAGTGGAGCCTGGTGGGCTGCTGTCTGTGGGGTCACACAGAGTCGGACACGACTGAAGCGACCTAGCAGCAGCAGCAGCAGACTCCACCCCAGATGAATGAAATCAGAATCTCCGGGGTTGGGCCTAAGCAGCAACATTTGAAAAGCTTTTATTTATTTATTTTTGGCTGTGCTGCGTCTTCCTTGCCACTCGGGCATTTCTCTAGTTGTGGCGAGTGGGGGCTGCTCTCTAGTTGCGGTGCGTGGATTTCTCATGGTGGTGGCTTCTCTCGTTGTGGATCGGGGCTCTCGGGCGCGTGGGCTTCAGTAGTTGCAGCGCACAGGCTCATTCATTGCAGCTCCCTGGCTGCAGAGCACAGGCTCAGTAGTTGCGGTGCACGGGCTTAGTTGCTCCGTGACATGTGGGATCTTCCTGGACCAGCGATTGAACCTGCGCCTCCTGCATTGTCAGGATGAGTTTTTACCACTGAGCCGCCAGGGAAGCCCCAGCAGCAGCACGTTCATAAAGCTCCTTGGCTGCAGCCAGGATTAGAGCCACGGTCCTACATCATGAGAGTACCTGGGGATAGGGTCTGTGGGAAGTTGGGGGGCAGTGTAAGAACCCCAAATGCTTAAAGATGGATACAGGCTTGTCCTGAGGAAACATCACCTCCTTTGCAAAGCTGCTGAAGGCTGGCTCTGTGTGCAGAAACGAAATGTGGTCGCTAGGTTTCATAAAACATTGCCACATTATTCTGAGGATAGTTCTTCTCTGTGGCATAGCTCCATCCTGGTTAGGCTGTGTTCTCTCATGCCCAGAAAAGCTCACAGGAAAAGAACCCGCTCTGTCATAGAGTCAAGAATAGGCGTAGGAGCCTGGCACCTCTCCAGGCTCTGTGGGAAGAGGGCAGCTCTGGGCTGAAAGCTGGCAAGTCAAGCTCTTCTCTGTCTGTACATGCATTCTACCACTTGGAAGCAAAGTTAAATTCCTGTGTCCCAAGATAACCTTTTTTGAGCCTCTGAAAAATCCAGTTGTTTTAGATTTTACACTCTGATCAAATCATTTTGGCACATGTTTTGATAAATAGTATTCTTTATTGATTAACTGTAAAAATAACTACTTGGTTTTTTTAAAGCCTGTAATTTCTGTTGGTCCCTGGATGCTTCAAACAACCCATATTTATTTCTGAGTGTAGTCACTTTTAGTTTTTTGGCTGTGCAAATCTGCTTTGCAACAGATTTTTTCTAACTAATAGTTATACTCTCTGAGTATTTCACCTGGGAACATCTCCCTTTTAATAAGAAGAGGTAAAAACATCTGGATGAGTCAGAAAGAATGTCACACTTCCAAATGCTAAAAGTATATGGAATATTTCAATTATGAATTTGTAACTTTCATAGTCTTTCTTCATTGTTGACATATACATTTCACTTATTCTGGGCTGATCTGACTCTGGAAAAACTTCTTCTATATAAAAGATGAATGTTTAAAGTGGCATTTGTAGTAATTAAAAAAAATAATAATAGCTAACACTTAAGAAGCACTTCCTATGTGCCAGACTCTGTTTTAATTGTTTACATGTGTCAACTCTTTTAATCCTCCATCCCTGTGCTTAAGTCATATTTTACAGATAAGAAAATGGAGGCATTCTACAGATAAATAACTGAGGCAAAGAGATGAGAAATAGGAAATAAATCATCTAGATGCACACAATAGGAAAGACATGCCCATATTTTTATAGTATAAAATATTCACATTTTGTATAAGAAAATCCAGAATGCTGGGTAGATTATAGAAGGAGCAATTTTCCTACAAACTCTGAGAAATACTGTTGCAGGAAAACCAAACATGTTTGGGTAATTATTGTTTATTATCTGTTGTTCATTTGGAATGGAGCTGTGAATGCCATCCTTATTTGGGATGATAGGGTTTTATGGAGATCAAGGGGAAAACTGATTTGGGAGTATTTCCAGAATCATGGTTTGGTATGGAAAGGGGTGTATTCTGCTGCTGTGAATACTAATGGTAGTTTATGTATTATCTATTTGAAATGTGGAGAACAGCACAGTAATTTATGGAAATTACATTGGTGTCATGCTATTGTAGCTAATGGACTCTGACTGTATCTGTGTGATCTAAAATCAAGCCTGCACATCATAACCTGGTTATTTTGGCCACCTTAATAGCTGACTCAGATAATCATGTGGTTAATCCATATGACTTAGCTGAAATTGTCTGTTGACATGACCGAAAATAAACTTAAAAAGCTAGCTGGTCTTTTTTGTGACCTCTTGTCTACATGGTTATTGATTTTGGCAGTTATGTAGTTAATACCACAATAGACCTACGATCACGGAGAATTTTGGTGAATATCCACATAGAAATGGTAAAATAGTATCTACAAGCATTAGCATAGATAGAAAAAGGAGCTTCCTGGGAATCAGCATTGAATGCACTCAGCATTCTCCCCTTAAGACAGTAGAGGCTTTGACAAGAGTCTTGGAATTTCTACCACTTTCTTCCCTTGTGTGACAGTGACGCCTAAATTGTTTTACAGAGAATGTGTGCAGCGGAACTAACTGGGAAGAAGCTCTATAAAAATCTTCACATTTCCCTTTTCTCATTAGTGAAACTATAGCCGTTTAAACCCACATTTCACATGGAGGCTATATAAAAAGAGACTGATGGGTCAGCCCTATCACATTTTTAAAAGGATGCATTAAAACAAGACAAGACTTTATAGTTGAGTTAGAAAGACCTGTCATTTCTCAATATCTTTCCTTCCATTAATGCAGCTTCGAAATGCTTAACATTCATTTCAAGTAGTTTTGTTGCACAAGACAGATTTGGAGGTTAGCATAATGAAATGACTGTAAAATGCTGCACATTTAGTATTTATATAAATGTGTTAAAGGAACATATCATACCTTTTGAAGGAATGTAAGTGGAGGCCTGACGTTAATGAAAGGAAATTAGCAACAAGAGAAAAACAGACATAAAAACATTGCAAAATAATACACAATGCTCCTGTTATCTGTAATCAGAAGAAACTAGAGTTTCTGAGTTAATAATAAAATGTATTTTATGGCCTCTAAAATGATAATAAAAGTGAGCAATGTGCTGTAACCTTAATCCTGTAAGTAAATTTTGAAATCTGCACTTTACTAGCTTCACAAGATGAAGAGCTGGAACTGCAAACTGCTTCTCCTTTGCACAAACTCTTCATCATTCCTTTGCTTCCTTCTTTCTTCCAAAGTATGCATCATCCCTACACCCCACTCAATGCTGTGTCTATGACAGATTATTTTTTAAATGTGCAGAATCAATCTTCTGCTCTTCTAGTCTTCTCTGATGGGCATAACTAACCATCTCCCCAAAACTTAAGACTAGGGCTTTCAGGCAGAAAAGACATGAAATAGTTGTAATAAAAAATCCTGCTATTACAATTAATTTATTATCACTCCACTACTGCTTTGAAGTGAATTTACAGTAGGATTAAGACCCTGCTCCTACATCAGTAAAGGAAAGGTTATTACTTTAAATGGAGCCCCCGAGCTCCTGTTATGTTTGATCCCATTCATTTTTTACCCTTTGTATATTTTATTCTTCTGCATATACTTTCTATTTTAAAGGAGGATCTGTATATCAGCTAACCTGGAATGGATCCCCTGCCCTCTTGTCCAAAGGATTGATATCTTCAAATCTTAACAGGACAATAATGCTCATGGAATAATGTGTACACAGCGACCAGGTTCAAGTCAGCGTGTTCTTTCCATTTTCTCTGTTGTCATTCCCTGGAACCTTGTATCTTGAACTTGGCAGGCCCTCAGATGTCCCTGCAGCTCTAGAGAAAGTCAGCAGGGGGAGCATTTGTCTGGGAGGACTCAGACTCTGGACTGCTTAGCAGTTCTATCAACGTTTTACAAAGGAAATACATTTCAGATTAAAAAAAAAATTACAACCACCTGTCAATATCAGCAAGACATTGTGGAATAATACAACCAAAATATTTGTAAGTGGTGTAATCCTTAAGGAAAGCCCGTTAGAGGTTCAAAAAGGGGTGTTGTCAGTTACTTCTCATCAGAAATCAGCTATCTGGCACTGACTACAATTTCAATTGGATTCCTAAAGAGGATTAGGAACTAAAATGCAAATGCAATATGAACTATTGGTATTTGTGAAGCCAGCATGGTTAAGAGCAGCCAGTTTAAAAATGATAATCGCTACCATGTATTGAGAACTTACTACAGGTCAGGCACTGTGCTTTACATTTTATAGATGAGGAACTGAGCCTTAGCAAGATTTAGTTACTTGTCCCACGGTACACAACAACTAAGCAGATTGTGAATCTGGTGAGACTAACTCCAACACCCACACACCTAATCACTATGCTCCCTCCATGTGGCTACACCCACTGGCTATCTCCCCATGCCCCAATCAAGGGGGAAGAAGGTTGAAGGCAAGCAATCTCCTCATACTTTCTTTTCCTGACTCCCCCTAGAAATTCATTCGTGTATGAATACAACTTCAGCTTATTACATTGATTACTCTCTCTATAGGTGATTCAGTCTCACCTGAATTGGTCACTCTGAACAACTGGGGTAGTTGAAAATATCAAAGCTAATTGACATAGACTCTTTAAGCTTCTAGGTTTTCATTCATAGCTTTATTTGATGGCAATGGAATCATGCTCAGTTTTCCTGTTGATGTCTCATTGCTGATCTCCCCGTCTTTTACTTTGAGTGAACACATGTTCAGTAGCATTCTTAAATGCTCACTGCCTACTTTCTTTAACAGCCAGCTGTTTTTTTTTCCCTGGAAAACAGCTCTTGGGGCTGAGCATGAGGGAAAGAATGGAACAAACAGTGTACCATTAGGTCGATAGTGGGAGGCAGTGTGTGGTAGTGGAAATAATTGTACTGCTTGCTGGCTCTTAGAAACCCCACGACCTTGGCTTCCATGACATTATCTCTCCAGGCACTATTCCTTTGTCATGATGTGAGAAAAGCAGTATGAAGTGGAAAGAGCATGGATTTTAGAACTAGAGTTTGAATACTAGCTTTGCCATTATTTGCAGGGCTAGGCAAATTGTTTCACCTGAGCATCAACTGCACCTGAAAAATAAGTATAATGCCCACCTCGTGGTAGTGTTTTGAGGATTAGAATTCACATTATAATACAGGTAAAGTGCCCAGATGCAGAGGGAACTCAGAGAAGGTTGTTGTTCCTGGGCCCTCAGTAAACAGAAGCAGTTGGATTAATTTATCTCTGAGATTTCCTCCTGCTATGATATTTGATAATTCTACTTTAAAATGTGGTCTCTTATAATGCCTTCAATTGTTTCAATTTTGATAGAAGCCGGAGTGTACAGCGCATGCTCACATTCTGGGCTTGCTGGAAAGTTTGCATTCCAGGTATGGCCACTGAACAGAAATAAAGTATCATGCTGGCATTCACAGCTGAAGGCAACCACGAATCTTAGAGTGCAACTATGTGATTATTGGGAATTTCTAAATCAGTTAATAGAAAAGCACCTTACAGTGGGGTTTGCTGCTATACAGTTGAGCACAAATATATAACCAGTAGTATTCTCAAGACAAGGAGAAACATGTTCCCTCCTTACTTGTATGTAATAAGTATACTAACAAGTATAACATATTATCAAGAGATTTAAAGATATAATTTCTTTTGAAGGACATAAAAGACAGTATTGAAGGAGAGAGTACTCATATGGTAGAAAATTTAGAGTTTGTAAAGGTAATAATTTATTACTCAAAAGCACAGTAAGGATAATACTTGTTACTTTGCCAGGTTGAGTTGAAACCAGCATTCAGGAAAAAAAATGAAACAGAATCGTGAATATCAGAGTGCATGGCACACTGTAAGGGTAATGTCTGGTGAAACTTGTGTTATGCACATATATGTGTACTGAGTTGTGTTGGAAAATTTATTTCTGACCGAAGGCCATGCTCAAAACATTTGAAAGCCATTGGTCTAGAGGACAGTGTCTAGTGCAGAATAATAAAATCTGTACCTTGAAAAAAGTACCTGATCTATTTCAGTGCCACAGAAGAGCCACAG
Source organism: Bubalus bubalis (assembly GCF_019923935.1). Classification (NCBI taxonomy): domain Eukaryota; kingdom Metazoa; phylum Chordata; class Mammalia; order Artiodactyla; family Bovidae; genus Bubalus; species Bubalus bubalis. The sequence continues at coordinate 131,213,105 of NC_059181.1, read as the reverse complement.
CTAAAATTCTGCTACACAAAAATGAAAATAAAGAATCTTTCCAGCTTGTCATTTTTAGGCCATCATTTTAAGTTATTACTTAATGAGGCACCATGCATAAATACCTCTAAAAACAAATGACCTTTTAAGGGTCCGGTTTGAGTATGCAGCACTCCAGTGGGGCCACCACAATTTTAGTTTTGAAAATTCACTTACAGAAACCAATAAAATCTCCAACCTCAATAAGTCTTTAGCATTGCCTCAACACAGATTACCAGTCATGTTAAAATCATTCAATTACAGGATCATCCAGAAACCCTTGTCTCTTGAAGTGAACATTAAAAAAAAATCAGACAAGAAGAATGAACTCCCAGATGGTATCAGAAAATGACACACATTCTAAGCACAAAAGGAACAGGGAGTGAAATAATTTGGAAAACCTGACCAAGCAGATGGAGGGTGGCAAAAAAGAATGACTTAGACAAATGAGGCTTGACCCACACATGTTATATTAAAAAGCTGCTGAAGATGGTCACCAGTGATTTATACTGTGAAACTTCATTTAAATGAAGGCAATATGCATAAATACTTAAAAACAAATGGATAATCCATTTGTGTTCCAAGTGGATAATCTCAAAATGATGTACTCTATAAAAACATGGTAGGTGACCTCCTGAGTCCTAGTTTAAATAAAGATCCCTATTGCCAACAGAGGTCCATCTAGTCATGGCTATGGTTTTTCCAGTGATCATGTATGAATGTGAGAGTTGGACTATAAACAAAGATGAGCACTTAAGAATTGATGCTTTTGAACTGTGCTATTGGAGAAGACTCTTGAGAGTCCCTTGGACTGCAAGGAGATCCAGCCAGTCCATCCTAAAGGAAATCAGTCCTGAATATTCATTGGAAGCTGAAATATTCATGCTGAACCTGAAACTCCAATACTTTGGCCACCTCATGCGAAGAGCTGACTCATTTGAAAAGACCCTGATGCTGGGAAAGATTGAGTGCAGGAGAAGAAGGGGACGACAGAGGATGAGATGGTTGTATGACATCACTGACTCAATGGACATGAGTTTGAGTAAACTCCGGGAGTTGGTGGTGGACAGGGAGGCCTGGCATGCTTCAGTCCATGCGGTTGCAAAGAGTCAGACACGACTGAGCAACTGAACTGAACCAAATTGATATGTTTGTATAATTGACTCTGGTCAGTATTTGGATTCATGTTCAATTTTACCAAAGCTAAAACTTTTTATTTAAGAAAAAACTCATTTTTTATGATTATATAGATGTTACATTTGCTTATAATATTTTCTGATTATGAATCCACCACCATATTTGTTTAGGTGAGTCAACACTTTAAGTGGGTGAAGTCTAGGACATTAACATTCAGTATCTTCAATAGCATCACTGAGATAAAATATGCATACCACAAAATCCACCAATGTCAGTGTGCAGTGAATGAATTTAGTAAATTTAGAGTTGTGCAACCATTGCCACAATCCAGTTTGGGACCATTTCCATCACTCTGAAAATTTCCCTTGAGCCCATTTGTGGTTAATCTCCATAGGGATGGGACTAGGGTGAGGCAAGTGAGGCATTTGCCCCCCACACATTATTGAAGGAAGTGCCCAAATCTCATTAATCAAGATAAATAGCATTTTACTGCAATGTTTTTTAAAAATCAAAATTAATGCAAAAATTCATGATGGAAAAATAGCAAATTTTAAAATAAAGACTGGATCTGACCCTTGTGCTTGCTGTACTCAGCCTCACTTGCCTCACCGTAATTCTGACCCCCCTTCTAATCCCTCTCTGCTCCCTCCAAGGCCCCAGAAATCATAAACATGATTCCTGTCTCTATTGATTTGCCTATTCTGGACAAATGAAATAATATAATATGGGATAGTCAATAAATGGAATTTAAGAAATGGAATCATATGGTATGTGGCATTTTGCATCTGGCTTCTTTCATTTAGCATCATGTTTTCTAAGTTCATGTATTAGCATGTATCAGTCTTCTTCTTCTATTTTTTTTTTTTAGTTGCTCAATAGTTTCCCATTCCAAATGTGGCATGGATATACCATTTTGATTATCCATTCATTTATTGATGGACATTTGAGTTTCCACCTTTTGGCTATAATAAATCAAGTTCCTATGAACATTTGTGTGTAAATCTTTGTGTGGATATATGTTTTCTTTTAGGTAAATAAGAGTGGAATTTCTGTGTCATTTTAAGTATGTCTAATTATAAGAGACTGCCAAACCGTTTTCCAGTCTGACTGTAGCATTTTGCATTCACACTACTAATGGATGAGAGCTATAGTCATTCTACATCCTCGTTACCACTTAGTATTGTCTGTCTTTTTGATTATAGCCATTCTAGAGGCTATATTGGAGAAGGCAATGGCACCCCACTCCAGTACTCTTGCCTGGAAAATCCCATGGATGGAGGAGCCTGGTAGGCTGCAGTCCATGGGGTCGCTAAGGGTTGGACACTACTGAGCGACTTCACTTTCACTTTTCACTTTCATGCATTGGAGAAGGAAATGGCAACCCACTCCAGTGTTCTTGCCTGGAGAATCCCAGGGACGGGGGAGCCTGGTGGGCTGCCGTCTATGGGGTCGCACAGAGTTGGACACGACTGAAGCGACTTAGCAGCAGCAGAGCCCCATAAATGGTATTAAAATGATTATACGTATGGGGGTGACTTAGCAGCAGCAGAGGCTATATAGAGGTGTCTCACTGCAATTTTAATTTGCATTTCCCCGTTGACTAATGATGGTGAGCATCTTTTCATGAGATTATTAACCACTTGTATGCCTTCTTCGGGAAAATGTCTATTCAAATCTTTCATCCATTTTTAGATTCAGGTTGCTTATCTTCTTTTCATTGAATTGTAAGAGATCTTTCTATATTTTGGATAAAAGTCCTTTATCACATGTGTGATTTCCTAATATTTTGTCCTACTGTGGCTTGTCTTTTCATTTTCTTAATGATGTTTTTTGAATTACAAAATGTTTTGAATTTTGATGAAGTCCAGTTTATCAGTTCTTACAGATTGTGCTTTTTGTGTTCTGAAAATTCTTTGTCCAATCCAGGGTCACGCGGACTTCCTCTTGTGTTTTCTTTTAGAAGTTTTATAGTTTTAGTGATTAAACTTGGATAAGGTACTACAGTGAAATAGTTCTAGGCAGTCAGAGAGAAAAATGAAAAATGGAGGACCTTGAAAGAGGAAGGTAGAGTTTTAAAGAAAAGTTCTGTCTTCTTTTAAATTTTTTCTAGATTCAATTTCTGGACAAGTGAGAAAATGTTTTAGCTCAATTAGGAAACCATGCTTGTTTGATCTGATCAAGATTTAGAGTTAGCTTTATCTGAATAATATCAATTTAGCTGGCAATGTTGCCTTTATCCACAGTTCAAATGTTTGCTATAATATGTATGAATAGATGATGCCATAGAAATGCATGAAAGACATTCAAAGCGACGGTGATAACACACTTCATGGATGAAAGCAAACAAAATGGCTTGATGATAATTTGTCATCAGATGGAATGTTAAAGAAATCTGGACTTGAGATGAATGAATACCAGATGTACATGAATGGATCATGGGCATAAAATGCAAGGAGGCATTGGGTATGGCATGGAAACAAACCTTGGAGAAATATCACATCCTTGCTGCATAAAGGCACCCAAGGAAAACCAAAGACTGTTAAATATTCCAAATTCATTTGGAGGATCAGGAGGGCTTTGTGGGTCACGAGGTTCCTCATTGTTGTCTTCTAAGTGCCATTCATAAGGGCTGAATCTGCTGACGAGGAAAAGAACTACGCTGACTCCAATGTAAGCAAAGACAATGCACATCCAGATTTCATAAGCCAGGGGATCCAGAAATGAGAATACGCCTGGCTTGGATTTCTGAGGCTTCTTTATCATGATGGAGATACCCAGGCTCATAAATGGCTTTGAGAAATCTATGACTTCTTCACGGACCAGCGTTATAGTGAGTGGAGCAACAGCTATATCAGCCCTCTGGAAAAAAAAAACAAAAACAAAAACAAAAACAATACACACTTTTTTTTTTTACTATTAGAGACAATATTTCTATTAGTCATTTGCCACTTAATATACCTCTTTGGTAAAAATATAAAGTATTAAGTCACCACAACCAACTGATTTGTCAGTCCTTTGGTTAGACAAGTAGTAGCATTCAGTGTGGAGAAGGAAATGGCAATCCACTCCAGTGTTCTTGCCTGGAGAATCCCAGGGATGGGGGAGCCTGGTGAGCTGCCGTCTATGGGGTCGCACAGAGTTGGACAGGACTGAAGCGACTTAGCAGCAGCAGCAGCAGCATTCAATGGGTCCTAAAATACTTGACAGAAAGGACACTTTGTCCTCTGAGGCATATTGACTTGGGACAACTGATCCCATTTTTTTCCTAAATTTTTTTTGCTACTTTTCACTTCAACTTGCACTCCCCTGTTCTATATCACTGTTTCATTTTTATATTCTTATTTTAATGTTCATGTTCTTATGTCTTATCTCCCTCACCTGACTGGAAATTCTTGTGGGAAAAGCATAATAGTCTATACTTTTTATATGTGCCTCCCTCCTCACCATGGGGTACCACACAGGACCATAGTACTCAGTTGAATACTTGAGTGTTTGCCATTATTCTTATTGGTTTGAGAGTATATCTATAAAAACATTGTCCTTTAAAGGCAGGAATTCAATCTCCTATTTTTGTATTCATCACTGCAAAACATCCTAAAGAAATTGTAGATGCATAAAAAATAAGCTGTTGATTATTGACTATGAAATATGCAAACACGAAAGAATTCTGCATGGGCAGAGCAGTTATTAGAATACATATTAATTTATAGAGTAAGTCATCATTTCTAGTGATAAATATCAGTGTAGTACTCACATGTACTGGAGCAATAAAATAAATGTGTCAGGAGCACACTGCATAATTAGCTCAGGCAAAGGCAGACAATGTTTTTATATTAGTCCCATGAAAACAGGCACTAAGAACTTTTACACTTATTTGTCTTCCACCATACTTCCTTTACGTCAGTAGTAGGTTTTAGTCTGGCTGCTGCTGCTAAGTCGCTTCTGTCGTGTCCGACTCTATGCGACCCCATAGATGGCAGCCCACCAGGCTCCCCCGTCCCTGGGATTTTCCAGGAAAGAACACTGGAGTGGGTTGCCATTTCCTTCTCCAATTCATGAGAGTGAAAGGTGAAAGTGAAGTCGCTCAATCGTGTCTGACTCCTAGCGACCCCATGGACTGCAGCCTACCAGGCTCCTCCATCCATGGGATTTTCCAGGCAAGAGTACTGGAGTGGGGTGCCACTGCCTTCTCCATTTTAGTCTGGAGCCAGGCCTTAAAATGCATAGGTATAAAAATGCTTCTAACTAAGAAAAGGCGTTGACTGGTATATCAGGTATAAAGTGAAAATACCAATTTTGATGATAATTTTTTCTATGTTAAATAGTTATGCCTTAATATCCCTACCTTTAGGGGATGAAGGATGAAATCTGAGACAGGGTGTGTCTTTTAAAAAATGATGTCTTACTGCTGTGATGTACACATGGTGACTCAAACTGATTAAGAAACTCTTCTTAATTAATTGAAGGGGAAAGTCAGTAATAAACAGCCAGCTAACATGGGTTCAGTGTTTACTCTATGTGAGGCGCTGTGCTAAGCCCCTTATGCATATTTAATTCTCGTAGCAGCCTTGAGGTTGGTACAAGATCCTTCCCATGTTAGAGAAGGAGGAAGTGAGGCACTCAGAAGCTGGGATTGAACTCTGGTCTTCAGATGCCACAACTCACTCTTTTAACCATCACAATATTCTAATTCCAGAGATACTTGCAGATTTGTATTATATGTTAACTTACATACAATAATCAACCTCAGCCAATGACTCTCGGGTTCATTCCAGTGCATCTGAGTGCCTATTCTGTACCAAGCACTATTCCTCGTGCTAGGGGTGAAGCAGTAAGCAAGACAGACAAAACCTGCTGCAGAATGTATGCATTTACTAAAGCCAATAGCCTGCTGACCAAACTAATCTTGACGGCTGAGTACCACCTCAAACTCAACATTTCTAAACTTAAATCCATCATCTATCACTGTAATGGTGATTCTTCTTTAAGTCTGTGAATGATGCTTCTTCCACACATTTCCCAGTCCCTAATCCTTACCAGTCCTGCCCCCTCTGTAGATGATCTTGCCTTTTCCTTTACAAAGAAGATGGAAGCCATCAGATACAAGTTCTATCACCTCAGTGTCTTTCTTCTCCTCCTCGACCTATTGTTGTATCTTTTTCCATCCCTTCTGTCATCCCCATCACACAAGAAATAAACTTTCTTTCTAAGATTTAATCAACTTCTTCCTTGCATCTCATACTTTTCTCTCTCTTAAAACTCAGCTCTGTTTATTCTTTTACTATTTTTTCCTTCTCAATCTGTTCCAGTGGTTTTCAATGTTTGATTCCCTGACTAGGTGCATCTGAGTTACCTGGGAACTTGGTAGATATACAATTCTCAGGCCCCACCCCATGTTTATGACACAAGAGACCTGGGTGGGGCTTCAGGTGGCCTTCCAGGTGATCCTAATGCTTGCTGTAATTTGAAAACCATTGACAGATCCTATTCACTTAACAATTACCTCATACTCAGGTAATTCTGTTTAATGACCAAAAAAAAAAAAAAAAAAAAGGAAACAAAACCCACTTATTTTGATCCTATTTCCCTTTTAACCATACGACATCACTCCCTCCTGCCACCAAACTTCTTGAAAAAGTCACCTTTACTATCTCTTGATTTTAACCCAGTTTCCCGTATTAAACACCTGTGCTTGAACTTCTACTGCCCCCCAGCCCTCCAATTTAGTGAAACTGCTTCTTGAACTATATACTTGATAATCAAACTCAAAGACCTTTCTGCAAACGATTCATATGACACCACTGGCCTTCGGCCCTGTTGACCCTCTTGACTTTGATACTGAAGACTATGAGTTCTCCTCCTACCTTTCTGAAAATTCATTTTCTGTCTTTTCTTCCTAGTTCTGCTATCAGTCAAGGTGTACCTTTGTACCCCCAGAGTCTATCATAGGCCCTGGTTTGGGAGATAATTAATGAAGGTTTGTGGAATAAGCAAGACTCTTTTAACGTTCTGTTCTTCCCTTTCTTCCTTCAGTATAATTGCCCATGGCTTCAACTCGTCCCTCATTGCAGCTAATTCCTGAATCACCAGTTCCATATTTCTAACTGGAGGAGAGCCAAACACAGATTTTTATCTATTTCACTCTTTCTGCCTGGGGCCAAACCAGTCATAGAAACAAAAGCAACTGAAGAGGATAGTATTGGCCAGAAAGCTAGTGGGAATTTTTGGCCTGAAAAGAGCTTTCTCATGCCAAGAGAATTTACAGCTAAAACCACCTTCTATTCCTGCCAATGTATTTCTACCTCCTGCTAAGAACATGCAAATGCCCCACTAGTATCATATCCTATTTGGTCTCATTTGATTTAATTACTTCATTTAACTAGTTTTTGATCTTTAAAGTCAAAATCCTGGGTAGTTCTAAGAGAAATGGCCTTTTTTTTTGTTTGTTTGTTTTGGAAGGAAGAACTAAGGGACATTTTTGTGAGAAAATCACTCTGGATTGAAATTAGGGGAATTGCGTTGTTTTTCAAGCAGGTCAAGAAAGGATTTTGAGAATCTTGTCACCCTTTAAGAGAAAAAAACCGAACTCAGTAACTGAAACACCCACTAGATGATAAGCACAGCTAAATGCCAACAAGATGAGGCTAGAGAAAGTGGGGCTTCTTGTCTGGCTCCCAGGAATGTGCAGCAGAGAGAACAGATTCCCAAAGAAAGTCATTTTTAGTTTGAAGTACTTTTGAAGTTGACGTGGGTTCGATCCCTTGGTGGGGAAGATCCCCTGGAGAAAGATATGGCAACCCACTCCAGTATTCTTGCCTGGGAAATCTCATGGACAGAGAGAGGAGCCTGGCTCACTATAGTCCATGTGGTCTCAAAGAGTCAGACATGACTGAGGAAACACACACACACTTTTGAAGTCACATGAGACCACAGGAAGAAACTGCATCCCTCAGGCACTTGCCTTTTTTCTTCAGCCTGGCTTTTCTACCTTTACTGAATTGTTTCTTTCTAAGGAGCCTTTTCAGAGGTAACAGAGTTTGTTTGTTTGCTTTTTGAGGATGCTTCTTCAACAAAGAACAGTATTAAATCTGTGCTCAGTTAAGTCTCACTGATGTGGATGACGTGGTTTCAAAATGAGGATTAACCATGCTGAACCTTAAAAAAGACCTATACAGGGACTCCCCTAGTGGTCCAGTGGTTAAGAATCGGCCTTCTAATGCAGGGGACGTGGGTTTGATTTCTGGTCGGGGAAGTAAGATCTCACACGTGAAGGGGAAGCTAAGCCCATGTGATGTGACTACTGAGGCCACATGCTCTGGAGAGAAGCCCATGCACCACAGTGAAGATACTGCATGCCACAACTAAGACCCAACACAGCCAAAAAAGTAAATAAATATTAAAGGAAAAGACCTGTACAGGCAGAAATAGTAATAGACAAAGGGCAAGCAAAGTATGTGGAAGAAAGCTTAACCAGTAGAGGAGAAGGGAGCTGCTGATCAAGCCTCAGGACAACCTACTTGGCGGGAGACCCAGCAAACCCTCCCATGTCTTGTATGCTTGGTGAGAACAACTCAGCAGCAGGACCATCACATCAACTCATGGCCAGCCCTGCAGAAGCCCTTGACCCCTGTCTCCCTTACTCCATATGAAGAGACTCTTGTGATGGCTGCTTGTTTCAGAGCTCCAGGCCTGCTTGGCATGACTATGGAGCAATCAACATGCTGATTACAGGAAATGGGGAGAAGCAGGTAACCAACTAGTGTCAGAAAAGACCCATTCAGCTCTCCTGAGACATGCACATGAGTGGCAAGGCCATTTTCAAGGCAACTTAAAGATTTAGGAGGCTATCATGAATGAAAGAGTGAAAAAGGCAACTCTCTGAATAGCATTCCTTTCCTGGTCTCTGTTCCTTAGGAAAGCCAGCTGTGACTGGGAGAGTGTTAAGAATTCTCCATGGGACTAGGGAGCCCTTGAAATTTGGATGCAGTAGTGAAGTATTGAGTTGGCCAAAAAAGTTCAGGTTTCCCGTAAGAACTTACGAAAGTACAGACTTTTTGGCCACTCCAATACCTCACTTGGGGTGTCCTGAGTCAGTCCAGCATCCTTTTGTCCTCAAACCTCTGCCTGTGCTAGTAACGGCAGTCAGCAGGCCATTTTCAGAAACCTAGGTGGGTAAGCAGGTGGTGCGAGAGAGTTCTGGCTGATGGACAAAAACCAGCCAATGGAAAGGGCTCAGAGTGAGAGTTTGCTTGCGTCTTGGCTACTTAAAGGATTTTAATCAAGCGGCTTAAGAGTAGCTGTGTGGGCTCAGTAAACACACCAAATTAGGTTTGATTTTTTTTTTTTTTTAACTCACCAGTGGCAAACCCAGAGCAACTGCATTATTGGAGGGGATTTAGCTTGAGGGGATTTATAATCCTTTTCATAGGTGGGTTGCCAAAGTTATAAATTTCATAAAACTTAAAACCCAACAAACTCATATGCATATGGCAGGTGATGCATTTAAGAGTCTGACAGGTTGAAGACAGAAATGACACTTGGTTTAAATGTCATTTAAAACATTTTTTTTTTTTTTGAGCTGAAAGGCTTATGTTATAGCTTAATCATCCGAAGATCTGATACAAAACTTGTGACACACCTGGAGACTACGCATAAGCAGGAGCTTGTCAGCTTTTAAAGCATTTACTGAAAGCAAGGAGGGGAGTGAGATGAGAGGTGGAGGGTAGGCAATGCATTGGCGTGTAGTGTATAAGATATTAAACATCACTGAGAGAAGAGGCAGACGTGACCTGGCCCCTCATCCCTGTATCAGCCATAAGGTTCTAGTAGCCTTTGGCAGACAGGTTGTTTGGAAAGTTTAAATGTGTCAGAGAAAGGAGGGGGACAGAATCAAGCTAGACAATAGGAATATAATTGCTGCCTGTTGGGGGCCAGGACTGAAACGGCTTTATTGACTGTACTCTATGGGATATTTACTGTCTGCAGTTGTTGGGATCTGGAGAAAAGGATGAGGTCTATTTAAATCTCTGCAGCAACAAGCAGGGTCACAACAGGATCTCCTCATTTCTTTATCCAGAACAGATGTCCCAGTCTGGATCTCTTGGTTAGGGCTCCTCGCCCTTGGGGAGCTCAGAGGGTTAAAAGCAAAGTGAAGATAAAGGAGTATCCCTGGAGCTGGGTAAAGGCCACGTGAGACTAAATTTGGTTGGAAATATTTCCCCACCCTGCCTGCGCAGAATGGCAGACTTCCATGTATCATTAGTGCTCCTTCCTCGAGTTCACAGGCCTCATTTGAAGGAGAGGGGTGCTTTGATCAAACCATCAGCCCTCCTGCCAAAGCCTGGTGTAATCACCTGAAGAATAGAAGAGAATATTTGGCATCTGTTACTTCACCCTTGCTTCTCTGCCTTTTAGCTGGAAGGACAGATCGACTTTCTGTCTTTCTTAATGGAAAATGAATCTATCTTAGGATAGTGACAACCTCAGAGATAATTTCTCCTAGGGAGAGAAATGTCAGTGTGAACAGCATCTATAAAATTGCCATTCGTCCTGGGAGGGTGAAGGAGTCTGATGATATTCAGGGGGAAGTGACCTGGAATAACCTGTCCTCCACTCCATCTCCATCCCCAAGCTCTCTCTGCTGTCTTGTAAACCAGAGGTGCCAATATGAGCAATATTTTGTCTGGCCTTTCCTTTCCTTAGTTTTTAAGTGCTGAGAACATAAGGAAAATGGCAGCTGCCCATTGGGATGTGTCATTTTGTCAGTTAGGACCTCAGTTTCCTTCCAGCCCTTGTCCTGACTCTCTTTTTGTATTAAAGCATGTCTCCTCTCAAAGGGCAGAAACCCTCAGCTGCCTACCTGGGTTTTCAAATATTTCAAGTGATAAGTAGAGGTGTGTATTACATTATCTTGGTGGCTACAGATAAACAGGATGAGTATCTCAGATGGAAAAGCTCATAATCCAACTAGATTGTAAGCCCCTTGAAGGCAGGTAGGATTATCTTGCTGTAAGCAGACGCCCTTAGTAAACTGAGCCAATATGACTCAGTGGACAGAGCACTGGACCACAAGTCATGAAAGCTGAGTTATAGTCTAAGCTCTGCCATGCTGTGTGGTTTTGTGACCTTATCACAATCCCTACTATTCCTTTAATTCCTGTCCTATATCAGGCCTTGGTTTCCTGGTTTATCCAATGGGCAGTTCTAATGTTCAGTCCTGGCTGGTGTTCACATTTCTGTGTAAAATGAATGAGAGAGTAGGCTAAAGGATATCTAAGAGCCCTGCTAGCAACACATGATATTTGGGAGCCCTGCAAACTTGCAGTCTATAGGCCACAATTGAGCTGGGGACAATTGCCATGTGGCGATGTTACAGACATCCAGCTCAAAATCAAAACTTCTAAAAGCAGGAGGAGAGTTTCAAGTCCATAATGTTCTGAAGAGCTTATATAATGGGGGCACATTGTGTCCTACTGACGCTTGTTTCAAAAATAGCTTTCTTAGCGATACAAGTGGCCCAAACATCAACCTTGACTTGATTTTCTTTAGAGTGGGAAAAAAACCATTTAAGACTCATCGAAAAGAGGCTGATTGGCCTCTTTCTTCTTTAACAAGTTTAATTCATTTTGACTCTTTCTTGAGGCTTCGTGGCAGATACTGAAATCTCCTTTACAAAGCTTTTTTTCATTTCGCCTTTCTTCATTTTTTTCCTACTCTGATCTGTTTGTACATACTAAAAGTCTAAGAGAAAATGCCCTAAAGATAAAGCGGTGTCTATCTGTGTAGTTTTGTGTTATTTCAAGGAATACTTCCATGTCCTCCATCCTTTTGCTTATTAAGCACTTAGAGAAGTCGTTGAGGAGGGGTGTGTATGTTTCTGTCATTCTTTTTCTTAAGCAACTTACAAACTGTAAGAGACAAGGCCTGCCAGAAATGAGTGCGTGTTTTCACTTTTCTCCATTTATATCATTGATCAAGAAGTTGTAAACTTCTCAAGGCTGAAAGATGAAAACTTCTAAATGAAGGGGAAGACATACTCAGCTTAGGTCACCCTCTCTCACTGACAGCTCTCACTCTACGCACGAGAACTACATCCATTTTTCACAGCCACACGCCTTCGAGGAAAGTGGAACTTGGCAGTCCACTCATATACAGGTTGGTGTGCAGTCAGTTCCTGGGAATCACCTTGTGTTATAATCCCAGGAAGCACCAGACACTTGTTCTAGGTTAGGGGATGGAGGAAGACATTTCTTAAGAGCCTTCCCTGGCTCTTGCTTTTATCTTGAGTAGAGAGCACTAGATGAAAAAAAAAAAAAAAAAAAAAGGGTAGGCTCTTCCAGGAGAATTTTTACCTAGTCAGCAGTCGAGAGCTGGTTCCTGAATTACTAAACCAATAAGGGACTCACTAATTCTCAAGCTTCCTCACTCACACATACACAAATTGGAAAGAGGAAGAGAATGTGGAGATTAAATGGGTGCAGTAGAGAGTACATGTCTGAGGAGAAACCAAAATGCACGGAAAAAACTGGTCTTTGAACAATGTCAGGAAATCAGCTCTGCTCCACATCGCTGTGTTAAACGTCCTGGACAATGCCAGGAGGGCACTGAGCTATTTACAGTGCTGGACAGGCTTTCTATTGAGACAGTAGAGAGCTCTGGCAATGGAGCCCTGATGGGCTGGTAGAGTCCATGCCAGTTACTCTGCCCTAGTAGAAACAGACTCTAAATTCCTTGCCAGGCTTCTGTGGCCAAACACTCTCCCCACTGAGACTGGCTAAGGAACCAAGGGCCTTTGCAATACCTTTCAACTATGTTTTAGGATGGGATGAGTCTGCAACATGTTGACTGTTAGGCAGTAGAGGGTGATGCTTAACACAAACTTCATAGTCAGAGAACTTGGTTCAAATCACTGTGTCAGTACAAGCTGTTTGGTCTTGGCTTCAATTTGTTTCATCTGTAGAATGATGTCAATAATATTTTGAGGGTTAAGTTACATAATGCTTGTAAAGCATTTGGCACAATGTTTGGTGGTCAGTAAATATGCAACAAATGGTAGCTGATAATAATAAGAAAACTGTTATAGGTTTACCTCTCACCATGGACTCCATTTAGTGAATATTGACTGGGCATTATTACATGCCAGGCAGTGATTCATTAAAGCAAAAACTGAGCATTTCTATGTACCAGGTAATGTGCTAAGTAGCAGGGGAGAGGTGTAAGCAAGACAGGTCCTCTTGAAGCCTGAGTGTTGGGCAGATGAGGGCAGATGAGAAACAGAAGACTTGATCACCAACTTGTAAAGTAAGAAGAGATGGTTCAGGGCTTCCTTCTCAGGGTCTTCAGGAAGCCTAATGAGTGCTCTGTGCTTCCTCGTAGGCCTTAGAAGTTCTTCTTTCTCATAACTGGATTCACTTGCATCTTATCTGCAGTTCGGCCCTGCCCCAGTTCCCAGGACCAGCCTGGATCCAAGACCAGAGACAATTGGCGCCAGTCCTCCCAGCTTGGGTGGGGGGCGGGGGGGCTAAGGTTCAAATTGCCTTGCAGCTAGTCTGACTGGAGGATGGTGCCCTAGTTTTGTTGCTTGAGGTCCAATCTCATTTTACGCCTTAATTCCCTTTTCAGGCCCTTATTTTTAGAAATGAGCTTCCGCCTTTGTGCTTGTTCCTGAGGACCAGTTCCAAAAACTTATTTAGTGACCCCAGCACTATCTTCCAATTGGAGAGCTACACCTTATTACTGTTGCTGATTTCTGTCTCTAGTGCTGGAGTCCTTATCCTAAACCTCAGTTCAATAGCTCACTTGGACATTTGCTTCTTGCCAGATTCTTCTCAAATGTCTACCCCCTAAATTCCTCTGCTTCCCCTAACCTGTTGTCTAGACAGGGACTGGCCATTGCAAGTAATAATTGTCTATTAGAACTAAACCTCTGGCAGCTCTTGGCTTAGTTTTCTAGTGACTAGGTCATCCAGTGGGTGGTTCTTATGCCCAGTTTCACTTGTTTCCATATGCCTCACTGCGTGGCCCAAGATCTGTCATTCCCAATCAGAGACCTTTTCAAGTTAAGCCCCTGAGAAACTCTGAAAATACTACTGCACCTCCTTTAAAAAGCCCTAACAGTATAATTCTTCTGTACTTCACCCATGGGCAAGCCCTTGCCAGAGCCATTTTGTTCATTCATGAATTCATTCATAACATATTCATTGGATTTCCATTATGTGTCAGGCCATGGGATATTGAAATGAACCAGATACGGCTTCTGTCTTCAAGGAGTTCATAATCTAGTTGGGACAGCTGAACTCATAATACAGATTCAAAAGTTCTATGTGTTCTAAGTTGCTTCGGCCGTGTCTGACTCTTTGCGACCGTATGGACTGTATAGCCTGCCAGGCTCCTCCATCTATGGGATTCTCCAGGCAAGAATACTGGAGTGGGTTGCCGTGCCCTCCTCCAGGGGATCTTCCCAACCCAGGACTCAAACTCCCGTCTCTACTGTCTCCTGCATTAGCAGGCTGGTAAAACCACTAGCGTCACCTGGGAAGCCCAGTACTATAAAGAAGCAAAAAGCAGGGGCAGCTAACTATACTGCAGATGGGTAAGTGGGATTAGGGAAGGCTTCCTGAAAGAGTTGACATCTCTGAATTCTGAAGAACTGGAGGTGGCAGTAGCCAGCTGAAGAGAGGTGAAGGTACTCCCAGGCCTGCCTTCAGGGAACAATGCATAGTTTTCTATAGCTGAGTGTGAAGGAGGAAGAGGACCAGATGAAGCCAGAGAGGTAGGTGGGGGCCAGAAGACAAAGTGCCTTCTTTGCCATGCTAAGGAATTTGAATTTTCTCCTGATTTCTAAAGTGAGAAGTCACAATAATGCAGATTTGATTGGGCAGGGTAAGAGCAGAGGCAGGCAAGCCAAGTAAAGACTGTCAAATCGTAAGAACCATTACTAAGATGATGATGATGGGACTGGGAAGTGTATCTGGATTTGAGAGCCAGAAGAGTAGAAAAGAAAGGACATGGTGACTGACTGGATATGAGGGGAGTAATGAGGAAAGATGATCTGCTTGTTTAGGCAACTAAGTGGGTGGTGAGTCTGCTGCCTAATACAGGAAACACACAAGGAACAGATTTTCAGTAGAGGGAAGGCTGTACTTAATATTGTGAAATAAAGTTCCCCAGTTCCTCTTTCCTTTTAGTAAAATAAACCTGTCGCCCAAAGGATGCTATTGACAAGCTACCTTTACAGAATTCAACTGTAGAATGAAATGTTTTGTGTACAGGCCATATGAAGATGATACAATTGGATAAGCATTGTACTTAAAAATTAAATTTCATCTATCTTGGTTAGTTGGAAGGCATAGAAGTAAATGAAACCAAAGTGGAAAAAACTTACCCCATAGACGAGTTCCCCAACCATGCCATTCCATATCTTAGTCTCCGGATCCCTTGCACCGTATTTCCCGTCACCAACAATGGATAATTTGTATTTGATCCTTACATGTTTGGCTATTTCATAGGCTAAATCTACACAATAGCCTTCATATCGCTCATTTCCTTCCAGTTGCTCATGGTTCTTCTTATACATTACATATGGTGATTCCTTTGGGACCAGAAGAAAGATCAATGGGTTACTCCTATACATTTTTCTAAGAGATAATAAATGTAATAATGAAGTCTTGTTTCCCTGTGGTTATTGAGGTTTGGCGTGTTAAGAGAGCTTTTAAAAATGTTTGCTTAGTAAGCAGAAGAGCCTCGATTGACTGTTCATGGGGGCACATATTCCTTGGAGTCCTTAATCAATGATTTAAAGAAGTAGAGAAGGATTTAAGTCCTTTTTGAGGGTTTGAGAGAAAAATCAGTTTCCACTTAGAGAGTCTTTGATTTAGTCAAATTGGACAGAGGTATTTCCCACAGTTACATGAAGGTGAACTGCCTTTGATTTCTTGGGATTTACCATGTCAGAACTGCAGCCAGCCCTGGCAAGCCCTAGGGAAGCACTGTGATCTTTGTGAGGTCAGGGTCTGTAGCTTATTCATTTTTATATCCTCAGGGCCTAGTATAGTACCTAGCCCAAAGTGAGTATTTGATTTGTATATTTAAACGAAAGGTAAACTTTAGCTGAATCTCCATTCAGTTAATCACAATTTCAGACCTACTGGAACAGCCATTTTTAACCTGGGTTTGGACTTCATTCAGAAATGAAACATTTTTAGAAAAACATTTCAAAATAAATGAAAATATTATGTCATATCTCAATAGTGCTTTAGATTTTTCAGAAAAGCTTTACACGGTGAATATTGCCTTGAAACATCGTATGACATGAGTAGGAGACTATTATTATGCCTATTCCACAAGTTAAAAAATAATACAACTTGAGGCTCAGAGAAGTTGCAATTTGTACCGTTAGACTCAGGTTAGTGACAAGCCTAATATTAGAGCTCTGGCCTACTCTTTCCTTTTGTCTCCCCTACAATGAAGTATTCCATTTCAGGTCTAGATGAAGCATCAGTCCATGGTATGGGGTGTTTAAGAGGATTATTATTGTTCAGTTGCTAGGTCATATCTGACTCTTTGCGACTCTATGGACTGTAGCCCACCAGGTTCCTCTGTCCATCGGATTTCCCAGGAAGGAATACTGGAGTGGGTTGCCATTTCCTTCTCCAGGGGATCTTCCCAACCCAGGAATCAAACTCGAGTGCCCTGCATTGGCAGGCAGATTCTTTACCACTGAGCCACCTAGGAAGCCCTTGTTTAAGAGGATAATGACATCTAAGACTGTTGCAAATTCCCTATTCTTTTTTTAAAATTGACATTCTTTCATCATCATGGCAAGATATTTCAAAAAGTTCCTAAGTTGACATGTTGAAAGTTTCTGTTTGAAACTTTGACTGTTTGAACTTGAGGTCTTTCCTCCTGGCTGAATTCCGCTTTTCAGAAAACAGAAGTCTTGCTGTACAGAAAGCCCACCTCGTTCTCTATACTTACCAGAATAGTGGTGACGACTATGGTCCGGTTCTCTGCAGATGCACTGTCATTGCTGATCTGCTGATCCGAGAAAGGCACAAACCTTTCGTACTCATTCCAGTAGCCAGCCTGGAAAGAGCAGACATTTGACCTGGGTGCCTATTTTTCACTCAAAAAGTGCTGCCTGAAATTCAAGTGCTCTTGTGGAATGAAAGTTTTTTAGTTGCTCGAGCCTTCCAAGGATTGAGGTCCTCTGTCCCTTTGTCTTGCCACCCCCACCAGGACCACAACACTGACACACACCAGAGTGCTGCTAGCTCCTTCACCCTGGGGCTCCCATCCCTGCTTTGCTTTTACTGATATTTGGTAAAAGGAGTTAGCCTACTGTAGAATGATCAGGCTTTTTGATTCTTTAAACTCAGATAGCAGAAGAATCCTTTGCTTAGGACTGTAGGGAATCTGGAGTGTGGGGGATGGGGTGGGGTGGGAAACCACCGGTGGAGTATCCTGTAGAAGTGGTACAAGATATTTTATATTCTAAGGTTTTATCAAGTGACTACTAAATTCCCACCTCGTGACGATTAGCATGACAGAAGCAAAATGGTTATTATGAAATTTAGCTGTAGAGAAAGGTACTTTGTCCGGAGTCCTTTTGGTAGGTGAGTTGGCAAAATGGAGAGATTACCTACTTTCTAATTCTTTTGCTAAAATCGTGTGTATCTTGGCAGCTTCTGTTTAAGGTAGCGGTCCCCAACCTTTTTGGTACCAGAGACTGGTTTCATGAAAGACAATTTTTCCATGGAGCCGGGGGAGGGGGGATGGTTTAGGGTTGATTCGAGTGCATTACATTTATTCTGCACTTTATTTCTATTATTATTACATCAGCTCCCCCTCAGATCATCAGACATGAGATCCTGGAGGTTGGGGAGCCCTGGTTTAAATAACATGCTAAAAAATTTGTAATTCCTTCCTGTATTGTAGGAAGCTGTGAATAACTCTTGAGTCTATAGCTTTTAAAGAACCTGCCTCAGAGGGAAATAGTCCTTTTACAATGTGTAGATGGAACACTTTGATTACAAGACAGCTCTGCATTGTAGCTACACTATTCACTGAATTTTAAAGGCAAACAGGATGTGTGGGAATTTGCTCTGGGTGTGTTTCCTAACATGTATTTTCCTGCATCCGAGGGCTATCACTTTCTGAGTGATTTTTCACTGGGATATCTGTTTGGGTTACTTACCTTCCGAGAGCCAGTGACTTTCATTTCATACACATCGATGGTATAATTTGTCCTCCGTCCATAAGTGTCAAATTGTATGTTTCCAGTCATTCCTTGTACTTGCACCTGGTAGAAAGGGGAAAATGTAAAATTTTTAAATAGCACCACAATATTGCCTTCTAAGTTCTTTGCAATGAGGTCTATGGACAGATCTTGGAATATTAGAGAACATTTATCTTGAGCCAATGAGCTATATCCACCAGATCAGGTCTGCACAGATCTTCATTTTCTCCCCAGTATTTTGTAAGTATGGCTTTTAATGAGGCTCTTAGTGGTGTAACAGGCAGTTTCTTTTTTATTAGAGTATAGTTGCCTTACAATGTTGTGTAAGTTTCTGCTGTACAGAGAAATGAGTCAGTTATCTATATATATCCCCTCTCTGCATTTCCTTCCCATATAGCTCACCACAGATCATTGAGTAGAGGTCCCTGTGCCATACAGTAGGTTCTCATTTGGTATCTATTTTATACATAGTATCAATAGTATATATATGTCAATGCCAATCTCCTAATTCACCCCACCATCACCCCTTTCCCCCTTGGTCTCCATATATTTGTTCTCTACATCTGTGTCTTTATTTCTGCTTCACAAATAAGATCATCCAAATCATTTTTCTTGATTCCACATATATGTGTTCATATATGATACTGATTTTTTTCTTTTGACAAGCAGTTTCTTATATGATACAGTAAGGGCTCTGCTACTACTTTTTCAAGGACTTGAAATGTCTGCCATCAGTCTTTTCTGAAAAGAGTATCCCAAAGAGTATTCTTAACTAGGATAATGTGTTCCTCTGGACTGTGAGTTCCTTGGGGACTGTGACTGTCTTATCTTAGTATTCTCAGTGTCCAAACATAAGCTGATTTCAGTCACAGGGCTCTGAAGCTCCTGGATCCATACCATAACTTCATCACTTACTAACTGTATGACCTTGGGGATGTTCCTTAATGCTTTTGAACTTCAGTGTACTAATCTGTAAAATGGGAAAGCCTACCTATCCCACTGAGTTGTTGGGAGGATTAAATGAGCTATCCATATGTCATGTTTAGATCAGTGTCTGGCATGTGCTGAGCATTGCAATACATGTTAGCTCTATTAATAATAATAATTATTATTAATCAAAATGAGTTTTGTTTCTAATTCTTGAGGGCTTTGCACATTTACCAACTACCATAGTAACAGGACTGAGTTTTTCCTCTTATTTAACCTATTCCTAGCTACAGACAGGTATGGAGAGCTAGGTCATGGAGGGATAATCTGTAGACTGATGAAATTTGTTAAGTTTAGGGAGTCAGGGGTACTGAATGCTACAGAAAACAGAGGTGCTGGAATAGCCTGAATGTCTGGTTGGGATGCCAAATACAGAGGCGTGGATAGCATGATTTTTCCTTGGTCTGGGTCCCATATTATGAACTAATAAGAGGTTGCCTCTAATGGGTGCAGAGATTTCCTTACCTATTTTTGACAGTTCAAGGGCACTGGATGAAAGACCTTCTCTAAATATGGCATTATTGTTACCCACTTGAATTACTCATCTGGTGAGTATGGGTCAAGGAATTTGCTTCAGAGAAAAAGAATCTGTCTTATCCTCCCACGATGAAAGGATGGAATACTTTTTCATCACTTATAGAAAAATGACAAGCTGTTTGTTAAGCAGGTCAGAAGTGGTAATAGGCTTGTGCGGCAGAAGAGAAAATTGATGGCAAATAGTAGTGGGCATCCTTTTAAAGGGAGGGGCCTTGTTCACCACCTATAGGAGACCATGGAATATCTGTTGAAGGAGAAATGCCCCCATGTGACTTCCTGAAGACAAGACGATTGTCCTACTGACCCAACAAACCTAAGCTCTACTGTCAGCTTAGGCTTGCAGGGAAGGTGACATCATGCTTCCGGCTAAAGAAAAGATTCTTTGTTGAGGGATGGGTCTGATGTATGCATGAGGGATGGGTCTGTGATGCATGAAGTGTTCTTTACACTCTGAGCATTGAACTCTGGGAGAG
The DNA here is from genome assembly GCF_019923935.1 of Bubalus bubalis. NCBI lineage: Eukaryota > Metazoa > Chordata > Mammalia > Artiodactyla > Bovidae > Bubalus > Bubalus bubalis. The sequence continues at coordinate 131,192,717 of NC_059181.1, read as the reverse complement.
GAGATAGGTAGGGTAGAGACACTGGCAGAGGAACATATTAAGGAAATCCTTCATTGCTGAAAATAGCAAAGGCTTCCAGTCTCATTAAGAATTGTATATTTCTAAAGATTCAGCCTATCTGAGCATGATCTGCAAACTGGACAACAGCCTAGACTGATCAGAACTTTTGGTGAGCACAAGTCGAATTGGACTACCACTCCGAGAGAAGTCTATTTTTAAGGATATGAATGTCAGTGACAGTTGCCCAATCCTCTCCACCCTGCACCTCAGGCTATATTAGGTGCTTCTCCTCTGGGTTCCCATAGCACTCCATGTGGAACTTCACCATAACATTTAAATCATCTATGTATTTCCGCCTCCCCTGCTAGACTGGGAGCATCTAAAGATGGAAAGGCATTCTTTTTCTGTGTTTTTGGCAACGAATCCAGAGCCTGGGATAAAGCAGGGTTCAATACATGCTTACTGAACCAGTGGACAATTTTCAATGATTTAGAATTGTGACATATTTCAGTAGACCACGCTAAGGCTAATCTTTGCACTGTTGGTAGATTGTAAGGATAATCATTACCTGATCTGCAAGTGGCTGTAAGGTTTTCAAAAGCACTTCTTTACATATTAGCAATTTAAATATGAGTTCCCTCATATTATTTCATGTTTGCATATTAACTTTGAGCCTGATACATAGTCGTTGGTACTCAGTAAATATTTGTTAAATGAATGGTGTGATTATTTATTCATTAAAACAGGCCCCTTCGGAGCCTCTATCAGGCAATGATTTTGTTTGCCAGATTTCTTTGAAGGAAGAATATGATTGATTGAGCAACAACTATGTGCTAGTCACAATGAGGAATACTTTTACATCATGCATTCTCACTTTTAATTAACTTAAATAAAATGGAATTTCTTTTAATATGGTTAAGTCTTTAGTGCCTTAGGCCATCCTCTCTAGCAGTCCTCTGAAAACCAATCATTTGTCACAAGGTAACAGGTACTTTGGGAAGAAGCTGATAACTGTCCAGCCCCTCTGAAGCCATAGGCTGGCCTATGGAAAGAGGAAAAACATCCTTCCTGCTGAGTGTCTGATCATGAGGGCCTGGGGAGGAAGGTTACTTACCTGGCTTACAGCTTGAGTTTTATCAGTGAGTCAGACATTCAGAAACAATTTGTGCCATGATATGATTAATCTAATTTTTGTCTTGCCAAATTCATTTTTCATCCTTCACTCTGGTAGCTAGTTTTGTATTGGGGGAAGAGAGTCCTTTGTGTCATGAATGGGGAGTCAATTGGAGATGCTGGCACTTCCCCCTTGAGGTTTTTGTTGATGAAAACTCCTTTTGATTCACTCTGAGGGAGTTTTATATTTCACTCATCATTATGTTTCACCTGACAATACAAATCTTGTAACAGCTATGAAGGTTGAATTTAATTAACTGCTCTTCAAAAATTGTGCAGTGCTACCCTCCATAAAACTACACTCAGGGCATTTGTTAGGGAACTGACATAATGACATAAAAATCTGCATGATGGGAGAATGAGTCATATCTCTTTCTTGGAGAGACACACAGGGGCTACTAACCCTTTTTGATTGAATGCTTCCAACTTGGCAAATTGAAGGCAGCAGTAAGAGAGCCAACTACACAAAATGATGTATGTTATGAGGCCATTACAGGCTCTTCGTTGCTGGGTTGTGCACAGAATTCTTTTATCATTGTTGATCTCTTTGTTGATTTGGATATTCCAAACATCAGGATAATTAAAGAAGGAGAAATAAGAGAGTCTTGTACTGCTGAAGGCTCATTTTAATGCAAGCAGGCATATGTAGCATAACACAAAATATTCAGGAAAGATCTTTTGCTTGGAAAGCTGCACTGAATGGGTGATGCTCCTTCTAGTGTGAATAATGGAATCTGTTCAAAGGATACTGCTCAAAGCCTGAAATGCTCTCCCACCCAGTAACTACTAAAAACAAATGACCTATTTGACTGTCTAGCCATTGATTCCTTGTACTTTTCTTTAGGATTTTTCTCTAAGGCATTGGGGAAAAGCCTCTTAAGTAGGCGTAAAAAGGGATCGTGTTCCTGCCTCTCACCTTGTAGAATATAGTATTACAGGTTCTTTTTGACAACAGAAACACTATCACACTGGCTCTATTCCACAGTCCATCCAGGATAATAATTGGCTGATAAGTCAGGATGCCAGTAAGGTCTACCTTGAAGATACGAGCTTCCTAGAGAATACCCCAGTCCCCCTAAGTAATGTCATTTTCTGGAAAGTCTGAATTTTTGGAAAGCCATTTTCATGTTTAATCTGCAACTTTCAAGGATATTGAGCTTGATTTACTCTCCACACCATAGTAAGAGTGAAATATTCATTTGCCTTAAATTTACTGATAGCATTTCTTAAGCTTCAAGGAAGAACCTTCTAGTTTTAGATGCCTAGATTTTGATGAATACATATAGATGCTTATCTTTCTGTACACTTTGAACAGTCTATAGACTCTGATCCTCTTCCTTTTAGGGTGTCTTTTCTCAGGATTGATGGCCTTTTGGGTCTTTACAAGGTACCCCCAGCTTCCCTGGTGGCCCAGATGGTAAAGAATCCACCTGCAATGCAGGAGACATGGGTTCAACCCCTGGGTTGGGAAGATCCCCTGGAGAATGGACTGGCAACCCACTCCAGTAGTCTGGCCTGGAGAATTCCAAGGAAGAGGAGCCTGGTGGGCTATAGTCCATAGGGTCGCAGAGAGTTGGACACAACTCAACGACTTTCACTTTCACTTAAGGTACTCCCACCCCAATTACCCATTGTGGGCATTACCATTTTCAGAGCTCTCTCAATATCAATTCCTTGACTCCAGGGCACAGCAGGGTTTGCTAAGCAGTCTCCAGCACTGCCTCTCCGGGACACGTCCACTCGCTGCCTCCTCAGGTAGCGGAAAGCTTCTGCTATGACCAGTATTGCATCGTGCGTCAGTGCAGATGTATACTGAAATGGACGTATGGAAAACAAGATATCATGACAAATGAGGCTCTCCAAACTTGCCTTATTCCTTATTTTCATTCATTTCCAACTCTTGTTCTATGAACTCACCCTCTTAATTATTTGAATCAATGGATCTCTCTGGGCAAGCCTGACTTTGATCCATTCTAGAATGATGCAGCTTACCTCATGTGCACACAGGTTAAGATTATTAAGATCAAATGGCTCAAGGGAATCGCGCTCTTGTTCTCAATGCTGTGTTTTGTATCGAGTGAGTGACTACTACAAAGGCCAGGTCCTTTATAGACAGTGAAATATGTGGGAAGTTAAAGGATGGCATATGTAGATTGGAGAGGAAATAGCATATCCTAAAGCAAGGTTGGGTTATTGCTGTTTCTAATAGAAAATTCAGATCTGGTGTTTACTTAGGGGAAAATGGAAATAGCTAAGTTAGACAGCTTGAAATTAATTTGGAGGGAAACATTAATCATTTCTGTCTGGACCATGTTTCTGGTGAACTGGGACTTCTGGCCAGCAATAAATCAGTTTTTGTTTCCTGGGGGAGGCGGTGAGGGGGGAGGGTAGCGAAATCTAAAGCTGGTTTTCGATGGTATAAAATTGCAATTGTTAGAGTTTTAAATCTGATAATGTTGACAATTCATAGGCAATGCTTCATGATGCTACCTTTTCCAGGCAAGAACAGTTTCAAGAACAGTTACTGTCTATTCCTTGGATAAACTGTACTGATATGCTCTACTAAGGATGAGGCCAGTCATTTAACACAAGGGATTTGATTATCTGCAGTTGACATGGTGGATGCCTTTTCATTAACTGAATCAACAAAGTATGATTAAAATAAGCTGGCCCCTGTTTTGCAGGGGTGACAAATACTGGTAGAATATAGAACTCTTGATTTTTTTAAAAAATGAAACTAAAAATGCCCTAGAGGGAATTGTCTCTCTCTATAGTATGTCCCTATACAAGTGTGAATGAATACATTGTCGTCTTTAGAACTATCAACTTACTTTTCTGACTTTTCTCAAGTTACTTTTCTTATATCAATTATGACAGTAACAAGGGACATATGTTCTTTCATGAAAAAAACAATCTGCAAACTACATACAGCCAACATGGCAGTGATTTTTTTTTTCCAGCTGACTGCATAAATTGTCAGCAATCTTTCTATAGTCCTCTGCCAACCATGCCAAAATAGCTATTTAATTTTCTACTTTTTTAGCTTCTACTTACTAATGTGTGAGTATCTAAAAAAAAGCCCCCAAAAGAAATGTTCATAAAATATAGACTAAATTAAGCATCAGAATTTTTAATTTCTACACAATTTTGTTTCCTAATCAAAAATATTGTCCATCATTTTCTAAAGCAGACTTTTTGTCTGACTGATATAGAGCAAGGTTCCATAATGGGTACTGCAAGTCAAAGTAATCTGAAAGTTGTAACCATCTATTGAAATATTCCATTTTCCTAAGTTATTTGAAGGGTTTGCTTATAAGCCTGAACAGTTCTTCTCAGTAAATTCTGAGAATTTTGCATCATGCATATTATGAGTTACCAACGGATAATCCAGAGCTGAGATTGTCTTCTTTCCCTTTTGTACAACTTCTACAGCTTCTAAACAGGCATAAATGACTCTTTAGTACCCTTTTTAGACTTTTACTCTTGTCCATTTTTTTTTGGTGCCTAACATAGTGTCTGACACATTGTAGATACCCCTAAAATATTTACTAAACGAATTGTTTCCTTCTACCTATTGCCTGATAAATCTAAGGATGGCAAAACAGTGGATTGGCAGTTATATGAAAATATGTTTGTATAAGCTCACCCAGATGTATGGGCAGATTTAGCCCATAAAAAGACTTGACTCATTAAAGAAGTGCAAATCAAACCATAGGGAGGTATTACCTCACACCTATGAAAATGGCTGTTGTCAAAAAGACAACAGTAAGCACTGGTGAGGATGTGAAGAAAAGGGAACCCTCATGCACTGCTGCCAGGAGTGTAAATTGGCTTAGTCACTGTGGAAAACAATATGGAGGGTCCTCAAAAAATTCAAAATAGAACTGCCATATGACTAGCAATTCCACTCTTGGGCATATATCTGAAGGAAATAAAATCACTGTCTCAAAGAAATATCATATCCCCCATGTTCACTGCAGCAGTATTTACAATAGTGAGCACACGGAACAAACCTGTGTCCCTCAAATCATCAAATGGTGAATGGACAAGGAAAGAAAGTGATACATACCATACACATATATACTCATACGTCAACTATATTTCAGTAAAAATATACATGCACGCACAGAACACAATGCAGCATACTCAGTAATCCATCAAAAGAAAGAAATCCTACAATGTTTGATAGGCAGATGGCATTATGCTAAGTGAAATATGTCAGATAGAGAAAGACAAATACTATATGATCTCACTTATATGTGGATCCTCCCCAAAAATGAACTCATTAGAAACAGAGAACACAGGTGAGGGCTGGGGAACGGGGAGAAATAAATGAAGGTGGTCAAAAGGTATAAACTTCCAGTTATAAGGTTGATAAGTTCTGGGACTGTAACATATATCATGGTGACTATAGTTAATAATATTGCCTTGTAAATATTTTTGAAAGTTGCGAAGGGAATAGATTTTTTAAAAGTTCTCATCATGAGAAAAAACTGTAACTGTGGTGGTAATGTTAACTCATTGTGGCGATCATTCTGCAATATACACACATATCAAATATACACATATATCAAATCATTATGTTGTGTACTTAAACCTAATACAATGTCACATGTCAGTCGTACCTCAATAAAAAAATAAAATCATCATCTTAAAAAAGAGATTTGACTACAAACGATTCATCATAGGAATTGTGGCCATAGTTATTGAAACATATGAGGCCACTGGAAAAATCTGGCATGTATGAAGTAATCGCTACAATCACAGAGGACCACTTAACTACTGCATGGCTTAAATTATTTTTTTAAAAAGGTGTTTAACTTATAACTTACAACTTTTCTAGAATATATCAATTACACAAGGTAAGGTCGCACTTGTATTATGTTGATGTGACCTATACAGGGTGGTCCTGCATGGGTGATTCAGAATGTATCTCTTTTCTGTCTATGTGCCTATTGTTCCTCTTTATTGTATTCTTCCCAGGAGGAAAGATATGAGGATGAGCATCTCCAAACCATAAGAAAGGATATGTCCCCTCCCCTTTCCTTTTTTAGGGAAGGGCCTTGAACCTTGGCTCTACTTTGATTCCTCATCTAGATCACAAGGATCCCATAGTCATGGTACATACATGCGTTCACTGTATCAGGAAGGAAGAATTTAAAGTCTGTTTCATACTTAAATCAATGCACTAAGGGAATGGGTTACTTAAAATTCATTGGAAAGATCCTTTGTGTAACATGAATAACTTCCCCCCATTTATCTGTTTTAATTCCTGATTTTAAAATAATAGGATTTCTAGCCATAGGGGAACACGAATGAAAAATGTGCACTTTAAGCATAACTTTCTGCTTTTAATGTTCTTATCTTGATTTCATGAAAACGAGCAACTTAGGTAATCTAATTATTTAAAGACACTTTTGTAGGCAGGAAAACATTTCCATTCAATATATGCATAGGCAACACATATTCTGTATTAGAACCTAATTCACTTGGGTGTTCTGAGATTCATGAAACTTATTAACACAAAGCAATCACATCAATAATGTAAAATCTAATTTTCCATTTCAGACTATCAATTTTCCTTACCTATTCCCACTGCCCCCACCCTTTGTCCAATTTAGGTTCTTGTAAAATTGTAAGTTATAAGCATATTAAAAATAAAATTCATTAAAAAATTAAGTTACCATTTCCAAACACTGGGTTTAAAAGACCTCCTTCTAATAGCTTCTTTATTTGCGAATTTAGTTTTCAAATGCAGGAGCATCACCTGCAGTTGTGTTTTAGCATCCTTGAAACACTTCTGAGGGACAACCACTTGATCACCGGATGGCCATAAATATATAAAGGCCATACTAAGATGCTCTGGAAAGCTGGCCTAAGGTTTCTACATGCTGTGGAACATTACCTTTAGTGGTGCATTCTTGGCTTCAGGAAATTCCCTTTCATCCAGCCTCACCCAGCGCTGAATGAACTGCTGAACCATAGGGTTTTCATTGTTGACAATCTGGAATCCTGTAATGTTGGCTCCCCCATGCATGACTCTTTCTAGCAAAATATCGGTAAAACCCTAGAAAGAGATTGAGAGAGAATTGTGATTGTGAGAGGTCATGCATTCTTACTCATTGTATCTGTTACAATGCTAAGGAAGAAATGAAAGTTCCTTTCCCAAGATCCTTCTTTAGCAATCAAAAAAACTCTGGACAGATGGTTACATGTCAATTACATCTCAACAAAAACCAAAATCACAACAAACAAACAACTCCTGATACAGACTAATTCTTAGGGCACTCTGAAACTACAGTCATGATGGAGAAAATATACATCCTTCCATTTTAGTGCCCATGTTTTTATTTAGTGTAGTGACTGAAAGGACATACATCAGAGTCAATTTTAAGTGAATGTTTTTATTTCTTTCATTTACCTATATATTTTTAAATCTTTCTTCAATGAATACAAATACAATGATTCATGTAACTGGAAACTGTTCAAAAAGTGGGCACTAGCTAACATGCCAAATACAGCAGATTGCTTTTCAGATTTGAATGATGAGTGATTTCAACATTTGTAATTTACAAAAATGCCAAAGAGTGAAACTGACAGCTTGGTTGTATGTGATGGTACAAACCCCAGGGTATGTCTCACATGAGTCCATGAATGAGTTTTGACAGCTACTTATTAGCATCCACCATTTTCTTCTTCTTTTGTTCTGGTTTCTGTCTGTTGTCTCAGCCACCTAAGCCTCCTGAAGGAATCTCTTCATGTTCATATCATGCCATCTTCACCTGGGTATCACCAGTTCCACTGGGCATTGCTATTTTCTGAGATACCTCTCCCAGGAGTTCCTGCTATTTCTGCTGGATAATTGGCTCTTGCTAGTTGCTTTTGATGCCCTTAGGTCCTCAGTGGGTTGGAGCCAATATTTATACTCATAAATAAATTTAAAGAATTCTTTCCCCTTCCTTTAGATTCTCCTCCCCAATATTTACATATAAAATTGTTTCAAAAATAAAGTTGAAAGAATTATGCAGTGACAATGAAGTAGTCACTTCAGATTTTACAATTAACATTTTTCTATCCATCCATCAATCCATTTCATTTTTGGGATGCTTTTCCAAAGAAAGTTGCAAATGTTAGAATACTTCATACCAAAGACTTCAGCATGTAGGTCATTAACCAGAGTTCAGTGCTTGAAGTTTTCATCCTTCCTTTCCTTCCTTCTTCTGCTGCTGCTTCTTTTTTTTAAAGGCTTTCTTTTTAAAGTCTTTATTGAATTTATTACAATATTGCTTTCATTTTTTACATTTTGTTTTTTTGGGCCCAATGCATGTGAAATCTTAGTTCCCCAATCAGGATTGAACCCACATCCCCTGTATTGGAAGGCAAAGTCTTAACCACTGAACTACCAGGGAAACCCCCATTTCTTTCTCTCTTTTGATAAAATTTACATCCAATAAAATGCACAAATCTTAAATATACCACTCAGTGGGTTTATAAATGCATACACTATATTACTTAAATCCCTACTAGTTCTCAAAAGTTTTCTTTTTTTGCATTCTAAGTTTTCATTGAAGTATAATAATCATATAGAGAAGTGCACACATCTTTAGGTATAGGCTGATGAATTTTCACAAACTGAACGCATGAATGTAACCAATACCCAGAAGCCCCGCTCTTGTATGCCTCTCTAGTTACCATTCTGATGCCTGCTTCTTTTAATTCTATGTTTCTTTAATATGGGCAACAAGGCAGTTGTTGAAAATATTTTAGTGAAGCAGCGTTTTCAGTTATTACTCCTCACCCCACTCCTCTTCCTTTCATATGTGGGATATGAGCCAAAGAGTTTGCATCACTGAGAACTATTCCTCCTTTCCAATGATCACAAGATGTTTTTAAAATGAATATTAACTTGTTAGGATGAGTTTTCTCCCAAAGGTCTCCTTCCTGAAATAAACAAAGACTCAATGATTTCTCCCATGTGTTCCCCTTTGCACAACAATCAGCAGAAAGGCTTGCTTGTGTGTAAAGGCACGAAGAGGCTCCAGATGCGGCTTAAGCCTAACTATTATCCAACTCCCAACTCTCACCCCCTAAACATACATACAAATAGAAAGCCGAGGACAAAACTTCAACAAATGGCTTTAAGTCATTTGCTGTACCAAACCATATTTGCAAGTTAAAAAGTATTACACAAGAGCATTGAGCAACTGTCCATCTGTCTGCTGGTGGGGGCTCTCTGGTGTTGGCCTGAAAGAGGGAGCCCCTTTCTTTGAAAGAAAAGAGTTAAGAAAGCTTCTGCCACCATCTTGGTCCCCAGGGTCAATGGTCATAGTGTGCCCTAGGAAATAGTATTTCCTGTACCATTTATACTTTGGATAAGCCTCACACTCCCATTTCCTTCATACTATAGCATGTTAAAATGGCAACACAGGATTAACAACAGGGAGGGCGAGAGAAAGGATCCCAGAAATCTCACATCTGCCTTAAGGCATAAGAGCCAGCACTTCAGTCTTGTTACTCACCACAGCACCCCCCCAGAAACATTTTACCTCACTATCTTTTTCTCAGCAGAGACACTGAAAGGAGGGGTCCAATTCAAATTTACACCAATCACCTCCACTTACTTCTATAAGGCTTTGGCTCTGCCACACAGGCGCCATATATTCCCGCTTGGCTGTCTTCCTCCCTGTTAAACATACGGTAATTTGGAAGTATCTCCATAAGAACACTCTGCACTCATGTTTCTACCTCACAGCAACCATATCACTGAGGACCTAGAAGTTTCTCAGTCAGCCCATGTTTTATGACACACATAGCTGGGGTTACGTTCTGGCACTTCTCAGACTGGAATAGCCTGGAATGCATCCTTAGCAGCACAAATCAACCCAGGGGAAGGTCACCTCAAATGGCTTGTTCGTCTGGCAAGACCTCCACAACATTAGCTCTTGCCAACTGCCCTGAGGGCTTAAACCCATCCACATGGGCAGAAAGCCTAACACAGCCCCATGGACAAAATGGAGAGAGAAGTGCGGTAGAAAAAGGAGAGGGACTTCCCCTGGTGGTCCAGTGGTTAATACTCTGTGTTTCCACTGCAAGGGGGCATGGGGTTTATCCCTGGTTGAGGAACTAAGATCCCGCAAGCCGCACAGTGCGGCCAAAAACAAAACAAAATAATATAAAAACAAACAAAAAAAGGAGGTAATAGAATTTAGGAAGATGAAAGGAGAGATCTTGCTGCTAAAGGGCAAAAGTAGGCTGGCTCCTGGTCCTAACTCTGCCTCTGTCCTATTTGTGTACCGTTTGTTTGCGATCTCTTATCAGATTCTACAGCTTGAATGTTGCCCCGGTGCCCAGCATTTAGATGCAGTGAGTCACAGTTCTCAAGGTTGAGATAATCAAGGCTGGATTTTCCCTAATCCCTCTGAAAAAAACACGACTGCAGCAGAGCTAACCAACAATTATCAAGGACATAAAAGGGAAAAAGAGAAATCAGGCAAATGGTAGAGAAGGGGATATAAAGAAAGCTGTTCTGGCTAAAGGCAGGAGTTGCTCGTCCTTCTATTTCTAACACTTTTTTTTTTTTTAAAGAATTTTCTTTTGGTATCAACTATTGTTAAATTACATGATTCAAATGCCACTGACAGTCCACAGGATTGTAAAAATTAAAGCTTGATTCTTTCTATAGCCTCTTCAGACATACACTAATGCAACAGAGCTGACATCTAACACATGGGAGGGGAAAGGAGGAAAGAGAGAAAAGGCTGATGGCAATTCAGAGAGAGGGTCTGTTTAAAGGGCAGATTTGGTTGGATTCTGGTCTTTCTCCTCCTCCTATTTGAAGGCATTGCAGCATCCCATAATAATCTTTGGATTTTTATGGTTATGACACTTGTAACGCTAAAGGCAGGCTGAGGATCCCCCCAAACCAATGTAAAGACACACAGCAGAGGTGATGATACAACATCCAGAGTGGGGGTAAGTGTACGAAGATGGATGTTAGGAGAGAAGTACGGACTGAGGGGCAGGGGCTAGCTCTCCTGCTCCTAATTCTCCTATCCCATTATTATTATTATTATTATTATATTTAAAACCGAGGTCTGCCTGATAGATCAGTTGGTAAAGAATCCACCTGCAATGCAGGAGACCCTAAGTCAGGAAGATCCACTGGAGAAGGGATAGGCTACCCACTCCAGTATTCTTGGGCTTCCTCTGTAGCTCAGTTGCTAAAGAATCTGCCTGCAATGTGGGAGACCTGGGTTCGATTCCCGGGTTGGGAAAGATCCCCTGGAGAAGGGAAAGGCTACCCACTCCAGTATTCTGGCCTGGAGAATTCCATGGACTGTATAGTCCATGGGGTCGCAAAGAGTCAGACATGACTGAAACCAATAGTACTAAATTTAGTTTTAAAAATCAAACTGGAGATTTAACACATCTTTCTTGATTATTGGCAAAGCAAATAGTAACCAAAGACACAGAAATGGAAAGATTATAATAACATTTGGATTCAAGAGATTATCCCATTATTTTAAAGCGTTTCACCCATTCATTACCTCTGGTTAGATCTCCTCCTTAGGCTGGTGAATCCCCTTCTTCAAGGTGGGAAAGTTGAGACTGACTCTCTTAAAACCTCTCAAAAGACATTAACACAAAATAAATGATCAACAAACATGGATGGTAAAGAAAAAAAGTGGAAGAAAGATGGAAGTTAGGAGAGAGGAGATGGCTAAGAAGGGAGATTTTGCTGGTTCCTGGTCCACCTCCAATATCTATCCTATTGCTTATTTCTAGAAAAAGTTTCTAGAGTCTATTATCATGTAAAACCATAGTTGAGAACTGGGGCTTAAGGCTACCCACAGCTTCAGTGAAATAACTAATGCAACAAAAGTGACCAGCAAACATACATTAAGGAGGCAGGAAAAAAGAAAGAGGAGTGGTAGGAACCGATAGTGTGTTAATAAAAGATGGATTCTGGCTAAAAAGTAAGAGGTGCCAGGCTACTGGTCTTCTCTGCTATCTGGATTTAAGACACTGCATTTTCCTAGAATATGTAGCTAGATTTTAGTTGTTGAGCTGGTCATAACCCCTCATGGTGTTTATAATGAGTCTGTGTATCCCTGAAAGCCATGTAAATACACTGAAACAAAACGAAAACAAACCATGCAGGGTATATAAAACAGGGGAAAAAAATGATGGTGGCAAGGAGTATTCTGGTATGATAGGGGGAGTTAGGAGGAATGTTCTGATTCAGGGGAGGAGCTGGCTGGCTCCTGGTTCACTTTCTCGACCTTTGTCATTATTTTAAGACATCTTATTCATCCATACATAGAGACCATGAGATGGGACTATGTCTGTCTAAAACTCTAAGCAGACCCTAATGCAACAGAAATGACCTTCAACCATCTGGATGATAAAGGGGAAAATAAAAGATGAAAGACAGTTACAGAAATTTCAAGTTGAGGTTCATGTTCTAGCTATGTGCTAGGTTTCCACGGAAGGACCGCCTTCCTGTGCTCAGTTGCTCAGTCATGTCCTTCCATCTGTATTCAATTTGTTAATGCAGATACTGTTTCCTTCACAAATTGCTACAGTCTATTTTTTTATGATTATTTAAAAATTTTAATTGAAGTATAGTTGATTTACAGTGTTGTGTTAATTTCTTCTGTACAGCAAAGTGACTCACCTACGTATGTGTATATATATTGGAGAAAGCAATGGCACCCCACTCCACTACTCTTGCCTGGAATATTCCATGGGTGGAGGAGCCTGGAAGGCTACAGTCCATGGGGTCGCAGAGTTGGACACGACTGAGTGATTTCACTTTCACTTTCATATATATATATACACATATGCTTTTTCCTATTCTTTTCCATTATAGTTTAGCATAAGATAGTGAATATAGTTCCTTATGCTAAAAGGTAGGACCTTGTTTTTTATCCATTCTATATATAATAGTTTGCATCTGCTGTTCCCTTACTCCCAATTCATCCCTTCCCCCTATCAGCCAGCAACCACAAGTCTGTTCTCTAGTACATTCTATTGTTGTGAGAGTCCAGTCTATGAAGATTGTAAACAGAGGCCTGATTTTCCCAATAGGCTCATCAATGACACGGATGGGGGAGAGGCGATGACAAAACATTTAGTGAGCATGAGAATATCTGTTAGAATGGTGTAAAAGGCATAAACTGAGAATCACAGTTATTTTAGGACTGAGGATCTAGATCCATGGCTGGAGGTGTCTGGTTCCAGGAACTCTTTTTGTAATAATTTTCATTTTGCAAGACACCCACAGCAGTCAAAGTGGTAAAGTTAAAGCTGTGAATCCTTGAAACCAACCTAAAGGCAATAACACAGACAAAAGGCCAAACAATAGCCAGAGTGTCTGAGAAAGGCAATAAAATGATGGTGATAGAGGGGGACATAGTGGCAGGATGATGGAAGTTAGAAATGGTCTGACCACACTGATGAACCTATTTTCAGGGCAGGAATAAAGATGCAAAAGTACAGAATGGACATGTGAAAACAGAGGGTAAGGACAGGGTGAGACAAATTGAGAGAGTAGCTTTGACATCGGAGAAGACAATGGCACCTCACTCCAGTACTCTTGCCTGGAAAATCCCACGGACGGAGGAGCCTGGTGGGCTGTAGTCCATGGGGTCGCTAAGGGTTGGACACGACTGAGCGACTTCACTTTCACTTTTCACTTTCATGCATTGGAGAAGGAAATGGCAACCCACTCCAGTGTTCTTGCCTGGAGAATCCCAGGGACGGGGGAGCCTGGTGGGCTGCAGTCCATGGGGTCGCTAAGAGTTGGACACGACTGAGCGACTTCACTTTCACTTTTCACTTTCATGCATTGGAGAAGGCAATGGCACCCCACTCCAGTACTCTTGCCTGGAAAATCCCATGGACAGAGGGGCCTGGTGGGCTACAGTCCATGGGGTCACTAAGAGCCGGACACGACTGAGCGACTTCACTTTTACTTTTCACTTTCATGCATTGGAGAAGGAAATGGCAACCCACTCCAGTGTTCTTGCCTGGAGAATCCCCGGGACGGGGGAGCCTGGTGGGCTGCCATCTATGGGGTCGCACAGGGTGGGACACGACTGAAGCGACTTAGCAGCAGCAGCAGCAGCTTTGACATATATACACTACCACGTGTAAGATAGACAGTGGGAAGTTTCTGTATATTACAGGGAGCTCAGCCGGTGCTCTGTGATGACCTAGAGGGGTGGGGTGTGGGTGGTGGGAGACTCAAGAGGGAGGGAATATATGTATACTTATGGCTGATTTACATTGACGTACAGCAGAAACCAACACAACATCCTCCAATTAAAAAAAAATTTCCTCATAGATTAGATTCTGCCAAAGTGGGGGTCGGGGGTGGAAACTAGTCTGACTGCCATAGATCCAATGGCAGGGGAAAAAACAATAAAGGGGAGAAAGTGATAGGATGGGTGGTATTAGAAGTCAGTGCTTCCTGGTCTTTTTTTTTTTTTTTTTTTTTTTTTTTTACCTTTTGGTGATTTTCAGTTGATGTTTTTCACCCAAACTCTATACTTTGGGGAATTTCGATTTCCTGACCTCCATAAACCTTATTAAAAAATTGATTATAACAGGTTTAGCCATCCGGCACCAATCTCTAACAGTTGCTTTGTTGCTCAGTCGTGTCCAGCTCTTTGTGACCCCATGGACTGTAGCCCGCCAGGCTCCTCTGTCCATGGGATTTTCCAGGCAAGAATACTGGAGAGGGTTGCCATGTCATCCTCCAGGGGATCTTCCCGACCCAGGAGTTGAATCTGTGTTTCCTGCATTGCGGGAGTAAGGAGTGTGAAAATGGATATTGAATGGGCACCTCTGGCTGAATGATTTGTTTCCTGGCCAGTTTTTTTTCTCTCACTTTGTGATCTACAAGAGGGACTTTGCCATTCTGTTTGTTCTTTTAAGAGCTGAAGTCTCTGTCTGGCCTCCCTGAAGCTTTCGTCAAATTGCACACAGATTTTATCACCCAAAAGCCGTTAGGTAAAAATGGAAAAAAAAGAAGGAACAGGGGTAATATGTGGATACAGATATTTTAGGAGAGCGCTTCAGGCTAAAAGGAGATGTTTTATGCCTCCTAATCCCCCATGTCCAGTATTTGGGGATCGTCACCCATAATCAGCTGTAGTTGGGAAATTAGAATCCCTAGTTGCCTAATGCTTCTGTAAAAATCAAAGGAGTTAGGCTTTCAACACTCAAACCCAAAAAGTAAAAGAGGAAAAAGACGGGATTGCAAGGGTTAGGGAGTAATAAAGTAAAGTATGCATCCTACTAGCTGTCAAATTATTCTTACAGCCAGCTACCTAAGACTCCACTCCCGAGCTTCTTATTCGTTGATCTTTATCATGTGACCTTTTCCAGAAAGTTCCATCCTCACTCCTCCCTGACAGAAACACCAATGGGTAAGACAGTTTTCTCAGTCAGCCATGTCTGAGCAGTTTCATGAGGCCTCCCCACACATGCTAACTACCGCTACTCAGGCTTCTTCCAGCACCACAGGCCCAGCTTCCTGTTTATCCTGCATTTCCGACCCTGTCCCCTGAGTCCTGCTGTGAGCAGAAGTAATGCAGTGACCAGATAGCAATACATGTGAATACAGATGGAGTTTTTTTATTCTCACAAAATCTGTGTCTTTAGAAAAAGCGCGTTTGATTACCAATCTAAATATGTGATAAGTAAGTTTACAAGTTTTTACTTTTTAACTCATACCTTTGGTTCAGGACAAAATTAACATTTAAAGTTCTTTAAGCCTTTTTAGTTTGTTTTCACATTTGTTTCAGGCTTTAAGTGCTTCTCCCAAGTACGTCTTCCAATAACAACTGCTTTTAAAAGGGCAAAAAATGTGCATTTTCTTATTTAATACATGCATTTAAATGTCAGTTCAGTTCAGTTGCTCAGTTGTGTCTGACTCTTTGCGACCCCATGGACTGTAGCATGCTAGGCTTCTGACTTCAAATCCAATTTCTATACCATGAATTCTGTTTTCCTCACTGAACTTTACCTGCTATTAAACATTATATATCTTAAAATAATATATTTTTACCAAAGACAAAATGTGTTCCAATAGATTTCTTTGAAATTTTGTGGAAAAGGATAACTCATTTTGTTTTCTTTTAGAATGTTCAAGTCGAATTCATGCTGAATGAGATATCAATGAATTTCCAATTTGAACCTTTCTTATACTGTAGAACCCCTTTTTCTGTCTACCCACTAAATTAACTTCCTTATTCCAAGTGCATCTTAAAAAGAATGTGCCCTGAATAAAAATTGTTATAGTCCCTTAAAATCTCTTCCTCTTCCTGTATCCTTTCTTTCAATTAGTGGCACTTTAGGCCAACTGGGTCACTAGGTATGGGGCCCAACCACCTGGTTGTTTTTTTTTTTTTTTTTTTTTAATAAACTCAACAGATGAATGAAGCACAAGTGAGCTTAAGAGCCACTGGCCTAGATCATTGTCTTGGCTTCCTAGCTGGTGCTCCAGTTCTTTACTTTCCCAGTTTATCTTCCTAAATAAATTTATCTTCCTAAAACACCCATTAGAGCATAATACTCCTTTCCCCAAATCACTGCAATGACTCCCTACTTTCTACAGACATATTAACAGCTGAATATCCTGACTTGACCTTCAGGGATTTCCATTATCTGTTATCTTTAGTTCTCTTGGCCTTATCCACACCTTTTCTTTCAATAGGCCTCAAGCTCTCACAGTCTAGCCACATCACGCCCTTCTAAACCTTTGTATTTTTGTTTCCTTTGTCTACAAAGGCCCTCACTTCATCATTTAGAGCTCTGGGTGTCTACTGAAGTTTCACTCGTCAAGCACCATTTCAGTTAGTAAATAATGATGAAGAAACATCTTAAAGTTGCCTCTGTATTCGCTACCAGTTAGTGAGGCCAGT
Source organism: Bubalus bubalis (assembly GCF_019923935.1). NCBI lineage: Eukaryota > Metazoa > Chordata > Mammalia > Artiodactyla > Bovidae > Bubalus > Bubalus bubalis. Next base: position 131,175,612 of record NC_059181.1, on the reverse strand, counting down.
TGTGCCCCTCTTTTGCTAGTTATTCCATAGGCTCTTGCACATCCTAACTGCTTATGGGCTCTTGTCCTCCTTCATTGTTGCATGTCTTCCTGTGCTTTCCATATAATACGTTTATGTATAAACTCCACAATCTTATTGCTAAGTGACTGCAAGATTCCAAATCCCTTGCTGTACTAAGAGGAATTTCTGTTGAGCCCATTTTATTATTTCATAGGGATTTTAATGACTAGATGTGATGATCAGATACTCAAAGATTTTTCTTTGTCTAGACTAGATATCAAATTCTAGTGCTCCTTGCATTTTACCAATTCTGTTTGGTTGAAATTGTATTTTATTTTCTTGTTTTTGTTTTTTGCTCACTGCCATGGTGGTCTCCTTTCCTTTGGTTGGTCCAGTAAATTATGTGCAGAGGGAGAGATTAAAGGAGATGAAAGAAGGTAAAGAATGGTTGGAGGCAATCCTGCTCGCGGGTAGGGCAAGTTGAAACTCGACTTTCTCACTTCCTATGTTCTAAGTATATGTACACTTGACTATTTGCCTCTGTGCAACAAAGGCAAGGTTTGTTGGAAATATGAATATCATCTCCAGAAGTTAGATTTGTAAGCTTTGCTATATTTCATCAGTTGCATTGCTTCTCAATCACATCACACCTTTATGAGCCAGTGCACTGTTGCCCACACCTGAATCCAACAGTATAAAACCAACCATGACCTCTGTGCCTAATTCAGGGCTTGTAAGCTATTGGTACAGAGAAGGCAATGGCACCCCACTCCAGTACTCTTGTCTGGAGAATCCCATGGACGGAGGAGCCTGGTGGGCTGCAGTCCATGGGGTCGCTAAGAGTTGGACACGACTGAGCGACTTCACTTTCACTTTTCACTTTCATGCATTGGAGAAGGAAATGGCAACCCACTCCAGTGTTCTTGCCTGGAGAATCCCTGGGACAGCGGAGCCTGGTGGGCTACCGTCTGTGGGGTCACACAGAGTCGGACACGACTGAAGTGATTTAGCAGCAGCAGCAGCAGCAGAAGCTATTGGTATGTTTACTAATTCTCCAAGGTCATCTTTTACAAAGACATTAGTTCCACAACTGACATCCAAACACAGAGTGTCCCTGATTTGAGAATAACCAGACAACTCAGTCTTCCAAAGATTCAAATGACTCTGGTATTATCCTGTCTCCCTTGATTTATTCATGTAATACTGCAACTCACTTTCCTTCTGGTAGTGTAGATAATTAGGATTTGGAAATAAATATATTCAAGGCTTACTTTTAGAGTACCTCATTTTAAGATATTACGCGAAGATTTCCTTTATGCAATGTTATTGTTAGGGCACATTTTGTACAGAGAGGAAAGCAGAGACAAGATAAATTGGGTGACTTTCATTGAGTTGATGGTAGATTATTGGTGAGAAATGAGAAAGGTGGCTTGCCTATAGGAAAGATAAAAGCAGTAGAATGAAGGGTGGAAGGCTGCCAAGGACAAGCATCTATCTCACAATTAGGATGAAGGCTGGCTGTGCCTTTAGTGCCATCTGAATTGTTCATCTGGGTGATGCTTTGATAGGGAAATGAATACTTGTGGTGACTCAAGTTATCAGATTGCTAATGAGAGACACAAGTCTTTTTCTAGAAGCAGACACATCCTCCTGAGAAGGTGTAATGTATGGAGTTAAAGATTACACCACATAAATTAGCACTTGATTACAGGTTGCTTGTATTGTTCACTCCCTGTTTTATTCTCTAATCCAATCAACAAACATACTTTGAAACCTAAGTGCTATCTGTTGGTACAATGGTGAGCCATATCAAAATTAGTCCCTATCCTCACAATGCTTTAGTCCAGTGGGAGTTATTTGTATACAAATAATTATGAGTTGACATAAGTGCAGTTAGTGGGAAAAATAGCCACTGATCTCTCTCTCTTTTTAAATTGCGTTGTCCAAAATGTTCATTTGGTTTTTTTTTCTTCTGCAAGTATGTGTAGACTGATGCTGGTCTGATGTTTGTTACCAGTCTGAGATGATAGAAGGAAAGAAATTGAGTGTAAGCCTTTATAACAATTTGCCAGGGTAATATGGCTGTTGAATCTAATACTAAATAATTGTGCATTATTTTATATGTCTTGTTTATTTTATGTTTTTTAGTCATTTATTTTTGTTGTGCTTTTATTGTGTGAGTATTTGGGGGGAAATCTGGCCTTTCTTTACTGATAGTTTGAGAAATACTGTTTTAGAGGATATGATGTGGGGGGCCTGGGGGAGAAAATAGAATTCTTTCAATGTATCTTGCGAGAACATTGAGTAGGAAGTGATTTTTCCTTGTTAATTTCAGGGGGAGGAAGGGATGACTATAATGGAGGTGTTTTTGGACAGGGGAAATGAGAGTTTCAAAGTTGGCTACTTCAAGCTGACAACTGCCTGTGCCTTTCTAAACCCACAGTAGGACTTTGGACTCCTGCCCAGTCCTGGTTCCTCATTCCCTTGATACTCTGCTGCGTCCTGTCTCCATTTGGAGAAGAACATCAATCCTGTACCACCAGAGCGCTTGTGTACCCAGGGTAGGTGACCGGGCTCCTGGCACTGGGGACCGGAGGGAGCTCAAGCCCACCTCCCTTGCCTGCAAGGCCAGGCTCCAGCCGAGTGAGCTCTGTGTTTACATGCCATCTGCTGAGGTGTCAGTGATCACAACACGTGACTTTGAACATTTGAATTTTTTATTTAGAACATTAAAAATGGAAGAACAAAAGAAGGGAAAGAGTAGAGAACAGAACAAGAAGGCCTGGGAGGGGAAGGGAGCAGAAGGGAACAGTTGTTACTGGCAAGCAAAACAGCATGACTCAGTCTCATTCAAAATTGTTTTCTCTTTAAACAAAGTGGGCCCCTCTCTGTTTCAGCTACATCCCAAGATCTGGTAAGCTGCAGAGTTCACTTGTTTGAGCTTAGGTTACCCCTGGATTCCTCTTTGGGGTTCAATTTTTTGAATAATGCTTATGCCTTAGTAAAATTTTAGAAAAATTAGATACAGTCTAGTAATCCCCATCATTATTTCCTGGCAGACTAATCATATGAATGGGGCAGATGGGGAAGGAAAGAGAGAAGAGAGAGCAAGAGAAAGGGGGGGATGAGAAAGCAGGGGAGAGGACTGTGTGTGTGTGAGAGAGAGAGGGAAAGAGAAGAGGGCAGAGGAGGGGAGGGAGGGAGAGAGAGAATGAATAAGAAATGAATGTGTCAGGGGGCACTGATAGAGATGCTGTCCTTGTTTTTTTTCAGCCTTTTTCTTTCTGATTACTTCACCCTCATAAATTTATAGTTTATACATCATTCATATACATGTATGTCTTGCAAATGTTCTTTTGTGACCTTCGTGAGGCGTCCTTCTGTCTCACTGAGATGCTTGAATGGGTAAAATGAGAAGAGCAAGGTGCTCTTGGTAAAGAGTCTGACCAATGTGGATTGGAAACCTAGCTTGGTAATGGATTTGCTGGGAGACTCTGGACAAATCATGTGTCTTTTCAGAGGCCATTTCCCAATCTCTGAAAAGCTTGGGGAAGTGAGTAGGTAAGAAGGCTCTTCTCACTGGAGAGATTAAAGAGAAAGTCTACATAAAACAGGTAGCACAGCAGGATGGAATCTCAGATAGATTCCTTTCCCCTTTCTCCCCTGGCACAATGGCTAACTTCATCTCCTGCTCCCATGGCCCCTTACCACTTGCAACTGACACTGCATTGCTTGCTCCTGTATGGCCCCCAACTGTCCCCAACCCTGGGATCAGTCTCAGCCTAGGCAAGGAAACTGTCGCGTCTTCTAAGGTTGAGTTAACTGGTGCAGGACTCACTGAGTCCTACTATGGCTCAGTCTCACAGGGGCACCTCAGATGCTTGGAGATGTTTGTTTTATTTTGGGGGCTGGGTATTGAATATCTGTTGTTGGACCATCTCAACCCAGATCCAGTTTGTGTGGTGTGTGTGTGTGTGTGTGTGTGTGTGTGTAAGAACTGTTAGACAGCTTTGATGGAACCTTCAGAGCTGCAGCTCTGTTTAGATTGTAGCTAAGGGCACTCAACACCTCTCTTGGCTTTTGCCCACTTGGACTGACTTGAAGTCTGCCTGGTGACTTGATATTCCAAGGCTAATGATGTACTGGTTGTGCTCCCCCACTTACATTCTCAGGGTCTACCCAGCTGCTGTGCCTAAACTCCTGGCTTTCCCTGGTCCAAACAGACCCTTTAGGAGGGAAGAAATGAGGAGCTGGAAGTCACCTTGGCATGTTTTTCAAATTTTAGTCTCTAATATACCACCTTTGGGGGCTTCCCTGGTGGCTCAGTTGGTAAAGAATCTGCCTGCAATGCCGAAGACCTGGGTTCAATCCCTGGGTCAGGAAGATCCTCTGGAGAAGGAAATGGGAACTCACCCAAGTAATCTTGCTTGTGAAATCCCATGGACAAAGAAGCCTGGTGGGCTACAGTCCAGGGGGTCGCAAAGAATCAGACACGACTTAGCGACTAAACCACCATACCACCTTTACAGTTTTTTCCCAAATAAGTGGATCATCTGAACTATTATTTACCTCATATATTTTCCTTATGTTGACTAAGTTTTTTAACCTAAATACCTAATTTAGCCTCACACAATTGACAGGAGAGTGAATCTTTTTCTAATACACACTTAATATAGATGCAAAACCAATCAGTCTAAGAAGTTTGCTATATACTACCTAAAATCGTCACATGTACAAATATACTTTGGAGAACCTTGATCTGGTCTATTTGTTCATTTTTTAGATGAACCAGGTTCAAAGAGGTTTCATTGTCACAGGCTATTCAGATCAGTTCTTGGGACTCAAACCTTCCTCCGAGCTCCTGGTCTAGTGCTTTCCCCCCGCCCCCCATTATACCTAGGTTAGTCTAGGGTTCTGCACACTATTATTGATATATATGAAACAAATCACAATACTCAACATGCCTGGGAATGCAGTGGAAAGGATCCTGATCCAGGACCTTGCCATGAAAGAAAGAGACGTTGCTTGACTGACAAATTGTATACATGCTGGTTACCTCTGGTACTAAAGTAGAGAAACATTTCCACCATAAGAAGAGTTCTGGAAGAGGAAATAACAATCAGATGAACTTACTTGCAAAGCAGAAATAGAGACATAGATATAGAGAACAAACATGTGAACACCAAGAGGGGAAGGGAGGGCAGGATGAATTGAAAGATTGAGATTGACATATAAACACTACTATGTATAAAATCGGGCTTCCCTGGTGGCTCAGATGGTAAAGAATCTGCCTGCAGTGTAGGAGACCCAGGTTCGACCCCTGGGTCGGGAAGATCCCCTGGAGAAGGAAATGGCAAACCACTCCAGTATCTTTGCCTGGAAAATCCCATGGACAGAGGAGCCTGGCGGGCTGCAGTCCATGGAATCGCAAAGCATCAGGCACGACTGAGTGACTAACACTTTCACTTCTACTTTCATGTATAAAATAGGGGCTCCTCTGGTGGCTCAGATGGTAAAGAATCTGCCTGTAATGCGGGAAACCCAGGTTCAATCCTTAGGTCAGGAAGATCCCCTGGAGAAGGGAGCCAGTATTCTTGCCTGGAGAATTCCATGGACAGAGGAGCCTGGCAGGTAACAGTCCATGGGGTTGCAACGAATCAGACGTGACTGTGTGACTAACACTTTCACGTTCATGTATAAAATAGACCACTAAGGAGAACCTACTGTATACCACAGGGAACTCTATGCTCTGTGGTGACCTAAATTGGAAGGAAATTAAAAAAAGAGGAGATACATGTTTATGTATAATTGATTCACTTTGCTGTATAGCAGAAACTAACATAACATTGTAGAGCAACCATACTCCATTAAAATTTTTTAAAAAAGAAATGATACCACCAACTGATACAGAATTTGTAAGAGACTTACTCGTTTGTTATTGGCATGTCCAACTTCTGCCCTGACCAGATCACGTCTCTGGCCAATGCTCTGAAATCTTTCGTTTCTTCCAGGGATTTCAACAAGTTAGTTTTTGCATCCTTTTGTTCATTCTGAAATGTACACCTTGACCTGTGACCTTGACCTTGACTTGAAGCAATCACAGAATATCCAAGTCTTCTCATTTTAGGATTGCTACCAGGAAAGGTCCATGTAAAAGCACATGGAAGTCTTTGCCAGATAGATAGGACCCGGTAGCAAAGGGGATGTTTGGAGCTCTGGAGCAGGTGGTTCCAGAAAGCTTAGGCAGGCAGTGTGAGTGTTTTTGACTTTGCATTTGTAGAAGAAGGCAGTGCTTCTGAATAGTTGTTGCTCCAAGATTCAGACAAGAACCTGTTCCCTTGTGTGTGTCCTCAACTTTTGTTCAGCTGGCTCATCTTGAAAGGAAACACCTTCTTAGCTCCACTTAACCATTTTTGATTATCTAAATGATGTCTAAATTGTTATGGTTTGTTGTGTGTTTATATGTATATGTGTCTTTGGGGTATTTTTATCTGCTTAAAAAATCTGGTAACCACAGAAGAGATAATGCATCTCATATTTTATCAGAGATGAGTAACAATTCCTATCTGTATTGACCATATGAAATTTAATATAGAGAACAGGAGCTTATGGAAACATGTGGCTCGGTGTAAATGGAAAGAAGGTCACTAGAGGAAGAGAAGGAGTGGCTGCTGAAAGTATGGCAAACAAATTCACGTTTTCATCATCCAGACTGACATGACACTATATATTCCATTCTTTCTGAGGAAATGGACTTTGCTTATTCCTATAGTAGGCATCCTTCCGTGGTTGCACAATTTTGAGATCTGTAGTAGGCACCCAGCTGACCATTTTTCTCCCCAGCCTTGTCCTAATGATTCTCTCTTGCTGTTCTGTCACTCCATACTCTTTCCCTTCCATCAGGTCTGGTTCTCCAAATGGAAACCAAAGTGCTGAAGGATTGTCAGTAGGATTAGGGAAGCCCAGTTAGAATCCAGGATGGGCAAGGTCTTTGAGATCATCTGGTCACCTTCTGCCAACTGAGACAGTCATTGATGTGCTTGGTTCAGGGTCAGATCTTTTAACACAGAAACTGCCTCCAGGCCTTGAGTTGGCTAACAGTCTCCAGCTTCAGGTGCCTTCAGGATTTGCCTCAGTTCTCAAGAAAGAGGTGTGTGCTTCCCAGACAGCTGCCAGCCAATGGCTGAGCAAGGTTGGGGGACAATGGCTTGCCATTTAGGGGCAGCATGGGGGAGCTCCCTGTTGTGCTATCCCATGGTCTGAAGATTTTTTTTTATGAAACTTCCTTCCTTCGCTGGTATCAGACCTGTGTTGTGTTCTTCTCTCTTTTATTTTTCACATGTATTATTCCCAATAAATTGTCTTGTACCTCCACTTATATGTTGGTATCTGCTTCCAAAGGACCCAACCAATACATCAATGAACTCCCCACTCCCATCTGAGTTTTATAGCAAGGAAACCGAGGTCGTCAAAGGTGAAGTGACCTACTTAACGTCCCATAGCTAGCTAGTAGCCAAGTCAGTATGACAGTCCAAACTTTCTGACCCCTAGTTCAATGCTCTTCCCCAAACTTCAGTCATGCATGTAGCACTACAACTGCATACACTCTAAACAGATTTTGCTGTATCTGTTTACAGCAACATGCTATTGTTTACTTGATACATTTGACAGATAAAAATTTATTTCCTTTGTTGTTAAATCTCTAACCCTGTACGAAGTAACACCATCCATAAAATTTGGATTTTGATGTGCTAGTTTTATGGTTTTCTAATGCATAGTAAATAAACACATTGACCATTATAATAAAAAAAGTTTGTGTGTGCAATATCTAAAGTCATCTCATGTACCATCAGTGATGAGTGAACCCTAGGCAGAAGAGAGGAGAAAGGGGGAGGGAAGAAGAAAGAACGAGAGGAAGGAAGGAAGGAGAGAAAGCAAAATACTTATGGGTGGGGAAGCAATGGTAAAATCCATCAGTAAGTGCCTCAGGTACCTTCCTGTAACTTCCATGTTTCCTGCCAAGCCCTGGTCTAACCCTCAGTGAGTCAACAAACATCCTTTACTTATCAGTTACCTAAAAACAAATTGGATGTACTCAGATGTAAATTAAGAATCAAGATTTCTCCTCCCAAAAGAATCAATCCGTTTATCCCTACAATAGACTGAAGTGCTCCACTTTGAGCAATTTATTGGAGAAGATGCATGCAACATTTCAAAGCAGTAGCTCTAATCTTCATCTTACGAAGTGTTTGAGTGCACACACTTCTTAAGAAGAAGGTTTAAGTAACATTTTCTTACCCATTAAAAAAAGTCATTATTAAAACAAAATAAGATATTTTTCTTCGATTTAAGAAATCTAAGAATATAATTACAATAATTTCTCACCTTTGTTTCTGTTCTTTTGGTTTAAGAGCTCTGTAACGATTCTCTTGTGCTAATGAAATAAATTTGGGGATAGAACTCATATTATGTAATAATTTAATAGATTCTTAGTATCAGTGATAATTTAGCATTCCTCTTTCATTTCAGGAAGATAGTATTATTCAGAAGCACTGCCAAACAGATATTACCGATTTAGAACCCATTTTATAATTCCTAAACCAATTGTCCTTTCAGAGAAAAAAGAGCTATAAACCAACCTTAATGAAATACTAATTTCTAGAATGTCACAAAGTTTAAAGGCATGGGGACTTTGAAGTTAAAGATTCAAGTTGGATTTTACTATACTTAGAAAGTTGGCTATACCCTTTGACAAGATCACTGAGTGTTCCTTGTTCAAGCCTACTTTTTCACATCTGGTTTGAAAAGATTTGGAAGTGGACTGTTTCTAGAAAGACAAATCCAGTACAAATGTACACATACGCTTGGATTAATTGGGGGAAAGAGTCTGTTTCTTGTATCCTGTGTGCCTTGTTTTACATTTCAAACCTGATTAAAATGGTTGACATTTCAAATCCAAGTTAAATTTAAGAATAATCAGTGAAGAATCATATCAAATTATTATTTTTTTAAATGAGGAGAGAATATAAGCTTCACAGCTAAAACAGAGAGAGCATAATTGAGAACAGGCTATTGCATTCAGGTTTTTATATTTATGGACTCATTTCTCCAAGTGTCTAAAAAACACACTAGGCTTCTCTCATATTTCTTTTTGAGATAATTACAGGGGACACAAACTAAACAGGATATAATGCCCTGGAAAACTTGAACTCTGCTGTTCTTACCAGGTTAGCAAGCATGTAGTGGTAACCTCTTGAATGTTTCCCCAGGATCACAACCTGCAGAAATAAAAGATAATAAATGTCGTTTACTCAAGGACATTTTTCAATTGCACAGTCATTAGGATGGCTACAGCAAATTATTTTAAATAATCGACAAAGTGTTCGGTCTTTTATCCACAGTAAATCATAGTGAATTGGGCCAGATTGCTTTTTGTTGCATTTTCCTTTCAGGCAGAAGATAACAGGACGAACTGCTAATATGAAAGTTAAAAATGTCAACAACAGGGGCAAAAGAAGCTGTCTAAACTTCCAGGTCAGTAGCATCAATGTCACTTAAAATAGATGGCAAAAGTGATGAAGCTGAGGAGCCCTCACCCGTGAACTAGATTTCTCTACTTAGCTGCTGAGCCAGAAAATGGGCTGAACTTTGTATACAAATTAGAAAATAGAATGTATGGTACATTTTCCTTTCTTTATCTGGAATGCTTAGGGAATAGAACACACAAAGAATGGGGTTAATGGGATTTTCAGGTTAATCGAGGTTGCTTTGGCTTATTGAAAACTTTTCTAGCAGAAGTGATTTGAGGGGGGAAAAAACTTTCCTAAAATGCATGCCTGCCTTTTCCTACCTTAATATGAAAGACTTGTGAACATCTGTACGTCTTTTGGTGCTGTGACACCCTAGGCTGTGGGGCAGGGGACTTTTCCCCTAGGGGACCTCTGGCGATGCCTGGAGACATTTGGTTGTCCAATCTGGGAGGGCTGACAGTGCACAGGGCAGCCCCCACAACAAAGAATTATCCAGCCAGTAGCGATTCCCTGGTGGCTCAGATGGTAAAGCATCTGCCTGCAGTGAGGGAGACCCGGGTTCGATCCCTGGGTCGGGAAGATCCCCCGAAGAAGGAAATGGCAACCCACTCCAGTACTCTTGCCTAGGAAATTCCATGGATGGAGGGGCCTGGTGGGCTACAGTCCATGGGGTCACGAAGAGTCGGGCACGGCTTCACGAAGTGTCAGTAGTGCTGAGGCTGAGAAGCCATGCCTTAAGGTCATCACGGTTAGCCTAATTTTCATGAGAAACACTGTATCAGCACCAAGTTTTACAGTTCACACAGTGCATTTTTATTATCTGAAAACATATAGGTGGATTGAATACTTTCCAACTAAAGGTATCGGTTGGAAGTTGGAAGTTTTTGACAAAATACCTGACATAAGCTTATTTCCTTACAGTTAAGTACAGGAAAAATCCTGGTTAATTTAGGATTTTATAAAATGTCATTTTATTGAGGACTGACTATGTGCAGAGTAGTATATGGGAATGGGAACAGGGCGGGGGATAAAATAGAGGTTAAAGACACTTCCAGAGGCAGAACCAGGTTTTACAGAAGCTTGAAGCTAATTTCACTTTACGAGCCCTCTTCTAGAAAAATAACACAAAAGTATGAATATCGTATTTGGAACTTGTGCAAATAAAAGGCCATTAAACTTCATCATACGTTCCTCTATGGACACAGCTGTCAAGGGTCTAAGAACAATTGGAGAAAACAACAACATTGTGTACATCTCAGACCAGAACTACATATAAAGGGCCGCTATGATAATATTAAAACTAGCTACCCTTAACTGAGTGCCTAGTATATGTAAGCACTATGCTAGGTGCTGTATTCCCTGGAACAATTTAACAGCTTAAGTACCACTGGTTTCATTTTGAGATGAGGAATCTCAACCAAAGAGAATTTTTGTAATTTACCCAAGGCCATATAGCTAAGAAATACTAAAGCTGGACTTAGAACATAGGTCTGTGTACCTCCAGAACCCACTCTTGGCAGTACATTACATGGTTTCTTAATATGTGCTAAATGTCAAATGTCAATAATGACTTTATGTTCTTGGAGAAGAGGACGAAGAGACATCCACAGTCTGCTGGGAGGGATAGAGGAATGGAAACACACATGTAAATAGCATGCTTATTTTCAGTCATTTCAAGTCCAGAGAAGGAGAGAGCTGATTTCAATTAATTTAAAATATAAGCCACATATCTAACTGATTATTTATGGAGGGAATGAAAGGTTAATGATTGTCTTGAGGAGGTGATTTCTCACACCGCCATGACATAAAATGAGCTGTTAGGTATCTGCTGGGATGTATTCTTCAGTGTCCGCTGGCAAAAAACGTCCTTCTTGGTGACATCTGTTAACTTTTGATGGCAAGTTGGGACCATACATTTGTTGAATTTTTAATTCCCTGACAACCCTCAACACAATAAAATCAGGGGTGTTTGAGTTCTGTTAGAAAAATGAGTCAGATTCCTGAGACATTTGGGAGAGCTTGGAGAGAAATAAAGAAGTGAGCCCAAAGGAAACAGAGTAAGTCTGTCTTGCCAGACGCAGGCTTTAGTCTCCTTTGGAGAATCAGGAAGACAAGAGGGAGCCAGAGAAAACATAAGTATTGTTAGATGAGTCCCCTCAAAGAGAACCCAGGTGCCCAACCTTGTCACGTACTCAGCTTGATTAGAGGCAAATCACTTTCTCCAGCCTCCATCACCTTATCTGTAATCTTGGACCAGGAGCCTGGCCTTTCCTATCTCAGCAGTATTGTCAGGATCAAACTGAATAACATCTGTAAAAGGATTTGGGATGTGCCTCATGTAATAATGTGGGGTTAAATAACTGTGGAGAGGGGTCATTTACTAAGATATTGTTTCTGTTTCAGAAAAACTTGAAGCTATTAGAATACCCACTTTAACCCATGCCCAGATGGTCTGTGTCAAACAAACTCACTTATTTGAACTAGCTCTCTCACAGTACTGCTTAAACTGGAAGAGATGGGAAAGTTATCTAAAGATAGGAACCTTTAGGTGTCACAGAGACTTAAAGGCTGTAATTATTTCTTCATCTTTACTTTCAGTGCCTTCTTCACTCTTAGTTAACTTACAGTTCCTACCAATCTTGGTTTTCCAGTTCACAGTAAATGAAAAGCTACAGATTGAAGGAGGTGTCTATGGAGAGAGGGGAGTGATGTTAGAATGAGGTACATTGGCAGCAGAGGAAGTGATGGACTGATTTAAAGAGGAAGGAGGAATCCAGGGAAAAAAAATAGATGACATTATACTACAGTATAATCATGGATGTTCATCCTGAGTGCCTGAGTCATCAGGGTATGGCTTGTTGTGTTCAGTAATTTCTGCTGAAAAACCTGGGGAAATTAGAATACATTTTAGGGAAGGTTTCCATCAGAAATGCTCAAATTCCCAATACCTAAGATAATACATTTCAATTATCTCAAGATCTTACGTAGGACAGCAACAATCCTATGGATGTGAGCTAAGTGAGGCCTCAGTGCCAAAAGTGTCATGTTTTGCTCTTGGTCTTTCCTTTTTTTGAATTTTTGGTGCAGGGCTTGTGGGAAGAAGGGTGGGATGGAAGGCTTGTGTGTAATACTGTGCACAAATGAACTAGTTAATGACAGTGGTTCTTGTTCAGTTAGTCTTAAATCTTTCTTCTTTCCATCTGTTACAAATGAACAAGGCATAAATTGTACCCTCAGTTCCTTAATGACTCTGGTAACCAAGAGAATATTCAACTTTGCTTTTATAGCAATTATAATCGCTCTTCCTGAATTAGTTTCAGAACTTCAAGTATAAAAGCCATTTTACAGTCTACTGTGAAATTTCAGGAGGAAATACCCAATTCCCAAATCCATGTTGTGTATTCGCTGTGCCTTTCTAAGATTTGTTGAAGAAGATGGATGGCTTGATGTGATGGCAGATATGATCTATGCAAGAAGGGAACAAGATAAAATTCATTGTTTTAAGGAGATTTATTTTTATGCCCACAAATAGGACCTGAAAGAAAAAAGTGCCACAACCCTCATTCAGTGAGACTTAGACAATAGTTTTATTCACAGAAGAAAAAGCTCTTATATACAAACTCACTGAACCATGCATGTAGCAGAGCATTAAATTATTTGTTACAGAAGTCAGTGAATCATAGTCGACCTACTGGGGGGAGACGTCCCCTTGTTGACACCCCCATCCACTTCTCTGTGAAATTGGGGGCTGGGTATTATTGAGCAGCTAAAAATAATTCAGAAAATGTTGAGTTGCTTTTCTAGAGGCCCTTTCTTTTCCAATTTAATGCTTAATCTGCATAATTTTAGAAATTTGAAGTTAAATTGCTCCATAAGACTACTTGAGAGAGGCCCACAGACCCTTTGGGAGCAAAAGCATCTGTTTTTCTATGCTCACATTAAAAAAAAAGGATGTGTGGAAAGTGTCTATGTTTTTTCCCCTTAGATCCATCTGGTATGCAGATTAAGTTATTTGCAGACCTAAGTATCTCCATGTTTGGGTTTTCTACATCAGTGCCAAAAAAGGATCTATGTATAAAGATTGATCTTACTTTGAGTACAGAACATGCCTTGCTGTTCACCTTAATCTGTTTCTCTTTGATTTAGGTATCCTGAGAATGTTTGGAGGGCTGGGGAGCGAGATGAAGCAGGTTTCTGGTGTTAATTCACCAGATTTACCCATTGTATAGATATTTTCTCTTTAAGAAAAAACTATTAGACCACGTGTGTGTGTGTGTGTGTGTGTTCAAAGAGAAGACATTTTTTTTCAGTCACCCTCCCTTTTCTGCTTCCTCAGTTACAAGAAGATACTGTTATCCTGTGGCAACCTATCTAATTTCAGCAGATTGAGATTAGAAAAATAATTCTAAAGGAATTAACTTCTGATATATGTAGCAGAAATCAGCCTCAGAATATGCCAGACTTCCCAGAAGAAACCTTCCATCAGATATGATAAAAGCCGTTCATTTTCTTGAATGAAAACCCCAAGCTACTAAATTGCTTTAGTCTTAGTAAACATATATCAGAAGTCAATTTCTTTAGAATTATTTTTCTAATAATCTCAATCTGCACACACTGAATGTCAGGAATTCATATTGCAGGCATCTGACTTGAATAAATGTGCTGGATTAGTGAAGCAGAAAAGAGTCAGTCACCCATACCAGAGTCAGTCCAATGGCGATGGGGAGGGTGTAGACGGAAAAAGAAAGGCTGAAGCTTTTCATAAAGAAGGAAAATGGGAGGATAACCGAGAAATTTCATCAGCGTGTATACTGTCTACAGGGAAAGCTTATGCAGAGAGAAGGCAATTGAATAGGCCATCCAATAAAATGCTAGGATGCGAGGATTAGAGGACAAAGATTTCACCCAAGAACATGTCTTTGGGAAGTTTCACTTTCCAGATTTCAATATTACATTCACTGTGACTGAATAGAATATGTAGAAGATTTAAATAGCAGGAGAGGCAAAGAGAACATACAAATAAGAGGCAATAAAGAGCCACAACTAAGTTACAGGAGCAACAGATCATTCTTGCCTGGAGGACTAACAGACCATTTCAACACACATTGATCTTGGTGAGAACGCCTCATTGTATTAACCCTAAAACATTATTTCTCAAATTTCATATCCTCAGAAATTTCCTTAACAATTTGTATCTATCCACGTACCACGCTATCATTTTCTTGATATTTATCTCTATAGCTGCTTGTTTACTTAAATTTAGCAGTGTCCAAAGCAATAATATCCATGAAACTACATACAAGAAAATAAATACAACTGTGTGAAAACAAAATCTATTCATCCAGATGTCACTGCAAATCCTCTGGTGTACCATCAGGAGTAGTGGCGAATATTGCCTTAATGCAGCTGTGTCTTTAGGGAAGAGAATACAGACCATATCTTCCTGTCCAGACAAAACAAGTTTTATTTGCCTTATGGTTCAAATCTTAAGAGTATCCCCATCTACTTTCAAAGGGTCATGAGTCTTGTAAGGGAGCAAGATGATGGGCAGTTTGGGAGGTAGCAGATAATGCCCAAGACTGCGTACAAATGACAAATGTGGAAACTTACAAAGGCTTTCCTAAGGCAATTTACTTGTACTGCCCCACCTAGGAAGCCCAGCAGCTTTGATCAGCTAGAGTTCTTGGTCATAGGGCAAATAATAAATACTTAAAACGTCTGGTCTCTTCCATCAGCCTAACTTCCAGTAAAATGATGCATTTCCAAACACTGTGTCTTTTCTTAAAGTATCTATCTCATCTAGAAGACCTTTCACAGCACCCTATTTCTATTTGCAATACTCTAGGCTTTTTTCCCAAGAGGTGAGGTATGGGTGATTTAAACTACTATTCAACCCAGAGTAATACAGCAAGAAAGAATATTAGTTTCTCTTCAACATAGCCATATGTCTGACTTTTGTAGTCTCTGCATTTTGTATCAGCTATCTCCCTAAATCACTGATAACTTATTTTAAACAATATATTTTAAATAGCAGTGTCCTTTATGCATTCTTTTATGAAATTTACTGTCAACTTTTATGTTCACACTTACAACAACTTTTGTTTTAATATTTACAACTTTATGCTATATCAAGTTGTATCTTAATGCATATCAACTTTATGCTATATCAAGTTGTATCTTTTTTCTTTTCTCTGTAGATGTTTTAAAATTGGACCCAAAGCCCTATAATCTTGAATCTCAAGACCTACTTGAAGGACTATACAGGTGGTGAGTAGAAGGCTTGGCAGTGCCACTGGATTCGTTACTTGGATTAAAGAAAAAGGAAAGGCATCATCTGGCATAAGGCTGAGTAGTCATTCCAACATGTGTTTTTTTCCAGCCACAACCACTTGGATATGGGCGGGATATTGCAAGACTTCCTTCACTGGCCCAGGACCCACACTTTCCCATCTGTAGATATTTATCAGGATCAAGAATTCTAGTATCTCACCTGAAATGATAGAGTTGAAACTTGTAAGAGTCTAAAACTCTTCATAGATGTGATATGAATCACCCTGAAAGCTTACAAGAAGTAATTTGTTAAAGATGCTGTTCTAGAAAGAGCTGTGAACCTTGGAGTCAGGTGGTTCTGGATTCAAATCCTACCATTTACTTATTAGCTCCATTACACTGTGCAAAGCCAAACCATGGACGGTTGGGTAGAGTTTTAGACGCCCAGGTTCATCCCAGGATGTAGAGGCCTTTAAGCTGGGAAGGGAGAGGAAGAAACATGGGGTGTGGAAAATGAGATGTTCTCCTTCAAACTCCTTGATTTTGCCTCTGTTAATGCATTTTCTGTCTGTACAATGCTTCCAACATTTGACGCCCTACTCTGGGAAATTTTCTGATTGCTGAAGGAAGCAAGTAAACATGTCTTCATTTTCAAATAAAAGAAAATATATCTCAGAAACCCAGTGTGCTTCCTGGGCTTTTGGTTTTCAGGATAGTTCCTTACTTGGCAAGTTTCTCTCTCTTCTGGGAGCTGTGTCGTTTAAGTTTATCTCAATTTGCAAATGGATGACAAATGATAGAAGCTTAGTTTCTGGGCTGTAAAATACAGAATTCTAATTTGCAAATGTGTGGTTTGGTCCTTCACTTTCACTATTTGAATTTCCATTCTCTTCCTCATCTGATAGCTCATGCACTTTTGTGATCATGCTGATACAATAAACTATTGGTAGCTTTAAGTTAGCCATGGTGGAAATATTTATTGGTCTGGCCAAAAAGTTAGTTTGAGTTTTTGTAAGATGGTATGCAAAAGCCCAAATGAATTTTTTGGGGTAATCCAATACATCACAGAAATTAGCCAACACTACAAATTAGGACTCCCCCCAGCCTCACCTTGAAAGTCAGTTTACCTGCATACCACTGGACTCAGAAGTACCCAGTGGATGGAAAGGCTGCTTCTCTTAACCACATTTCATTCATTCCTTCTTTCAGTGAACATTTGTTGAAGGCCTGCTCTGTACCGATCCTGGGTCCAGACACTGGGGAGGCAGAGGTCACCAGAACCTGGTGCTTAGCCTGGAGGATCCCACCATTAGAGTAGGAAAGATTGCCAAGTTAAGAGACAGCTATAACCCATCAGGAGAAGTGTGAGAACAGAAATATGTACAGCATACTGAGAATGATTAACTCATAACCTGCTAGAGATAGAAAGGACTTTGTCTCCAACTAAAGAATTTTTTTCCTGTGGTTTTTATAATTGGGAGCCTGACAAACAGGTGACTTAAAGAGAATGCTATTTTGAAAACAAAGAGAGATGTATTTCAGAGGGCGATTTCTCGTGATTTCAGGAGAGTCTTGCTGTTTTACAGTGCTTACACACTAGAGGGGAGATTTTTATTTGGACCAACTATAGGGATTTGTTGTAATGGTAAGCCAGGGCTGGCTCCATAAGAAATTGTGACTGATATGGTTCACTGGAAAAGCTAAGTTAGAAGGGCTATGCTGCTAAGTCGCTTCAGTCGTATCCAACTCTGTGCGACCCCATAGACGGCAGCCCACCAGGCTCTCCTGTCCCTGGGATTCTCCAGGCAAGAATTCTGGAGTGGGTTGCCATTTCCTCCTCCAATGAATGAAAGTGAAAAGTGAAAAGTGAAGTCGCTCAGTCATGTCCGACTTGTAGCGACCCCATGGACTGCAGCCCACCAGGCTCCTCCATCCATGGGATTTTCCAGGCAAGAGTACTGGAGTGGGGTAAGTGGTTATATAGTAAAGAAAAGGTGATCTGCTAAGGGCATTGCATCCTAGCTTTGCCAAGTCCAAGTTGTGAAACATTAGGCAAATTACTTGACCTCTCAGTTTCAGTTTTCTAGCTGTAAAACAGGGAACATAATAGTTGAGAGGCAGTGAAGTAGGGTGGTCAAGAGTATAGGCTAGACTACCTGGGTTTAGGTCCCTACTTTGCCCTTTAATAGCTATGTGACTTTGGGCAGTTAACTTAGACTCTGTGATTTAATGAACTTGTCTGTAAATGGGTCTATCATTAGTACCTACCTCACAGAATTGCAGTGAGGAATAAATGAAATGCTGTATCAATGTCTACAGCTCCTAATACAGTGCCCAGTGCTTATCCTACCTATCTTAGTTACATGTCCCCTTCCTTATTGCTACTGTGATGTTCCCCCTATCTATCCTTCTCTGTAGCAATCACATCTATTCTTCAAGGCATAGCTCATATGCAGCCTCCTCCATGAAGCCTTCCCTGATTTTATGTCCTCATTCTTAAAATGGAGAGATGTAGTTTCCTGCTGCTATGGGGTGAGGGATTTGGAGAGACATCAGAACTTGGTGTGGAGGGGTATCAAGGGCACTGGTCTGGATAGCTCTGGGTTGGAGGTACAGGGAAGGAGCTGAGGTTTGCACTTAGAGCAGAGGGGTGAATTGAACTGGGGGTAAACCAACAGCAAAGTAATTTGCACTGCCACCTGCCACTGTCCTGCCTCCAACATTGATCAGACCATTGATTCAAACCACATAGAAAGTGTGTCTTGGAAGAAGATGCGTGTGGGGAGGCAGGGGATGGTTCTGCCCACAGACAAAGAAGCGCAGGCCATCACCTAATTTTTCATGTGTAGGTGTGTCACAGTGTTTCTGCCACAGAAGAGAATGAGGGTGGGGGGACAGTGAGAGGGGTGAGAGCAGAAATTTGGCACGGTCAGTAAGATGGATGTCTACACCATTACTCAGGGGTCTTGGATTGCCCCACTCTGACAGTAACAACTGGACTTGGCCAATCTACACTTCATTTCAGAAGCAAGGAGGCATGGCTATTCCAGGCTTTCTCACTTGAATCCACAGAGGCTGTGGCGGTAGAGAGAACACTAAGGAACACGATCCACCTTCCTTGGAGGCTCAACCTTGGGGCGGCATGGATCACCTGGGGTGTCTGTGAAGATGCGAGTACCTGGGCACCACTCTTCAGAGAGTCTGATTCACAGAGTCTGGTTTAGGACCCTGGAGTCTGCGTTTTAACACACAGTTGACTGTGATGCGCACCGAACTTAAAGAACTAGCTATCTGTATGATAATAAATGCACTTTGAAAAACTAAAAGCAGGATCATCCATGATTGAGTCTCATGGAAAGGAGTAGGAAGGGAGATATTGAACTTATGGGGTGCACCCTTGGAGAACTGCCCTGGGAAGCCCTGGGCAGGCAGGGGCCAGCCTGAGGACACCTGCGCAGACGCCTGGGAAAGGTGCCAAAGGGGGAATTTCTGTGTAGACCCTGAGACAGAGATTAGAGGACCAGTGGTTTCATTGGTAGGGGAGTGATTCCAGGATGCGCTGGTAGGGGAGTGAGGACATAGCAAAGGGAAAGAAGCCAGCACAGGTACACGGATGAACAGGGGCGTCTGAGTACCTTTGGGTCTGCTGCTCACCCATCTGAAGGGCCAGGAAGTTGAAGTCTGTGTCTTTCAGTTCCCATTCACCACTGGCTGGTAGCTTCTGTCAGGAGGATTAATTCCTCCCCAACAAGTCTGATTTATCTGACTTCAAGTGAGAACAGCACATGCTGACAATAGGTGCTGTTGGCATGTATGAAAAAGGCAAGCGCCCAACAAGGGGGGGCACCGGCAGTATCTGCTGTAACTGCAATGACATGTCACATATGCTGCATTCTATTATCTACATATTGCTTTGATTTGCATCACTGCAACTGATAAAAATAATGAGGCAGGCAGTAAAGTGTGATGGTCGTGGGAATGGCCTATGGAGTCAGACTGACCTAGAACACCAGTTTCTCCTCATTGTAGCTGAGTGACCTTGGACAAGTCATTTCCCTCACTGAGCCTCACTTCCCACATATGTAAACTAGGGCTCATAATGACACCTATTGCATTATGGTTATTGTAAGGCATAAATGCAGAATTCCAAGCAGAGGGCTCGAGATATAAGGGGGCTAAAGCAATATTACTTCCCTTTATGCCTCCGTCTCTGTTTTTTTGTAAAGTAATTTAACTTATTTTTTGGCCACACTGTGTAGCATGTGGGATCTTACTTCCCCGACAGGACAGGGATCAAATCCAGGCCCCCTGCATTGGAAGCATGGAGTTTTGACCACTGGGCCACCAGAAAGCCTCCACCCCTTTCTCTTTACTCAACTTGTACCCCCATTGTATGGCACCAATGTGGTACTTAATGTTTCTAACGTGGAAGGCTTAAGTACACCCTGGAGAAAAGTCCACATTGCTCATGAAGCAGTTGATCGAAGGTGCCATCGGATTCATTTTGGTATTTGGCAAAACTAATACAATTATGTAAAGTTTAAAAATAAAATAAAATTAAAAAAAATAAAATAAAATAATACAAAATCTAGAAAAGTAAAGGGGATGGGCATTGACCAAGTCCAGATGCTGGAAGACTTTCCCCCTGGGGAGGAAGATATCTTTTAGACTAAATGTTGAATGATGCAGGGAATTGTTTTTGGCAGAGAGAAGGGAAGGAGGATCCCAGGTGGGAAGATGCCCTGGACAAGGTCTGGTGAAAGGACAGAAGACAAACGTAAACTAACATTTATTGAGCACTTACTCTGTACAAGGCACTGTGGAAAGTGATTTTTTTTAACATGTTTTATTTCATCAAATCCCCACCACAACCTTGCAAGTTAGGCACTATTATTAATTTGATCTTCCATATTAGGAAACTGAAGCACAAAGAACTGTTGGCTGATTTGCCTGAGGCCTCATAGGCAGAAAATGGTGAAGCCTGGAGTAGAAATCAGATGTGTCTGACTCCAAGCCCAGTCACTAAGTGTGAGCAGCCATAATAATAATTACTAATCATAAGAGCTATCATGGTTTCTGTGGAATGATCAGCTCCCACTATGGATTCAATTCAATAAAGACTGAGCACCTCCTGTTATTATGTATTATTACCTAAGTGCGGAGCAGTTTTAGCCTGAATCTTTGGAAATTCTCCTTTATTGTGGGGCACCCTGGGAATTTTCCTTTGGTTTCCCCCTAATTATTTCTTAAAGCCGTGGGCTTGGTTCGTACGATTATGACTCCAATTTTCGATTCCCTATCAGCATATGACACGAGTTGTCATTGTTTAATCACAGGCTGCACTTGTGATGAATGTTGGATAATCTGAACAAAAGCACAGGAAAACTAATTAGAAGGAACCAAAGGCAAGAGGCTCACAGCCTTGAACAAGAGACTGTGTGAAGGTTTCTAGGACTCAGTCCCTGAAGCTCTGACAATGCATTTTGATCCTTGTGTGAATGCAAATGAACGACTCCATCCCATCATAGGCAGTTTGTCACAGCGCAGGTTATTTAGCTGGTTAATTAAAAGTCTGAGTGAGCTGGTGCCTATCTGCACTGGGCTCTGAAGATAGCCAAACCTGTGTTCTGACCAGGCAAGTTAATTTAAAATAAGTGACCTCAATTGGGTAATGGCTGCAGGTTCAAATTCAAGAATCGCTATAATTAGTCCCAGATGGATCTTAATTGTTCTTTCAGGAAACAGTGATGAAGGCGGAAAGAGAAATGCCCAAGCCTAAAGTAAAGGTTCGGAGGAGGCAATGGCACCCCACTCCAGTACGCTTGCCTGGAAAATCCCATGGGAGGAGGAGCCTGGTAGGCTGCAGTCCATGGGGTTGCCAAGAGTCGGACATGACTGAAGTGACTTAGCAGCAGCAGCAAAGTAAAGGTTATTTGCCATATCTTTCCAAAAGCAGGGGAGCTGACTGGGGCAGGACATAGTTAAGATGGTATAGCAAGACTTCCATGGCTGCTGTCCAAATGTGTCCTTCCAGACATAGAGTGGGCATAGCTCTTTTGGAAACAAGAAGAATTCAGCGCTCTTACCTATGTGATCTCAGGCGAGTTATTTAACCTTCTTATGTCTGTTTCTCATCTATGTAATGGAGAAAACACTATGAACGCTACTGACCTCAGAGGATCGAAGAAGATGCTGTGCAAAACTGCTTTTAAAAAAATATGTAAAGCTCTACAAGGCGGTATTTATTCTTGCTTTAATCCAGAAAAGTTTCCTAATCAGATTTGTGGTTTTAGAGTATATGGGTATGCTAGGCGTGTTCCTCTTTTTATGTTTTCCTTCTACTCTGCTGTAAACCAAGTACCTTCTGAACTACACCCCTTGAGATGTGAGAGGATGACAGTTGGCAGGATGTTCAGCATCATATCTGTGTGATGGTACGTGATGTTCTAATTTCTTAGGAGGTGCGCCTGCAGAGCTGAAAGGGATTTCGGCTTTGTGAGCTTTGGGAAGAAATCAGAGTGCACACGGTTAGCGTTTTGCACTACAAAATCAGATCTGTCTCCACTCGTGTTAATGTGAATCTTTGACTTGAAATTACGTGCGGGCACAGCACTGCGGTACCACGAGGTTAGTGTAAGCCACAGTGACAGTGGGATGGCTTTATCTTCTCATTTTTTATGTGAATACTTGGTTTCCCTTCACTGTTCTGATATGTTCTAATTACCTATCTCTTCCCAAGCTCTGGCAGCCAACAGTAATAAGAATTTGTACAATGATAAAAATAAGTGAAAAACTCATAACCCAGTACAACACCCTGGAAGACCAAGAACTTGACCATTTGGGGATGCACAAATGACTGTTTTTGAAGCTGCTTTTTTGGTCCAGATTCCACTTTTTAAAGGGAATTGTACTGTGATGCCCATTTGAGTCCCCCTTAATGGAATATAAGCATCTAAGACAGAGATTTACAACCTGTGCCGACTGACAGTAATCACAACTATTTATCCTTTAAGCCTAACCAAAACTCATTAAAGGAGCTTGCTTTTAAATCAGAATCTGCGTTCTGTCTTGTTAGATGAGCCAGCACATAATGGAGTCGTGTCTCCCAGAACTGCATTGCTATCAAAGGGCTGTGCCTTTTGCTGAAAAGAGCTTGAGGTCATAAGGAACAAATAAACAAAAAGCCCTGGCTCCACATTAGCCTTCACCCCTGGGAAACATGCATCCATGGTATGGAGTGGCAGAGAGAAGAGCTTTGCAAGGATTTTGTAAAGGTTTAAGCCATAGGCTGTTGCATTCATTGCTACACATCTCCCTGGGGAGTTTGTGTGGTGTACTCTAAGCAAAAGCCACAGTACGCAGTGCACCGAGGACTGGGAATTATTCTCCAAGTGATAAATGCCAGGACTACCCTCCCCTCACCCCGAAAAATGTCAAGAAGCTATTTATTTAACTCAACAAATATTTATTGAGCACTTACTAGGTTCCAAACTGTTTTAGGTGCTGGGGATATGGTAATGAACAACACAAAGCACCCTGCCCTCAGGAAGCCTGTATTCTGCTTTGCTTGTCTGGTGATCACTCCCACTTGTAAATTTCTACATGGTTTCTACCTCTCATCCTTTCCTCAGACTACTGATTATTTACCCAAACTAGGCACATGTCCTGTCATCCCAATTAGACTTAAAGAACTTGAGGGCAGGGCCCCAGTTTAAACTAATTAGTGTATATATCATTCAGCACAGTGCCCTGTATGCAGGTGTTCAATGTTTTTGAATGATGAGAAAAAAGAGGACTCCAAATACAAGGGAAAAAGGATGAGACTTTCTATTGACTTCAAATGTCATCTTTCTGGTATAGTATGTTTTCTTACGAATGGACTCTTAACCTAAACACTAATAATTCCAGGTAGTTGGGTGGGAAGTGGGATGGGGGTGAGAAGGCAGGTGGCCTTTTCAAGGGAGTCCGTATGTAGATATCTGTTTGGTCCCTGTATTGGCGTAGTCTTGGGTGGTGTGGCGCAAGGAAGCTGGACAGTGGAATCAGATCTGGGTTTAAATCTTTTCTCTTTCACTCACTGCTTGTGTGGCTGCTATATGTATTAGTCTCTCTCTCAGCACCTTAGTTTCTTCATCATAAAATGATGGGGTAGTTTAATCCCTAAGCAGAAACTTCTCATTTCAGATATCATGCTACTGTATTTCCTAGTGGAAAAATTCTGTTTCTTGAGGATCAAAAAGTCGTGATGAAAGATAGAATTGTGTTCTGGCCAATATAGTCTGTGTTCTTATTGGTATCAAAGTTTCAACTATTCTGCTTTACAACATCTGAGTTACTCTCTGTTTCCTAATTGGCACTGCTTATTAGCATTCACTCTGACAAGGGAGCTTGTCATATCTATGCAAATACAAATTTCCACCCCCTTTCACCAAACCAGGTGAACTATTGGCCCCTGAAGACTCAGTTCAACAAGTCATCAGGAACAAGCTGTCTGGGTCTCTAAGTCAGGCATGTTTCTTGTGCATTCCCATTAGGATCTTGTTCCTTTCTGTCACTGCAGTTAGACCATGATCATCTGTCTACCTGACTGCTTCTCTATGAACTCATGAGCTCCTTGGAGACTAGAACCATGTCTTCTTTGTTTTTCACCTTTTCTTTAAACTTGCTACTAGTTTTTATCTGGGACGACAGACCCAGGCAGCACACATAGGGATGTCTTGCTTTCAAGGACAGCTTGAAACCATATCTTTACATTTCAGCAGTTCTACTGGAAAGGATTGTGCATAAGAGCCTTCTGTCTCCTTTTCTCATGCAGCTAAGAAGATAAAACTATTCGCTTGTTTCTGCCACTTCAAATATTATTCTTATTTATGTAGATTCTATGAAGAGAACACTTGAGTAATGGGTTCTTTCCAGTTTCCACAAAGAACCAAGTCTGAACTAGTCCTCTGTATGCAAAAAAACACCAACCAACCAAACAAAAAAACACAACTTTGTTCGATGTGTTGGGTTCTGTTGCAGTGAGATCACAAACAAAACCATCCCCATCTTCCTCTGGAGTACAGTAAAGGGAAATTCATCTCCATCTGACAACTTTTCAGCTAAGCTCCCTGAGCAAAGCCAATAATATGGAACTCATGAAAACAGTTTGAAGACTGAACGGCTTTCTCTATATTTGGAGAAACAGTACCATTTTCTCTTGGCTCATAAATCCTCCAGTTCCTGGACCATTATGAACATGGCTCTTTTTCTTTAAAAAAGAGTTTGATGGCAAGATTATCATGCATGCATTCTTGATATGAGTTAAGAAAGTGAGGAGAATGAGTTGTAGGTCACCAAGTGGTAGGGACCACTAGAAAGTGGCTAGGCATTCATGTGTATTGTCTCTTGGGGTGTTGAGATCTGTGACTGTAGTTAGTTAAACAAGGGATGTGGTGGGAGCTGCAGTGGACAGAATCATGGGCGAAGAATACTACTGGGGAAGTTGTCTTGGGCATAATCTGCCCTCCCACTTAGTCTTGGCTTCCCTGGTGGCTCAGATGGTAAAGAATCTGCCTGAAATGCAGGAGACCTGGGTTCGATCCTTGGGTTGGGAAGATCTCCCAGAGAAGGGAATGGCTACCTACTCCAGTATTCTGGCCTGGAGAATTCCATGGACAAAGGAGCCTGAGGGGCTACCATCCATGGGGTCACAAAGCGTCATGACTGAGCAACTATCACTTTCACTTAGTTTCAATATTTCACAATTAGTGCTCTATCTTCAACAGGTTGAGTGTGAGAAGCAGCCCATAACTCTTCCGGGGAGGAGCCCTGGACAACACTACCCTCCCCTAATGAAAGCCAATGACTGAGGCTTCGGAGATGGGTCTGCAGCCCCCTGTTAAGAGCTAACGGCTCTGTTGGGAGATGCACTTTACTGCCACTCCTTGAAGCTCTCTCTGAGCAGCTTGGTGGTGGTTGCCATGGACACCAAGCAGCAAACAGGCTAGGGTCAGAGTTTGAAGGATTGTGCTGTGCTTGAGTGGGTGAGACTGAAATTAAGTTAATGTGTGTACAAATAAGGTGGGTTTCTTTCTTTCACGACTTTGAGAAAATGGCAACAAAGCAGTCTGTCAAACAACAATTGATTTTATATTGGCCAGGGAAGAGGGAGGAGAAGCAATTTATTGAGTAGGAGGTTCTCCAGTTAAGCACAGGCAGTAGTTTTAAATAAGGTCAAGAGAAGTGAAAAGGGCTCTCAGAGCTGTTGAAGAGCTAGTAATGATGAAAAGGCACTTAAGAACGGCCATTAAGAAGCTTTCTATAGTATCTTCTTAGAGGGCCTAGTCCCTTGCTTCAGGGTCTCTGGATCCTCATTTCTTAATCTAAGACCCAACATTACTGAGATTTCACTGCATCTGATTCTGCCCTCTTATTTACCTCTACAAGAGTGTGTGTGTGTGTGTGTGTATCTTTTAGAAAACATTTTTTCAAATAAGTTCATCCAGTCTTCTATTTTCTGTGTCCCCATATTTTTTTTTTTTTTTTGATGTGGACCATTTTAAAAGTCTTTATTGAATTTGTTACCACATTGCTGCTGTTATATGTTTTGGGTTTTTGCCCAGGAAGCATGTGGGATCTTAGCTCCCCGACCAGGAATTGAACTCGCATGCCCTGCATTGGAAGGTGAAGTCTTAACCACTGAACCACTGCGGAAGTCCCCTGTGTCCCCATTCTTAACATTGGTGGGCACACTTCCTGCCAATGCTGAGCTCTGAAAGAGACAGTACCCTTCCTGCCCTGTCCTCAATAATGATCCAGTTATAGGCAGAGCCAAAATTTCCTCTGTTGGAACAACTTACAGCATGGAAATAAGTTAAAGCACATAAATTTGAACTCAGAACTCTTGTTGATGACCAGTTAACCCCACTATGGTAGGACCAAAAGACCATAATCAAAGTACTTGCCACTCTCTTGGTAGTGCTCACATATCCAAATCTTTAAGATGATTGTAATAAAGTAACAGCACAACATCAAAGACAAATACAAAGACTGAATATCTGGGGACCATGTCCTAACCACCAAACTCTTGTGTGACTTCACCATATCAGTCTCCCTCTCTTGGGACCTGCCTCAGATTATACAAGGAGCTTAATGCTCTTTGAGTTCTTGGACTCAGTGACCACATGTTCCTTTCTTTATTCATTTTCCCCTCCTCTTTGAAATGAGGTGCAGTGACTCTATAATGCTTGTGGACTTGCCCTTGCTGGGGAATCTTAGAATACCTTAGAGAAATTGTCTGATTCATCTTAACATCATTCTGGTAAGGCAGGGGAGGAGTTTTCTATTTTATAGCTAAGTAGATGAAAGGTGAGGTGACTGTGTAAGGTCACCTGGGGATCTTGAGACAGAACTCAGCCAGATTTCTGGTCTTTTACCTATAGTGCTAGATGACTTCAGAAGGTATTTGTTAATTGCTATTCTTTTTCAGAGTAGGGTGTTGGTGCTACATGTATATCTGGGAAGCTGCTTGGTAGTTATACTTTTAAAAGGTTGGAGAGAGAATAGTGGTGTCTGGCTACTAATCTCTTCCACTTTAGCTCTACCTCTAGTGCTTGTCTGCATGCTAAGTCACTTCAGTCGTGTCCAACTCTTTGCCACCCTATGGACTGTAGCCTATCAGGCTCCTCCATCCATGGGATTCTCCAGGCAAGAATACTGGAGTGGGTAGCCATTCCTTTCTCCAGGGGAATCTTCACAACCCAGGGATCAAACCCACGGTTCTTATGTCCCCTGCATTGGCAAGTGGATTCTTTACCATTAGTGCCACGTGGGAAGCCTCTGTAGTGACATGACACTAATTGTCACCAGTATCCCCGAGCTCTGGCCTGGGCCCATTGAGTCATGCCCCTTACTTGTCAATTTGTTATAACTTTTGGATAGAGACAAATTCGACCCTGTTGAATCTGGATAGAAGGCAAGCTGCCCCAACAGGAGTGGGATGAAATTGACTGAGAGGGCCCGGTGGGTGGTTGCCAACAGTGGCATCAGACTGATCACAGCTCCTTCCCACACTCAGTCTCACTGAAGTCCAGACCTTGGCATGCATCAGTCAATGGCCTTTGCCCTTCAGTGTCAGTGCAGTGAAGAACTTGAGTCTGTACATTTTATTTACAGTTACTTATTTTGCATTGGCTTTGTGTCTCTCTTATAAGGGAGTCTTGGGGTCTAAATTATTTAAAATACAAAGGTCCTGTGGCAATGTGAGTGTGAACCATAAGTAATATTTTTAAAATGTTTTTTTTATTGTGGTAAAAGGCACATAATGTAAAACATACTATCTTCATCATCTTTGTACAGTACATTTGCACTAAGTACATTTGTACTGCTGTGCAACTCTCACCATTATCCATCTCTCCAAATTTCCACCTTCCTAAACCAAAACTCTGTCCACATTAAATGCTAACTCCCCGTTCCCTTTCCCCCACCCCTGGCATCTACCAATGTGCTTTCTGACTCTATGAATTTGATGATTCTAGGTATCTCCTATAAGTGGAATCAGACAGTATCTCTCTGCACCTAATGTATAACAGTAAGTAGCTTTTGTGTTGCTGTTGTAAACTGTGGTTCTTGCAGCCCTTATGAACCTGTTTGTTACAATGTCTGTTGAAATCTAGGACAAGACTCCTGTGATCATGAAGCTGTGTGATGAACCTTCTAATTGCTATATTTTGGTTGCTTTTAATCTGGGAAATTTTCCTAATAAATCTGGATAATGATTCTAAAAAAATTCATTAATGTTTACAAGCCAGTAATTGTAACCCCCTAGGAGCTTGTCAGCCCCTCAGTGTCCGCAAAGGCTTAGCTGGGACATTCACAGCATCAGCCGTACAAAGGAACAGGTGTCAGGGTGCTTTCCTCCCGTGCCAACTGAAAACATATTCAATGCCTGTAGAGGGATAAAATAGTTATCTGTGGTTAATGTTTCCTTTTTTCTATTTTTTAAAAGGATGGATCTGAGGTCTCACTTGATTTAAGTGATGTCGTTAACTCAAAGGAGACTATTTGTATTTTATTTTCCCATTTGAACTGGTTCATATTTTTATAATTTTAGAATAAGATACCAGCCTTGATCCTAAAATGCTGGTGTTAATGGGTGGAAGAGAAAGTCTTTTGATGTAATAAGTCTTTACTGCAACCTATCGTACTTTTCTTTGGGCAAAGGGCATCTGAGCAGCAGTAACAGTAGAGAGGGATATAATAGGCTTGTGATAAACAGACAGACCTCAGTTAATCAAAACCCAACTGCCAGAAATTCTTAATTAATAGGAATTCCCCCCAGGCATTTTCCAGATACAATAAGGACTGATGAGATATTTATGTATATGGATGTGGGAAAACTTTGATCAACCCGAAACTTATTAAAGGGGACATTTGTTGTTCTGAATTCTAAGGACAGAGGTAAATGATAAGCTTCCAGGCTGTGTCCTGACCTTGGAACGTATCATCTCTATCTCTCCATTCATCTGTGTCTCCAAGTCTAAGCAAAGCTCACTGATATTGAGGCTTGCAAGATTCTCAGTCAGCAAAGAAACTCTCAGTGATGGTCACTAGCCTGGAAATCTGAGAAAGCAGGAAAGTTGACTCACACATTTTGAGATACTTATCATACTCTGCCTTCCAGAATGATTGCATTGCCTTATCACCCCTACTACTGTAGCATGGAAGACATGTCCTTTCCCCTCCCAACATATCTAGCACCGTGTGGGTCAAAGGGGTCAGACTCAATCAACAGTTCTTGAATTGAATTTCCTACCTGGTTTTTCACAGTGCTGGGAATCACAGCCTATTGGAACGGGAAGGGACCATCATATTCAATACACTCATATTCCATTTTAGGAAATGGAGGCACAGAGCAATAAGGTGACTTTTTAAAATCATAAAGCTAGGTCTCCTGCTTCAAGGCTTTTGTACTCTACTTTAGAAAACTCCAGAATGTTTCCAGTCATCCCAAGGACTCTCATGACGTTCCTTAATGAAAATTAATTTGAATTTGTGATTTTTTTTTAAAGTAAAACCTCCAAGCTTCATAGGAAAGAATCAAGTAAATAATGAGGTATCACAATGTTTAAAAATGGGGGAGGGGGAGGGAACTGTTGGTTGAACACAGGCATTTCCTTTGTGAGACCAAAGCTTCTATCATCTGAAATAAACAAGATTCTTGCTGTTTTGAAGTAATGATCTTGAATGAGTTTTTCCTCTTTATTTTTCCAGAGGGAATTTGCTTCTAAATATTCACGAAGCCAGTCTAGCCAGTCTGATGTGAAGTATGACCAGAGAATCAGATCATCTTTTATAATAAGCCAAAGATTAAAATCTCTAAATATACACTACTGAGATCTGCTACTAACTCTTAGGATAACTATCTTTGCATTTTGGGGAACAAGTTTATTTAAGGCTGCCAGTGAGTGTTAAAATCACCTAATATGGTGAAGGTTTTTTTACTGCAAGTACAGAATTCGACTCACTTAGGGCCTGGAAAACAGAAGTCTGGACTTCAGAGAAACAACATGGGCAGTGAGAATCTTTAAGAAATCTAACCAGAGGCTTTGCTTTTGGGACACTGTTCTGCAATTTTGGGGTGCATTTTTGAAGTATTGATTTATTTGGCTGCAGTGGGTCTTAGTGTATCCTTAGCCATGCAGAATCTTTAGTGGGGACATGTGGGATCTAGTTCCCTGATCAGGCTTTGAACCTAGGCCCCCTGCATTAGGAGCACAGAGTCTTAGCCACTGGATCATGGGGTGTATTTTTGCTTCAAAATATGTATTAGGGTAGTCTAGGATATGTTAAATAATAGCATTAAATTACCACATCATTACGGTAAGAAACAGAGACGACTGGACACCATGATTGGTGAGGTAATAAAAAGCGTCCCTGAAGAGGATGAATGAGGCAGCCAGTTTTCGGTGAGAAACCTGGAATGGTTGGAGGTGGGGAAGGAAAGGGTTCAACTGCTAAGAGATGAAGGAAAGCCAGTGGGTGTGCTTGGCTACATACTCATCTATGTCTGGAAGTGCGCCCATTAGGAGACTGGGGAGCAGGGAAAGCAAAGAGGAACGGAAGTCTTTTTTCACATATGGGCCTTAAGATGTGCCTGGGAGAAGAAGATGGACAGGCGCGGGTCTTATATACACTTTGACCTTTTGTTGTTGTGGTTCAGTTGCTAAGTCATGTCTGACTCTGCAACCCCATGGACTGCAGCACGCCAGGCTTCCCTGTCCTTCACTGTCTCCCAGAGTTGGCTCAAACTCATGTCCATTGAGTAGGTGATATAGGCCAACTATCTCATCCTCTGTTGCCGTCAATCTTTCCCAGCATCAGGGTCTTTTCCAATGAGGCAGCTCTTTGCATCAGGTGGCCAAAGCATTGGAGCTTCAGCATCAGCCCTTCCAGTGAATATTCAGGATTGATTTCCTTTAGGATTGACTGGTTTGATCTCCTTGCTATCCAAGGGACTCTCAACAGTCTTCTCCAGGACCACAATTCAAAAGCTTCAATTCTTTGGTGCTCAGCCTTGGTCCAACTCTCACATGACTACTGGAAAAACCATATCTTTGACTAGACAGACCTTTGTCGGCAAAGTGATGTCTCTGCTTTTTAATACACCATCTAGGTTTGTCATAGCTTTTCTTCCAAGGAGTAAGCGTCTTTTAATTTTGTGGCTGTAGTCACTGTGAGCAGGGATTTTGGAGCCCAAGAAAATAAAATATGCCACTGTTTCTGCTTTTTCCCCATCTATTAGCCATTAACTGATAGAATCAGATGCCATGATCTTAGTTTTCTGAATGTTGAGTTTTAAGCCAGGTGTTTCACTCTCCTCTTCAACCCTCATCAAGAGGCTCTTTAATTTCTCTTCGCTTTCTGCCATTAGAGTGGTATCATCTGCATATCTGAGGCTGTTGATATTTTTCATGCAGTCTTGATTCTAGCTTGTGATTCATCCAGCCCAGCATTTCTTTGACTTTATATTTTATTAAATTATATTAATTAATTGATTTATATATTTTGGCTTCACTGGGTCTTAGTTGTGACACTTGGGATCTTTGGTTGCAGCATGTGGGATCTAGTTCCTTGACCAGGGATTGAACCTAGGCCCCCTGCACTGGGAGCACAGAGTCTTAGGTACTGGACCTTGGTACTGAAGTCCCTGACATTACATTTTATGATTAGTTTACTCATATAAAAAAATAATCTGTAGGCTTTTCTAATTCCTTTAATTCTACAGCCCATATGTACCTAGCATATACTATATTATTTTACCTTTGTTGAAATGTTGCTCTCTAACTTGACTCACATTGCTAGGGGCTATTACAAATTTTAAAAAGGAAAGAATGAAAGAGAACTTTTGTTTCTGCCCACAGTGCCTAGTATATTACTCTGAATATAAGCCCTTTTGTGATGTTAATCTCAGAACAGTTGACTGGTCCTTGTCTGAAAAATTTTCCTTGTAAATTGTAATAACTATTCTAGGGGTCTGACACCTTTGCCTTTCTTCTTTTTTGTGATTTGTCTCTTGATTATGCAGTGATTTCTTAGGTAGCTAAGCAATTTTGTCCACTCCAAGAGGTCCTATTCTATGTGGCATCTTGTTTGTTTATCATGAAGATATGGCCCCAGATTGCCCTTTGAAATCCAGGTAAGTAACACCTGCCAAATCTCTTATCTATTTTTGTCTTTCGAAGATTCTGAAAGACTTCTCATTCATTCCACCTATAGACACATACTGGCAAATAAATGGCATCTTGTTTGTTTCAAGGGGTCTCCAGTGTAGCTGTTTTCTCTCCTATCTGGTACTCCGCCAGGCATATAATGTGAATGTCATGGAGAAGACAGACCTGCATGTGAAGTTCAGAACCATCACTATGTGGTGGTGGAAGAATGTTTGTCTCAGCTTCTAACCATGCCTCTGAAAGCAGGTCTCCTGAAGTACTTTGGAATGCTGAGTACAGAGAATCTTTCTTAGACAACCTCTAGTGGAGAAGGCAATGGCACCCCACTCCAGTACTATTGCCTGGAAAATCCCATGGACAGAGGAGCCTGGTGGGCTGCAGCCCATGGGGTCACTAAGAGTCAGACACGACTGAGTGACTTCACTTTCACTTTTCACTTTCATGCACTGGAGAAGGAAATGGCAACTCACTCCAGTGTTCTTGCCTGGAGAATCCCAGGGACGGGAGCCTGGTGGGCTGCCCTCTATGGGGTCACACAGAGTCAGACACAACCGAAGCGACTTAGCAGCAGCAGCATCAGTGGAGAAGGCAATGGCACCCCACTCCAGTACTCTTGCCTGGAAAATCCCATGGACGGAGGAGCCTGGTAGGCTGTAGTCCATGGGGTTGCTAAGAGTCAGACACAACTGAGCGACTTCACTTTCAGTTTTCACTTTCATGCACTGGAGAAGGTAATGGCAGCCCACTCCAGGGTTCTTGCCTGGAGAATCTCAGGGACGGGGGAGCCTGGTGGGCTGCTGTCTATGGGGTCACACAGAGTCGGACATGACTGAAGTGACTCAGCAGCAGCAGCAGCAGCAGTGTTGAAAAGGATCTGACCAGATGTAGGGTGAGTTGTGGCAGTGGGCATGGAAAGGAGAAGGAAACATTTGAGTAACTTCTCTATCTCTGTCCCTTCACACCTATAATTTATCCTAACCATGTCCTCTAACCTTCTTCTTATAATTTTTTTTTTACTTTGGATAGGGTAAAAAGGAATATCTATGGGATAAAGCAAAAAATGCAAGATTATTGGGAAGATTCTCTGGAGTAGCTTGTATCCACTTCTGATAGATAGCAGTGGGATAAAAATCTTACCAAAAGAACGATGGGAGCATCACTGTATCCGTTCTACTGGATACTTGATTAACTTTCCATAGTGTTTCAGCTAGTCAGGAAGAGATTCTATTAGTGTGCAAAATCTCCCTCCTCAACCCTGCCTCACCAGGCAAATATCACCATAGGTGATTGGAAGAGCTGCATTCACAGTGTATGAGCCTAGTATATTCAGAAAAACCTAAACTCCAGGAGTAAACTGGGCATTTTGACAGGCGGATTTATGTTTTTAGGCCATGAGAGAAATAGGAACAGGCTCATTCCTAATTTTTTGAGGGCACATAACAAGAGTACAAATGGAGGACTATATACCACACATCTAAATGTTACAAAGTGGGAAAGCAAGATACGCCTTGGCTTGGTCTGTGTATCCACCTGTCCACCTAAATAAAGAGATAAATGGACATAAGCTCAAGCTACCAGAAATTGAGTTTATTTGGAGATAGCAGGGAAATTGCAGTTCAAGAAATGCAAATTACAGGGGAGTCTATGGAAGGTTTGGAGTGGGCTGCATTTATGAGAAAGGAACAACACAAAGTGGGGGCCCACACCCAACCAGAGCACAAGTTCTAAGTTCACTGGCTTGTGGATGGTAGGAGATTCTTGGCAGATATTCACTGTTGGGAGATAAGGCTCAGAGTTCTGTAAATTAGGTGCTTATAGGAAATCAGTCTCTCAGTTCTTGAGTTTCATTTCCCTGAGGGCACACACATGAGATTCTCTATTTCACATACAGTATGTCCCCTACATACGAACTTTCGAAGATGTGAATGTGTGTTCGCACAACCAACCATGTAAGTTAATTCATGTGTCTGGCATACATTGTCACGTGCGTGTATCCTCTACAATTGGTTATGCTTTTGTGTACTTTACTGCACAGTACTGTATAGAGTACAGTAGTACAGTACCTTATTTCAAGCCCAGGATAGTCTAAGCAAGCGTAAAAGCAGTGGTGATGTAGCTGGTACTACTGTACTTCTCAAGGTAAAATAAAGTGGAGGTCGCTCAGTTGTGTCCGACTCTTTGTGACCCCATGGACTGTAGCCCACCAGGTTCCTATGTCCATGGAATTCTCCAGGCAAGTATACTGGAATGGGTTGCCATGCCCTCTTCCAGGGGATCTTCCGGACCCAGGAGTTGAACCTGTGTTTCCTGCATTGCAGGCAGACTTTTTTTTTTTTTTTTTTACCATCTGAGCCAAGGTACTATAGTATAAGGTTAAAAATGTTTTCTTTATTTTTGTGTTTATTTTTTATATATTATTTGTGTGAAAAGTATTATGAACCTATTACAGTACAGTACTATATAGCTGATTGTTAGTTGGGTACCTAAGCTAACTCTGTTGGACTCATGAACAAACTGGACTTATGAATGTGCTCTCAGATTGGAACTTGTTCATATGTAGGGGATTTGCTATACCCTGTTGGGGCAGGGTAGGGTAAGCTGGGGTGGAAGCTGAGCCCAGGGCTCAGAATTCCTGGGTGGAGACTGGATCTACCTGAAACTGGGATGAGGTGGAAGAAGCCAAGGAGAGCAAGCTCCTCACCCCACAAAAGCTTACTTTTGTGATTTGAGGTTCCTGCACAATTTTCCATGTCTTCCAAAATGACATCATTCAAGTAGAATACAGTGAGAGAGTACAGATATCAGGAAAAACTATCTGCTAAACCCTTCACTTAGAGTGACTTGGAGAGGCCACTTTTAAACAAAATTATCCATTTTTCTCTGGTTTCCTAAATCATGAGTTGCCGTTTTCTCCTTCATTGCCCCTGCCCTTGACCCCATATACCTTTGTGCTCTGATGTGGACAGCCCTGTTTGCCTTATGTGTCCTTTTCCTTTTTCCTCATGATGTTCAACCAGCTATTAACCTTTCAAAAGCTCTCAAGAACAAAAAGGAAAAAAATATCTTTCTGTTTCTGTCTTTATGATATGTTGCTGCTGCTAAGTCGCTTCAGTCGTGTCCGACTCTGTGCGACCCCATAGACGGCAGCCCACCAGGCTCTGCCGTCCCTGGGATTCTCCAGGCAAGAACACTGGAGTGGGTTGCAATTTCCTTTTCCAATGCAGGAAAGTGAAAAGTGAAAGTGAAGTCACTCAGTCGTGTCCGACTCTTAGCAACCCCATGGACTGCAGCCCACCAGGCTCCTCCACCCATGGGATTTTCCAGGCAAGAGGACTGGAGTGGGGTGCCATTGCCTTCTCCAGTTTCTGATATGAGGAATCCTCTAAAGCATGGAACTCAAGGCAGTAGTCCTTCTCACCTGAGTTTAAGGATGATATTGGGTGCTCAAGTCTAGGGACCCAGAAAGGCTGAGCACCCACCCCAGATACTTATCCTGTGCGTGTTTATGCTTTCCTAGAACAAGTCTTAGTTTATGCTTGGGTTTCCAGGAGTTAATGGAAAGACGGTGAGCTGTACCTTCCAGACATTGCCAGTTACGTTCATGTGATTCCCTCGAAAGGAAGAAGGAAATGGACAACCCCTAGGGCAGTTGTTGATAAAATAATGAAGATTGTGATTCTTTATCTGAGACTGAATGCCTGCAGATGGAAATTCTAGGTGTACTTACATACCACTCTGAGAATGTACCCCTCACAATTTATTCTACTCTTGTGGAGCCCATTGCATAGTTAGATTGCTTTGGTGCCACAAATAAATGAACCTGTTCATCATAAATGAATTCATCATCAAAGGCTAGGTTTAAGGGGCACATTGTCACTTCCATGCATTACTGGAATATGGATCCTCATCAAATGGAGAAAATCTTTGTGAAATGCTCATTGTTTAACAAGGTTTGTTGTAAGCGTAGCTCCTGCTCCAGGCTTCATCAGGGTCCTTATCTCTTTTAACCTCTGGTTGAATATACTCTGATTGAAAACCTCAGTCAGATTCAGGACTGATTATTGCAATGATTAACAGCATTTGGGGCCAGACTCCTTGGGTTCAACATCTGGCTTCACCAGTTATTAGCTCTATAACCTCTAAGTCTCAGTTCTTCCATCTGTTAAATGGAGATACTATTCCCATCTGCCTTATGGGGCTAATATGAAGATTAACTCACATGAGATATAGAAATGGGCACATATCCACCCACATTGATTAAAATTGTATCTGGAACATTATAAGCACTTAAAACATATTTGTTATTAAAAATGCCCAGCTGTCATATGGAGCTCAAGGCTTGAGTGCCTTTAATTATTTTAAGTGATGATGAAAAATCTAGTTAATTCTCAAATAGTCCTTGCACTTATCAATCAATGTATGTTATCCAATGTTACATTGGAGAAAAAACAGAGAGGTTGTCTTCCATGCTAAACATATTAGTGAGAACTAAAAATAGCTCAAGTCTTAGACTCTGCTCTCATGATAAGACCTTAGATTCAACGGATATCTTGGGAGATCCATGAAGACATTGTTCTAGAGCAACAGTCCCTGAATAACTCATTTTCACACACACAGAACCTACCACTCATGAGAAGATAGCGATGGTGTCAGGTGTGCTCCATGTTACTTTGATCCTCACAACATATGAGGATCCCATGGAAGGAAGGTAGTGGAACAATCTTTTAACATGAGAAAATGGAACCTCAAAAAACTGTCACTTTCTTCAATGTCATGCAACAGGAAGGTGAGGGAGTTAGGATTAAAGTCATGTCTGTTCAGTTCCCAAGTGTTTATTCAGCTATACCACACGATATTCTAAGAAGAAGAGACGATACCCTCAGACTGTCATATGAACTGGCAAGTTGGCTCAAGGTTGTACAGGGACCATTGAGAGGAAGGGCTGGGACAAAGGGGGAGCCAAAGGGGCAGGGGAACTGGAGAGAACCACTATGTGCTGAGTCGGGGGTCAACTCAGGAGAGGACATGAGCCTTTAACATTGTTACTTCACTTGAGAGAGGTCTAGCCATTGGCGCCAGTGCTCTGTACATGTTAAATCACTGTAGTCGTGTCTGAGTCTATGAGACTTTATGGACTGCAGCCCGCCAGGCTCCTCTGTCCGTGGGATTCTCCAGGCAAGAATACTGGAGTGGGTTGCCATGTTCTCCTCCAGGGAATCTTCCTGACTCAGGGATCGAACCTGAGTCTCTTATGTCTAATATGCACTGGCAGGCAGGTTCTTTACCACTAGCGCCACCTGGGTCTAGCCATTGGTGGGAGTGCTGTAAGTAACCCCAATTTAGACATATTTTGGAGTGAGCAATGCATCCTTTGTGTTATAGCCTCACACTTGACAAGGCCCCCTAGTATTGTTTATCTTGTTTAAACTGTTATCTTTAGAATACTGACTTACTAATTTGGTTGTTTCATTTCTTAAAATGACTTTTTGAAGTGACTGTCAGAATCAAATGAAAGGAAACTAAGAGATTGACCTGCTTGACGTTAAGTAGCACTACTTTCCATGAGGAGGTGATTTTAGCTTGAACTATTTCTAGGGGAAATCAGACATCTTATATGTTTTCTGCAAAGCACTCTGAAATGTATTGGTTTGGACTCTACTAAATTTGCACACTCTAGAATTCAAGTCAGAGAAGGCAATGGCACTCCACTCCAGTACTCTTGCCTGGAAAATCCATGGATGGAGGCTGCAGTCCATGGGGTCGCTAGGAGTTGGACACGACTGAGCGACTTCACCTTCATTTTTCTCTTTCATGCATTGGAGAAGGAAATGGCAACCCACTCCAGTATTCTTGCCTGGAGAATCCCAGGAACAGTGGAGCCTGGTGGGCTGCCGTCTATGGGGTTGCACAGAGTCAGACACGACTGAAAGGACTTAGCAGCAGTAGCAGCAGCAGAATTCAAGCAGGAGCTATGCTGAGATTTACCTTTGAATTATCTATGGGAAAAATAAAAACACAGTAAAGACTGAAGGGGAGGACTTCCCTGGCGGTCCAGTGGTTAACACTCTGCACTTCCATTGCAGGGGGCTCAGGTTCAATGCCTGGTCAGGGAACTAAGACCTCACGTGCTGTGTGGTGTGGCAAAAAAAAAAAAGACTGAGGGGTGATGTTTAAGTCTCTTTAAGGAGACAACCTTTCTGATATCTAATGAATAGGCAATTAGGAAATATTCTTACCTATTTATTAAAATAAATCTTCTATAACGGTAGTCCCCAACCTTTTTGGCACCAGGGACCAGTTTTGTGGAAGACAATTTTTTCCACAGACCGGGTCGGGTGGGGGAATGGTTTCAGGATGATTTTCATAAGGAATGCGCAATCTAGATCCCTCACATGTGCAGTTCAATGTAGGGTTTGCGTTCATATATGAATCTACTAACACCACTGATCTGATAGGAGGTGACGCTCAGGCAGTAATGTGGGGAGCGGCTGTAAATACAGATGAAGCTTCACTCACTCACCTGCTGCTCACCTCCTGCTGCATGGCCCAGTTCCTAACTGGCCATGGACTGGTAGCCATCTGTGGTCCAGGGGTTGGGGACTCCTTTTCTGTAAGGATATTTACTTATCCTCACAGAGAATTAACTTGGAATGTTTGTATGTTCCTGAAAACAATCTTAAAACTATTCTAGATCTGACTTTTCACTAATTCAGAATAGCCTCACCTTCATATCCCCAGCTGGTGAGATTTTACTCTCCTCCAGTTTCCTCTCTCCTTGTAAGGAGTTGTTTCTATGACTGATTTTCTCCCTAGTCTAGTTAAACTTATTGGCTCTGGTACTATCCTTAGGCCTCCAGAATAGTTGGTCAGTGCCTTCTTTATGATAACTCTTTACACTTGAGAATGGTGATTAAACTGCTTCCTGGCTCTCTTTCACCAGACTAAACAGCCCCAACTCATTTAAAAGTCTTTCCTCATAGGTCCTATTTTCTACTGCTTTAATCATGTTTTGCTGCACTTCTCTGGATCTTCTCCAATTGCATTGCAATTGTTCTAAGATGTAACCTGATGCATGGGCCTAATCTAGGGGTTGGTGTTGGCTACATATTTAATAAACAACTTAAAAATTAAATGGTTTAGTGCAGCGGTAAGAACACTGGACTGGGAGTCAGAAGACTTGAGTTTCATTCTTGCTCTGCCACCTCCTAGGACTGTGCAGAGTCCTAAGACAAATGTGATTTGTCCACATTTGGATAAATCATCTAAATATCTCTAAGCATCAATTTATCATCTGTAAATCTGAGATAAACACATCTGCCCTGCTGCTTCCCATAGTGAGGCTCAAATGAGATAATCTGTGTGAAAACACTTGGTTTAGCATCAAAGAACGATGCAAACACTATGTGTTAGGAACTTTTCAGAATGCTTTGCCTGTATTAACTCATTAAGTTACAGTTATCATTTCCATTTTACAACCAGGAAATTGAGACACAGAAAGTTAAGTAATTGGCTCCAGGCCACACTGCTAGTGACAGAATCCATGCAGACTGGTTCCAGGGTCCATACTTGGAAACTCCATGCTATGTTGCCTCTCCAAATAAGCATGAAGCATCCAACAGAGCCATTCATTTTATGGGGCCTGCCCTTCAAAAGCAGTCCACAGGTAGACACTCCTAGGAAGGTGGATCTGTTCAGTCATGTGTAGATAATTCTATGAGAGGCAACTTTTTCAAAAGTGAGTGTTTAGGTTGGTCACTGAAGTAAGGCAGTGGGGGAGGGACTCTACCAGTGGGGGAGGGACTCATAAACACACTGCAGTAATAGGAATGCTCTAGAAGGTCAGGTCAATGGTTCATTCTTCCTAGGGCATCTAAATCTTCCTGTGGAGAGTGCTCTTAATTCTTAGATTCAGGATCTGCAGTTTCTAAATAGTCTCTTTGAGTTCTGACAACCCATCCTGGTTTCAACTGTCTAGCTTTGTCCTTTTGTATGTTAAATTTTGTAGCTATAAGTTTGGAATGCTTTCCTTATAGATTAATTGTTAAGATGAAATATTAAAGACAGTTGTTGTGCACCTAATTGAATATTTTTTTCATGCTGTGGTCTGAACAATTGAAAGAGATTTAAAAAAAAAGAGCTCTGGAGGAAATGTTGGAAGAATTTTGATTTGCCCCATAACTGTTTGAACATTCATAAGAAAAATGAGAACCTATATTATGAAATGGGGAGATTATACTAGATAGAAATATATTGAAAATACACTAATATTTGAAAACTTGTGCCACACTGAAGTCTTTTCATTAACACCCATTGGATATAGAATACAATGTGAACTTACTTTATGCCAGAGTTCAATTTATAGGGAATACAGTTGTAGTGCTTTTATTAATAATAGGCTCTTTCACCTCAAATAGTGGCATGAACAGTCATTTTATGGGAGACTATAGACATTTCTTTCCATGAAAATAACCTCAAAGTTTAAAATACCCTCGGAAAATGGGAGCATTTGGGGGGAAAACTTGATACTACTGGAGTTATAAATGTTATCTTTCTAACTAGAATCTGTATAGTGAATTATTACAAGTTTGTCCAGCATGGTTAGGAACTAATGAGAAAGGTGATATCTTTGTATCTTAGTAGTCAATTTAAAATGTTTACTCTAAAGAAATATCATGTTTATTGTTTAATTTAAAGAATTTGTTTAGTGAGAAATCTATTTTTATATAAAGAAAGCAATTTTGGCAAATTCGTGGTATCAAAACTAATTTGAGCAGAGAGCTACCATCTTACATCTTTGAGAAAATGTGTACTTTAATAATCACATCATGTGACTGCAGGCACTATTCTGCCTCTTGATGGAAGCATAGCAATGTTACAGTAGAACTTACTAGAATATGCTTGGCCAGTATTCACCCATCCATCTATCTATTCATCCACCCACCCATCTTTCCATCCAACACTACGTGCCAGGTACTCTGCTAGACACTGAATATACAGCAGAAAACAAGACAAACATGATTCCTATCTCATAGTACTTAATGACTTAGTAGGAATTCCTTAAATGATAAAGAAAACAATCATGAGTAG
Source organism: Bubalus bubalis (assembly GCF_019923935.1). Classification (NCBI taxonomy): domain Eukaryota; kingdom Metazoa; phylum Chordata; class Mammalia; order Artiodactyla; family Bovidae; genus Bubalus; species Bubalus bubalis. The sequence goes on along the minus strand of NC_059181.1, from coordinate 131,134,013 downwards.
ATCATTTTGTGACAATTTTTTGAAAGAGGGGGAAAGAATAAGTGAAATTAACTCTCTGGCCTTACTTGAATGTTGTTAAAACTTTTCATTGAACAATGTTCTCTGAAAAATTGTATAGAAAGTATTATGAGGGATGCTGTGAATGTGCATCCAGAAGAAAGACAGATAGCAATTGAGACATTATAAGAAAGAACAGGGCTTTCAAATAATGTTAGTTTAGTTTTCCTGAAAATTTTTAGTAATGGTCATTTTTTTTTCTATAGCATTTTATGCCTTTCAAAGCAATTATACCAACCATGTGAGGAAGAGCATATTTTATTTTCCCCAGTATGTAGATGAGACAACTGAGGCAGAGATATATTAAATACCCAAGATCCCACAGCTATATGGAATCACAGCTCTACCCACGGCTTTTTCTACTATGTCATATTGAAAAACACCCCAGATTCCAGTATAAGGTCTTATAAACCCCCAAAGACTTATCAGAATGTAAACTATTCAAGAAACCAAAGTGACTAGTACAAAAGAAGGAAAACAAAGTATGACAAGGCCTCTGCTTTAGGCTATTAAGTAGGTCACCCACTAAAAGGCTATTTTGGTATAAAATTTTAGAGGGCATGGAGTACATATACCAACATCACTGACCTGATTCTTCACTTTCAAGATCTAAGAAAATCAAAGGCAGTTTTTTTTTTTTTTTTCTTTTGGAAGGGAGGGGTGGATCATTGGGGTAGCTTAAGAGAATGTTAGTTGCAAAATTTGTTTAGCCAGGCTGGTGCTCTAGATTTTTTTGTGAAGTTGATTCACTAGAGATGATGGTGTTCCTAAGAAGGGGACAGCTTTCTATCTCTGGGATGTTCCGTCAGTGCTTCCTTTCTTCCTTCCTCATTCCTCTTCTCTCCCCTTCCCTCCTTTTCCTTCTCTTTTTCTTACCAATTTCTTTTTTTTTTTTTTTACATTCTCTTCTCACGGGGGCATATCTGGCAAATTGTTAATATTTAATTTGCTATAAAACAGCTCTCCCAGGCAATGACTGCTCACTATAATTTCAATCTCTGAAGCTGTTTTGGCCCCTAGGTACACTGGGATCGAATTAGAATGGAAATGTTTCCCTTACAGTTTTGTTTATGGCAGCATGGGCACTTTGTTATTAACTGGCAAATTGAGACTGCTAAGGAAAATAATAAACTTTCGCCACATTTCTATTTGACTCTTTACTCCAAACAGAATACCCATCTGGCTTAGGGTGAAATGTTTCTTCTCATATTTTTCAGTTTTCTATTTAAATATCCAAGATTAACAATGAATATCTTTTGGCTTATCAAATTGTATTTTTTCCCCAGTCTGAGGCTTTTTCATTTTCTTCACATTTTAAAAACCATTATCATTTTTTCTCATACGCCATCTTACTTTTAAAATGGTCTTCAGTTATATACACACATATTCTCATTCATTCTCTCTTTCTTGTTCTCTGCCTCAAACCAGAGGGATATTCTGGAAAAATATCCACAGATTCAAACCTAGTGAATGCTGCTTTGACATTTTGCAACTAGGCCCCTGAAACAAAAACTCTACTCTTCCTCCCTGTCTAATCCCTTGACTGTTCCTTGCTGGGAGGAAGGTGTGGAAAGGAAGGGGATTACTCTGAAATTTTCAGCTCTCTAAGAAACATAGGTGTGGAAAGGTGTGTTTATCTGATAAGTAGCATTAAATTGCAGAGACTACCAGATTAATCATGCTATGCACTTTTCAACAGCTTAGATTTTCTTTTATTTCTCTCTCTCTTTCTGCCACTGGGGAGGAAAAAAGGATTAGAGAGACTATCAAAACTGTTGGCAAGTTTAGTCTGTTGGCTACTGAATTTATTAGCAGATATGGGAACTGCCTCAGGTTGATGATTTAACAGGGTGGCTTGGGGTGGAATAAGTCTCAAACCTACCTGTTCCAAAATTGTGTTAATCCTTTCAACCTCGCAGTCAATCAAGTATCGTTTTTCCTGCCTCCTGTCCATTTCTTCAATGATGCGCCTGAATTCTTGGACATCCTTGATGTTTCCCACAGACCTTGCTGTCACTTGCCAGTTGTTTTGTACTGCTGCTTCCATAATCGCTTGGAGGATGGAAAATCCTAAAAGAAGGGAAAACAGCTATATTGATTATTTTTTCTTTTAAAAATCTTTCTGTAGGTATTAAAGGTTCTAGTGAGGTTTTAGTCACAGTCCATTGGGTTTCCTTGAACCTTATCCCTTGTGGACAGCAGGCTTACTCATAACCTCAGTCTTAACCTTTCGGACAGTTGGCATATCTCTATCCTGTTTGAAAGGAAAGAAGGTTCAACTTGGGGTGCCAGGCTAAGTGCTTATCAAGTCTATACTTGAGCAATCAGTACTATAATCACTGAATTATAGTACCTAATTATTTTTATTGACAGGCTTATCAAAATATCTATAGAATGAATGCCAGTAGCTTCTTTCTTATTTCTGGCCACAATCTGTCCTTTCCTTCATCTTCCACATCAACAATCTTCAGAATTAGAAATAGCTTTAGTAGAGATAGAACCTCATTATAATATGGCTGATCCTTACATGGATATGACTCTCCAACAAAGTAAATTATGTCTCCCAAGCAATATAACTCTCAGAAAACATGACAAAAACAGTCTATAACAAAGATAGCATACTGTTTCTTTGTTCACAGCATTACAAAAGCATTCAATCATATTAAGTCTTCCTGAGTTCTTCCCCTTTCTCAATTCAATTGATCAAAGATTCTCAGTTCTTTTTTAAGCTAATTTATATCAGACAACTATTAACTACTAACCTTCTGGATCTATGCTGCATGGGAAAGAGAAAAGATCTAATGCTTGAGTTTTGGGTAAACTTTTTAGAATCAGGGTTTGAGAAGCTGGAAAGAACAGTCTGTATGAGTCACAGAAGAGCACAAGGGTTTCATATGTACTGGTCTTTGAGAGTATTCATATCTCTTAATATTATATCATGTCTATATTTTTGCTTCTGCATGAATCCATAATCTGGGTATAATTTCATCAGGCACAGACATTATTTGATTGGGATACGGTCAAAAGCAGCTCCTTTTGCTCCATTAAAATTGTTTTCCATTTATATTAAGGTAATGACTAATGGAAGTGGGTAATGGGGATGATTTGCAAGACCCAAATAATCTGTGACCTAACGATTTGGCTACAGGAGGAGGAGAGAATGGAGGACAACGGTGCCGCTCTTGGAACACATTCCAGGTTCTGTGCCACCTCAGGCTCACCCTGTAGTATAAGCAGGTTACAGTCAGGGGTCATCTTCATTGCACCAGAGAAAATGGTCTTGACGTTTGGAGAGCGTGCTTCGGGGAGATGGCAGCAGTGACTCAGGCGGTCACGATGCCTCTCGTGTGCTGGGTATATGCGCGAAGAAGATCGCAAATGAGACCCAAGCACTTGGTAATTTCCAAATGAGCAATTTCAGCACAGGAGCTCAAAATTACAGATAGGAGTAAATGACCATTGCTTTAAATGTTAATGCTTACTCTTTTTAAACTAACCACATGTATTCATTGCTCAGATTTACATTTTCATGTGGCTTTTTGATGTGCTCTCTGCTTTAGTGGGAGTTGAGGGCACATGGTGGGCCAAGACATGAGATTAAGAAATAAGCATAGGAAAGAAAAGATTAAAGTGTTGGAAAATCTTTCTTAAGAAATGTACAATGAATTTTGAATCCCACTAATTAAGAATTTTATGAACATTCAGCAAGGACAAGGTTGAATTTTACTTCTGTACTATTGATGAAGCAAGTATTGGCTGAATAATACTAGTAATGAAATTACACAGGGCATCTTGCTATATTGAAACTAAACTTTAAAAATATACCCTTTAGCAAAATACAAGTATTTTATCTGTTGAGTCAAAACCTACATTCTTGTAATCTCTGCTTGCTCATCCTGTTCTACTATTTTGGAACCAAAGAGACAAACTGAACCCCCTTTCCATGTGATAGTCCTTCACATTTTTAAAAACAGCATATGCCTATATCCCATTATCTTTCTTTTTTTCAGGCTAAAAGTGCCCCAATCCTTCAACAGTTTCATGATAGGTTCCCTCACTGTTCTGTCTCTCTGCTACGGACATTTGTCAATATTTTATTGATCCTGATAATTCATATGTGATTTGACCAATGTGGATTATTGCTTGCTTTGATATGGGCTGTTATTTTAGCACCCTCACATTGCTAATACTTCTAAATAGCCATATTATTTTGTTAATTAATTTCAAGCTTGAATTCAACTAAAGCATGTCAATTCTCTTCATAAAACCTTTGCTGTATAACAACTCTCCATCCATGCATCAAGACTCGTTCCATTCCAATCTACTTTTATCTCCCTTTTAAAAAATTCACCCTATCCAAATCCTCATTTCTCCCCTATTTTCACAGTTGCTCAAATCTGAAAGATGGTCTTATCCACTTATGCAGTGCTCTCATTATATTCAAGGCAGTTGCACCTGTCTGTCCCTTTTCCGGGCATCTCCTCCTACCTATAGACCTTTGTGGCTGACTCTCTTTCTCCATGAAGCTTCTGTTACTGAGTACTTATACATTCTCCTGAGATGTGTAGATTTAAATCAAGGTAAATCAGTTACAAGCCGTGGATAAACCAATTTGAAGAACTGTACAATAGGCATTTAAAAATTCAAACTAGAACTGGATAAATAAAGCATAGTACATAAACATGGAATACTATGCTACTGTTAAAGAGATAGCTCAATCTCTATATAACAAAAATAAAAATTACTGCAGTATACTATTCCATAGGAAAAAGCTACAAAATAGCATTTGTAGTGTAGTTCCATTTCTGTAAAAAAAAATCTGAAGTGTATAGAAAATAATTTGACAGAATTGGCAGTAATTATCTCGGAGGTGTAGAACTACCAAGAACTTCTACTTGCCCTGTCATTTATTTATGTAATGTTTGACTTTTTTACAAGAAGCAGGTATTATTTTCTATAAGTACGAAAACAATAAAGATTTAAAAATACAACCCATGCTGTCTGCTCAGAGCATAAGCTCCTGGAAGACATGGATGACAAATGAGTGCTGCTCTATATGCTGCCTACTGCCACAAATGCAAAGGCGCTTAATAAACACTGATTTTATAGATCTTTTTATACTTTTGTTCTCTGAACCATGTGGATGCATCACCTATTCGAAAATTAAATAGAAAAAGCATACTGGTTTCTCAATGAACTTGGATCTGGGGCCTTCTGGGCTATGAGCCTCGCTCACATTTCTGAGCAAGTCAGAACTGTGGCTTAACTCTGTAGTATCTTCTCACCACGCAGAGTTTCTTTGTATCTGCGAGCATGTGTGGCTGTGTACTCAGCAGCTCCGGGGGAACGGTCACCTCAGTGAGGTGCATGTCAGTGAGCAATCCACCAAAAAAGAGCACTTTCATTGGTTTTCATACCTAATTTGTTATAGTTTGACTGTTTCCTGTTACAGCTGACCAAAGACAGTAAATGTGAGTTTGAGGCAGGAAAAAAAGAAAAAAGCAAAGTTTGACTCTGGAGGCAGGGCAGAAGCAGGTGTCAGTGCTTGTAGGAGGTGAGGTGCATATAACAAAAGCCTTGGCTTTATAAAAATAAGTCTGCTGTTTTAGCAGCTTCAGAATTGTCCTCCACTGTGTGTGAGCTTTAATGTGCTCAACTTTGCAATACTGAAAGCTACTTTTATTTGAGCAGGAAATTCCCTCATCCTGATTCCAAACCACTGCTGCTGTCCAACTTCTGTTTCTTCTTTGGTTTAAAGAATGAGAGCTACCACATAGGTAACTGGCTGAACGATAGACTACTTGCCATTTGCATTCAACCAAGATAACACAGGCTTCCCTGGTAGCATAGTCGGTAAAGAATCTGCCTGCAGTGTAGTGTAGGAGACCCAGGTTCGATCCCTGGGTCAGAAAGATCCTCTGGAGAAGGAAATGGCAACTCACTCCAGTATTCTTTTCTTGCCTGGAGAATTCCATGGACAGAGGGGCCTGGCAGGTTGCCGTCCATGGGGTCACAAAGAGTTGGGCACAACTGAGCGGCTAACACTTTCACACTTTCAAGATAAGACAGGAACATGACAATAGAGGAGCGCCAAAGTGATTGTGGATGAAGAGTTGGGCCACAGCTACGGCCAATCCAATCCTGCTGGAGCGGTTGTTGGGCTACTCTTGCTAAACAAGAGAGTTGTCTTGGTAAAGACTCTGCCGTCCAGATCCCCCTTCAGCCAAAGGACTTACTCCTTCAGACTCTGGGAAAGTCGTTTCCTGAAGAGAGTTGCCTAGCTTCAAGCAATACTTCCTTCCCAGGGAAACCTGCCTCCAGTGACTGGTTGTTATGGGGAATCCAGGCATAAACCTTTCACTCCAAATTGTTGTTCAGTCTAAGATGGAGAAGGCAGTGGCACCCCACTCCAGTACTCTTGCCTGGAAAATCCCATGGACGGAGGACCCTGGAAGGCTGCAGTCCATGGGGTTGCTGAGGGTCGGACATGACTGAGCAACTTCACTTTCACTTTTCGCTTTCGTGCATTGGAGAAGGAAATGGCAACCCACTCCAGTGTTCTTGCCTGGAGAATCCCAGGGAAGGGGGAGCCTGGTGGGCTGCCGTCTGTGGGGTCGCACAGAGTCGGACACGACTGAAGCGACTTGGCGGCAGCAGCAGCAGCTGCAGTCACTAAGTTGTGTCTGACTCTGCAACCCCATTAACTGCAGCATGCCAGGCTCCTTTGTCCTCTACTATCTCCTGGAGCTTGCTCAAACTCATATCCATCGAGTCGGTGATGCCATCCAACCATCTCATCCTCTGCTGCTCCCATTGGTTTTTGCCCTCAATCTTTCCCAGCATCAGGGTCTTTTCCAATGAGTCAGCTCTTCAAATCAGGTGACCAAAGTATTGGAGCTTCAGCTTCAGCATCAGTCCTTCCAATGAATAATTAGGGCTGATTTCCTTTGGGATTGACAGTTTGGATCTTCTTACAGTCCAAGGGACTCTCAAGGGTCTTCTCCAACACCACAGTTTAAAAGCATCAATTCTTTGTCAATCAGCCTTCTTTATGGTCCAATTCTCACACCCATACATGACTACTAGAAAAAACCATAGCTTTGACTAGATGGACTTTGTCAACAAATGATGTTTCTGCTTTTGGATAGACTGTCTGGGTTTGTCATAGCTTTCCTTCCATGGAGCAAGGGTCTTTTAATTTCATGTCTGCAGTCACCATCCACAGTGATTTAGTAGCCCAAGAAAGTAAAATCTGTCACTGCTTCCACTTTTTCCCCTATTTGCCATGAAGTGATGGGACCAGATGCCATGATCTTAGTTCTTTGAATGTTGAGTTTTAAGCTAGCTTTTTCACTCTCCTCTTTCACTTTCATCAAGAGGCTCTTTAGTTCCTCTTTGCTTTTTGCCATTAGAGTGGTGTCATCTGCATATCTGAGGCTATTGATATTTCTCCCAGCAATCTTGATTCCAGCTTGAGCTTCATCTAACCCAGCATTTTGCATGATGTACTTACTCTTCATATAAGTTAAATAAGCAGGGTGACAATATACAGCCTTGACGTATTCCTTTCCCAATTTTGAACCAGTGCATTATTCCATGTCCAGTTCTAACTGTTGCTTCTTGACCTGCATACAGGTTTCTCAGGAGGCAGGTAAAGTGGTATGGTATTCCCATCTAAGAATTTTCCACAGTTTGTTGTGACCCACACAGTTAAAGGCTTTGGTGTAGTCAATGAAGCAGTAGATATTTTCACTCCAAATAGGGTAACTCTAATGGGCCATCCCAACTTCAGGGCTATGTGAAGGATAGGTTGAGGCCTTGTTATGACTGCAGCCTATCTTCTTCTGCTCAAAGCTGCTTCCTTCTTTTCCTCCCATGAATGTTTTTTTTAAAATTTTGATTTTATTGGAGTATATTTGATTTACAATGTTGTGTTAGTGTCAAGTGATTCAGTGAATACATATATTTACACACACACACACACACACACACACACATATATATATATATATATATATATATATATATTCTTTTTTAGATTCTTTTCTCATACAGGTTATCACAGAATAATGAGTAGAGTTCCCTGTGTTATACAGTATGTCTTTGTTGGTTCCCACAAGTGTTTTTAATAAGAGTACTCTGCAGTAAAATTTTGCATGGAAATTTCCATCTCAGAATCTGCTCCTAGGGAATTCAATCTGTGACTGTTGGGTTGACCTCGTGACAGGAATGACAGCAGATACAAAAAAAAAAATCTCAAATCTACAATTGTCAAAATCATTTTCACAAAGGGAGTGAAGGTCAGGATTTTGTTCAATGTACAAAATGAAAAGCTACTCTATGCTGAATAAATTTAGTATTTGATCTGAAAACACAAAAGAGTAAAAAATAAGATACTGACATATGGATGTTGGTAATGAAGACACCCAAGGAAATAGAGCTGGGGATAATTTTCTCCTTTCTGCTTTACATATTTCAGCATGGGCTGGCAACACCTGTTGTTGCTCATGAACCTGTCCCAGGTCTTTCCGAGCCACACCATCTGTACTTCTGACATGGTGTCTAGCAGTCCCCAGATGATGGGGCGGGGGTGGGGGGGCTCTAATATTGACAAATGGGCTCCACACAAGCGCTGACATTTTTAGCATTCTGTGCCTGGTGAGGATTTTCAGGGAATTTCCCATAATGCTCCCAAAGGGACTGCTGACCCCCTAGAAATGTTCTGTGTGTTAGTTGCTCAGTCGTGTTTGACTCTTTGTGACCCCATAGACTGTAACTGGCCAGGCTCCTCTGTCCATTGAATTCTCCAGGCAAGAATACTGCAGTGGGTGCCATTCCCTTCTCCAGGGGATTTTCCTGACCCGGGGATCGAACCCGGCTCTCCTGCATGGTAGATAGATTCTTTACCATCTGAGCCACCAGGGATCTAGAGAGGAAAATTGATCTTTCCCAGAGGGTGATTCAATATTTGTCCCATTGGACTGTGCTGGAAACTGCCTTTTCAGGTTGAAAAAGACTCAAAATGGCCCATGAAAATTCTTGTGGTTTGCTTTTTCCAGTCATAGAATCACACATTACAAGCTAGAAGGACTCTTACAGGTGATTTAGAGAAGTCATAGAAAAAATTTAAAGCTCTGGAACTCTTTCCAAATGAAAATTTTATGGAAGCCCAACTTATAAGACAGATAGAAGTGGAGCTGCTCTGGTTTGGAGGGGTGGTGTTTAGAGAGAAGAAGTGACTTGCTCAAGATCACATAGCTAGTATAAAGTCAGAAGCAAGAGTAGAACCTAAGTCAGCAGGGCTGGTAGTAGAGTGAAGCCAGAGAAGCAGCTAGGGCACAAGGCTTTTTATTTTTGGTTTGTCTTTTTTTTTTCAATTGTCTTGAGGTATAATTGACACAGAAAGTATATATATTTAAGGTATAAAGCTTGATGTTTTGATATACGTTTACGATGTGAAGTGATCAGCACAGTCAAGCTAATGAATACATCTGTCATCTGACTTAGTTACCATTTTAGTTCTTGAGTGTGTGTGGTGAGATCACTTAATATTTACCCTCAGCAAATGTCAAGTGTACAATACAGTCTTGCTTACTGTAGTCACCAGAAGTACTGTTAACTGTAGTTAAGGTATACCACCATGTACCTTAGATCTCCAGAACTTATTCACCTTGCATAACTGACCAACATCTCCTCACTTCCCCTACCCCCTAAAAAGCCACTTTCTTAGAGTTGTCCAAATGTATTCTCGCTTGCCTCACCCTAGTCTTGGCCCTAGAAGCAAGTGCCTTCACTTCCAATTTAGTGCTCTTTCAAGTACGTTATGTTGCCAAGCCTACTCGATAGGTCTTGTTTATGGATGCCCTTGGCAATGTTATAAAGTGGACAGAGCCCTTCCATCTTCTTGATGTCACACAAGATCCTGATGTTCCCTGTCTATCCAGTAGCCAAACTGGACCTATCACCTCCACTCCTGGCCTTTTCTTTCCCCCTTCCCCATGTCAAAACACCTTTGTCCTATGTCCCTGTCTCTCAGCATTCTGTCCTTTTCTAGGTGCCAGCATAAAAATGGCTAATGGAGTAATGTGTTACCCTTCCAACTAACACAGGTGCCTTTTAGCAGTGGCCTTAACACAGGTGAGTTTGGAAGCAAAGGAAAAGAGGATGTTGAGCATTATTTTGGGATCTGCCCATCTCCTGGGGTCATGCAGATAATGAATATGGAAGTTGGTGATGTGGGAGCTGTGATCTTTAGGTTATGGAATTTAACAAATGAACAGCTGGTACCTTGTGGGTATCTCAGAGACCAGTAGTGTAAAAAGATCCTCTGAGGGTCAGTTTCAATCCTGCCTATCTTGCTCAACTGAATTCAGCTTAAGAAAGCATTACTTTATTTTTCTGAGTCTTCACTTACCTCTGGGTTTCTCAACTCTGGTTGTGCATTATCATCACCTTGAAAGTGAAAGTGTGAGTTACTCAGTCTTGTCTGACTCTTTGCAACCCCCTGGACTGTAGCCCACCAGACTCCTCTGTCCATGGAATTCTCCAAGCAAGAGTACTGCAGTGGGTTGCCATTTCCTTCTCCAGGGGACCTTCCCGACCCAGGGATTGAACCCAGGTCTCCTGCATTGCAGGCAATTTTTTTTTTTTTTTTTTTTTTACTGTCTGAGCCACCAAGGAAGCCCCTATAATCACCTTGGAAACTTTAAAATATTGATGTCCAAGGTCTACTCTGGACGAATTAAATCAGAATCACTGGAAGTGATTTCCAGCTTTGTTTTATTTTAAACTTCTTGGGTACTTCTCATGTACAACCAGAGCTGAGAACAACTGACCTGTTGTAATGGCTACCCAATACAAATGAGGTTTATGGAAGCAGGACTCTTTTCTTAGGTGTCTTTCATGACTGGCAATAAAGTTCTTGTTAAGAAAAACATGATCCAAGAAGGGCTAATCATCATCATTTTAGTTGCTAAGTCATGTCTCATTCTTTTGAGACTCCATGGACTATAGCCCTCCAGACTCCTCTGTCCATGGGATTTCCCAAGCAAGAATACTGGAGTGGGTTGCCATTTTCTTCTCTAGGGGATCTTCCCGGCCCAGGGATTGAACCCTCGTCTCCTGCATTGCAGGTGGATTCTTTACCACTGAGCCACCCCAGAAGCCCATATATACATATATATATGCTGCTAAGTCACTTCAGTCATGTCTGACTGTGTAACCCCATAGACGGCAGCCCACCAGGCTCCTCCATCCCTGGGATTCTCCAGGCAAGAACACTGGAGTGGGTTGCCATCAATGCATGAAAATGAAAAGTGAAAGGGAAGTTGCTCAGTCGTGTCCGACTCTTCATGACCCCATGGATTGCAGCCTACCAGGCTCCTCTGTCCATGGGATTTTCCAGGCAAGAGTACTGGAGTGGGTTGCCATTGCCTTCATATATATATATATATATATATATATATATATATTCCAGAATTAAGCAGACAAAGGCACAGAGGCTGAAGGAAGGTTTGTAAATTGCTTTTTCTTGTGGTAGATGAGGAACCTGGGAACATTGTGTCATTGTGTGGGAAGTAGACTCTAATGGACTCAAAGCACTTTACAAATGTCTTTTTTCTTCTGAGGTAGCATCTGTGTTTTTCTAAGTACAAAATTAACACATGCTTAATTTGGACATTTGAGAAGACACAAAGATGAAAAAAATAAAAGTATGGGTGACTCTACAGCTCAGAGATAACCACTGTTAGCATTGGTGTATTTCTTTCCATGTGCTTAAATATAAATATTCTGTAGAATTTTTATTTTAGTAAAATGGATTGAACAATTGTGTCCTATCTTTTAAAAAATTTAACATATCATGGATATTTTCTTATGTTATTAAATGTTTCAAATCATAACTTTAATGTCTATACAATATTCCATCCATTAGACATACTGTAATTTATTTAACCATTCCCCAACATGAAGACTTCAGCTATTTCTAATCTCTACCTATTGTGAATAATGCTGTGATGAAAACACTCATACAGCATCTCTAATTATTAATATTTCCATAGGAGAAATGTCTAGAGGAAGGGATGTCAGGCCAAACATTTGTGAACACGTTGAATGCTTTAGATACATATTGCCAATTTGCCCTCCAGAAAGGTCATATCATTTTCTTTTCCCATCAGCAGAATATGAGAGTACTTATCTCTCTGCCTGCTGCCTAGCATTGAATAATATATTTGCCCATTTGATAGGGGAATATAAGAAAGTTCTTTTCTGCTAGCGTTTCATTTATTGTTAGCAAAGTTAGTGATTTTTCACTTTTTGTGTCCATGTTTATGCTTTATCTTGAGAATTTCCTATCTATTTGCTTTGTTCAGATTTCTACTGTGATATTAGTTTTTCTTATTGATCATAAGGACTTTTATACATTAATGACACTGTGTCTGTAATATGTGTCACAGATATTTTAATACAGCTTATTTGACATTTAATACTGTCTGTGATATATTCTAATTAACAGAAATTTGACATTTTGTGAAATTAATATTCTTATTCATCCAAAAATTACGTGAGATAAAAGGAGACAAACGAAAATTTATTCTCCTGCTCTTATTCGAGTGCTCACCTGGGCTTGGAACCCAAGCATTATGCAAACCATTCTCTCCATTTCTTACAACTTCTTTGGTCTCCGTGGAATTTCAGACAACTTTCTCTTGTATATGGTGGCAAAGTAAGTGAATGGGAGAAGCTACATATGGAATCTGAAGGTGATTGCTGAGATACAAGTGAAGAACAGAAAGAGGCAGAGGAAAGAGAGATGATGAACCCAATTCAGTTACTTCATGTTATGTTTTGCCATATCTAAGAAACTTGATATTCAAAAGTCTGAACTCAAATCCAATACTTCAGGATGTGACTATTCCTATTATCAGTACAAAGGGTACTTTTCTTTAAAAAGAATTCATGGAAAGATGCCCATAGCACGTTTTTTTTTTAATTAAAAAAATCTAATTGCATTTCTATATACTACCAACAGATAATATAAGTGTAAACATTAAAACTTACAATAGCATAAAGCAAAGTAATACATTTGACAAAAATAGGCAAAAACTTTTCACTAAAAACATGTCACAGAGATAAGAAACAAATTGATAGAGGCCTTTCCTTTATTTTTCAAAGCAAATCAGGTAATCAAAAATGCCTTTAGATTTGAAATGAGGGCTGATTCTCAAGCAAAGCTCTTCTTTATTAAATCAAGAATAGAAGGCCTGGGTCCAGTGTGTAGTGCATAAAAACAAAATTCTGATTCCCTTCCAAATAAAATTCTTTTTTAAAAATTAATTTTTATTGGAGTATAGTTGCTTTACAATGTTGTGTTAGTTTCTAATGTACAGCAAAGTGAGTTAGCTATATGTACACATCCCATAGTGCATTTGAACCCACATTTTGTTATTTTGTTTTTGCTTTAACCTGATTTAATCATATTTGATTTCCACAAAAATATAGATAGTGATTGTCTAAATTTGAGATGCTAGAGCACAAACTCTTCTGTGTGCGAGGAGTTTGAGATGGGAAGATCAAGGACCCCTCTGTGTTTGCATGTGGATGTCAGTCTGTGGGTTTTATGGAACGGGATAAGAAACAAATATTCACCAACACCCAGCCCAATTTACCCAAGGCAAATTAAGATTTCCCTGAGGTCTTCATTCCTCATAATTGTGTTTGCTTAAGTTTCCCTTTCATTATGCACTGACCCTCAGCACATCTCTTCCTTCAGCTGCCTTATTAGGATGGGACTTTAGCTAATTTGTAGAGTCAGTGAACAGAAGGTGCCCCTGGTGTCCCAGTTCTGTGTCCTTTTCCTCTCCCCCAATACAATTCCTCCTTCATTCTAAATCCTATCCTTTTCTCAGACTAGACTGTTCATGAGTGCTTAAAGCTTCAATTGTGAGCCCCTCCATGAAGAAGCTATGTTTTATTTTTTAAATATTTATCTATTTGGCTGTGCTGGATCTTAGTTATAGCACACAGGATCTTTTGTTCATTGTGGCATACGGAATCTTTTTAGTTGTGGCATGCAAACTCTTAGTTGTGGCATGTGGGATCTAGTTCCCTTACCAGGGATCAAACCCAGGTCCCCTGCACTGGGAGCTTGGAGTCTTAGGCTCTGGACCACCAGGGAAGTCCCAAGAAGTTATGTTTTGAATTAGGATCAAAACCCTAAAGCAAAAGGGCAACCGTTATAGGAGAAATTGTAGACAACAATTTGGTGGGAGAGTATTGTTTGAGGTATTCCTGATACCCAAATATCCCACAGAGGAGGCCATTTCCAACTACTTATCAAGTTTAAAGTTGGCCCTGAAACTAGCAATGCATATAATCCTGAGTTTTCCATTTTTCTTTTTCATCCAGTTCTTCATTATGAATTTTCTATTCCTGCTGGTGAATTATGTCGCCCCATTCTCCACACCATAAACTGAGAAAGTATTTCCAAATAGTTATGTCAGTTTCACTGAGTTAAAGTAAACCTGTTTTGGACTGTCAGCTGAAAGGAAATTTAGAAGACCATCTGGAGTAGATTTGCTTAAGGTCTGGGAAAAGTACAATAGGCAAGCCTTCTGATTCTCAACCACACAAGGTCTGATATAAAAAAAGTAAAGAATAAATAAACAACAAGGTCTTACTGTGTAGCACAGGGAACTATATTCAATATCCTGTGATTAAACCAAGATGGAAAATAATATGAAAAAGAATACTGTGCTCAGTTGTGTCTGACTCTGCGACCTCATGGACTGTAGCCCTCCAGGCTTCTCTGTCCATGGGATTCTCCAGGCAAGAATACTGGAGTGGGTAGCCTTTCCCTTCTTCAGGGGATCTTCCCAACCCGGGGATTGGACCCAGGTCTCCCACATTGCAGGTCGATTCTTTACTGTCTGAGCCACTAGGGAAGCCCAAGAATACTGGAGTGGGTAATCTTTCCCTTCTCCAGGGGAACTTCCTGATCCAGGAATTGAACCAGGGTCTCCTGCATTGCAGGCAGATTCTTTACCAGCTGAGCTATCAGGGGAGCCCAAAAAAGAATATATGTATAGCTGAATCACTTTACTGTACTGCAGAAATTAACATACCATTCATTGTAAATCAACAATGCTTCAATAAATTTTTTTTAAAGAATAAAAACAACTGAGTGTGGATGAAAGGGGCTGCTACAGTGCTTGTGCACAAATCCTTCATGTTTCTATTTGATAGGTAGATAATTGCCCTGGGATAGGCTGCCTGCAATGCAAACTCACAGAGGGTACGAGTCATCTCAAAGTTTCTCTGTGGACTGCTGCACACTTAATAGATGTCATGGGATGATTGATCATGCCCATTAATAGGGTTTCTTATATAACATTTCCTCACTTGGCTTTTAATGCCCTTGAAATCCATGATTTCCAGCACTGATCACATGACGGAATCTGGCAGCCAAACAAGTGGTGAGCAGTTTGAGTATTAGCAGGTACTTTATGGGCATCTGCAGGAGAGAACTGACTGTAGATCTCAACCAAAGAATGCACTTGCCAGCTCTGGTTTTGTGGCTGTGGGAGAAGGCTTTATGCATTTGGTTAAAAAGGTCCCCTGCCATGCAGCATTGGTGGTATAGTGGTGAGCACAGCAGCCTTCTAAAAAGGGGCTCCGTTTATAGGTTGGGGAAGAAATGCTACCAGTCAGCCACACTTTACCTTCTTCCCAGGTCTGATCTATTCCAAGTAGCACCAAGTGGCCACAATTATGAAGATGGCCCCTCACCTTGCTACCCCTCCTCCAGCAGGGGAGAGCTTTGAGTCAGTTCCCAGAAGTGGGTATATTTTGCATTGAGCTTTCACATCCTGGGCTTCCCTTTGTACATAATAATTTACATTTGTGGCCTGTGAAATGAATTGACCCAGCTGGAACTTGAGTTCAGAAAATATGTGCTTGCTTTCCATTAAGCAAAAGGCTTCCTATTAGGAAAGTGACTTACCTGGAAACATTCTTCACTATTCTCAAGTTTGAGAAAGCAAGGCCAGACCAAACCTCTCAACATTGGGGAGGGGGAGGTATGGATGATGGCTAGCAGAGAGAAGGAAAGGAAATGGAACTTCTGGGTCAAGAATGAAAGGCGGAATTAGATAGATTGGGAGTGTGGTATGGACATGTACACACTGCTATATTTAAAATGGATAACCAACAAGGACCTGCTCTATAGCACAGGAAACTCTGCTCAATGTTATGCAACAAAGTTAATTACCTACACTGCAATATAAAATAAAAAGTAAAAAGAAAAATAGACAAAAGGGCTCTGGATCTGATTGCAAAGCTCATGTCAGTTCAGTTCAGTTGCTCAGTCATGTCTGACTCTTTGTGACCCCATGAACAGCAGCATGCCAGGCCTCCCTGTCCATCACCAACTCCCAGAGTCCACCCAGACCCCTGTCCATTGAGTCGGTGATGCCATCTAACCATCTCATCCTCTGTTGTCCCCTTCTCCTCCTGCCCTCAATCTTTCCCAGCATTAGGGTCTTTTCCAATGAGTCAGCTCTTCGCATCAGGTGGCCAAAGTATTGGAGTTTCGGCTTCAACATCAGTCCTTCCAGTGAACACCCAGGACTGATCTCCTTTAGGATGGACTGGTTGGATATCTTTGCAGTCCAAGGGACTCTCAAGAGTCTTCTCCAACACCACAGTTCAAAAGCATCAATTCTTTGGCGCTCAGCTTTCTTCACAGTCCAACTCTCACATCCATACATGACCACTGGAAAAACTAGACGGCTTGACTAGATGGACCTTTGTTGGCAAAGAAATCTCTCTTCTTTTTAATATGCTTTCTAGGTTGGTCATAACTTTCCTTCCAAGGAGTAAGCATCTTTTAATTTCATGGCTGCAATCATCATCTGCAGTGATTTTGGAGCCCAGAAAAATAAAGTTTGACACTGTTTCCACTGTTTCCCCATCTATTTGCCATGAAGCGATGGGACTGGATGCCATGATCTTAGTTTTCTGAATGTTAAGCTTTAAGCCAACTTTTTCACTCTCCTCTTTCACTTTCATCAAGAGGCTCTTTAGTTCTTCTTCACTTTCTGCCATAAGGGTGGTGTCATCTGTATATCTGAGGTTATTGATATTTCTCCTGGCAATCTTGATTCCAGCTTGTGCTTCCTCCAGCCCAGCATTTCTCTTGATGTACTCTCCATATAAGTTAAATAAGCAGGGTGACAATATACAGCCTTGACGTACTCCTTTTCCTATTTGGAACCAGTCTGTTGTTCCATGTCCAGTTCTAACTGTTGCTTTCTGATCTGCATACAGGTTTCTCAAGGGACAGGTCAGGTGGTCTGGTATTCCCATCTCTTTAAGAATTTTCCACAGTTTATTGTGATCCACACAGTCAAAGGCTTTGGCATAGTCAATAAAGCAGAAATAGATACTTTTCTGGAACTCTCTTGCTTTTTTGATGATCCAGTGGATGTTGGCAATTTGATCTCTGGTTCCTCTGCCTTTTCTAAAACCAGCTTGAACATCTGGAAGTTCACAGTTCATGTATTGCTGAAGCCTGGCTTGGAGAATTTTGAGCATTAGTTTACTAGCATGTGAGATGAGTGCAATTGTGCAGTAGTTTGAGCTTTCTTTGGCATTGCCTTTCTTTGGGATTGGAATGAAAACTGACCTTTTCCAGTCCTGTGGCCACTGCTGAGTTTTCCAAATTTGCTGGCATATTGAGTGCAGCACTTTCACAGCATCATCTTTCAGGATTTGAAAGAGCTCAACTGGAATTTCATCACCTCCACTAGCTTTGTTCGTAGTGATGCTTTCTAAGGCCCACTTGACTTCACATTCCAGGATGTCTGGCTCTAGGTGAGTGATCACACCATCGTGATTATCTGGGTTGTGAAGCTCTTTTTTGCACAGTTCTGTGTATTCTTGCCACCTCTTCTGAATATCTTCTGCTTCTGTTAGGTCCCTACAGTTTCTGTCCTTTATTGATCCCATCTTTGCATAAAATGTTCCCTTAGTATCTCTAATTTTCTTGAAGAGATCTCTAGTCTTTGCATTCTATTGTTTTCCTCTATTTCTTTGCATTGATCACTGAGGAAGGCTTTCTTATCTCTCCTTGCTATTCTTTGGAACTCTGCATTCAGATGCTTATATCTTTCCTTTTCTCCTTTGCTTTTTGCTTCCCTTCTTTTCACAGCTATTTGTAAGGCCTTTTCATTATAGGGGACTGGAATGCAAAAGTAGGGAGTCAAGAAACACCTGGAGTAACAGGCAAATTTGGCCTTGATGTACAGAGTGAAGCAGGGCAAAGGCTAATAGAGTTCTGCCAAGAGAACACATTGGTCATAGCAAACAACCTCTTCTGACAACACAAGAGAAGACTCTACACATGGACATCACCAGATGGTCAACTCCAAAATCAGATTGATTATATTTTTTGCAGCCAAAGTTGGAGAAGCTCTATACAGTCAGCAAAAACAAGACTGGGAGCTGACTGTGGCTCAGATCATGAACTCCTTATGGCCAAATTCTGAAATTGAAGAAAGTAGGGAAAACCATTAGACCATTCCGGTATGACCTAAATCAAATCCCTTATGACTATACAGTGGAAGTGAGAAATAGATTTAAGGGACTAGATCTGATAGACAGAGTGCCTCATGAACTATGGACAGAGGTTCGTGACATTGTACAGGAGACAGGAATCAAGACCATCCCCAAGAAAAAGAAATGTAGAAAAGCAAAATGCTGTCTTATTGCAAAGGACTGTAGCTAATCCTGTTGCAATAGGAAGGCTGTCAAAGGTAATATTAAGGGCAAGATTTTGCCTAGATGATACAGAAGGATGAATGTATACAGTCCTGAAGGACAATGGAGAACATGCTTTTCACTTGAGGAAAAAAAGTTTCCTTTGACTTAATACTGTAGTCTAAAAACTGTTTGGGAAACACTCAAAGTGGGATGTGCAAAACTTACAAGGTAAATAAGCATTTTCATGTGCCTTCCCATACTAAAAAAAAGAAGCACACATTATAAAGATATCACCAAGATCAACTTATTTTGACTATTTTCTTTCAATTGAGCTTTTCCCATGGGGGTCTGAGGGTGGGTTTAGAAGTATGGAGGAGGTTACAGGACTTGGGCTCCAGGAAGAGTGACTGAATGTTGCCTAAGCTGCAGAGAAGTTAGGTGGCTTTAGGTTTCCAGAATTCTCTGATGTCTCTTAGAATTCTCAAACATGAGAGCCAGAATTTAGCAATGGTCCCAGTCTCTGCATTGCACGAAAGAGAAGCTGAAGTCCAGAGAGAGAAAATGGTTTACCCAGGGGTAGATCCCAACTTGAACATAACCATAACCCTTTTCATGATTTAACTTTCAGTATTAAGGTAAAATGATGTTTCTGTTGCATTTTCTCAACAAAGATTCATTTTGGTATTGAGTAAAAGCTAAAATCCAACAAGAAAATCTTTATGAATAGCCCTTGTAGATTTGCCTACAAGACCTCTGTGACCTTTTTAAGGGCTCTGCTCCTTTGCTGAACACTTTTGCATGGAGGAGCCAAGATTTTACAAGAAAGGTTGAATGTTAGAGCACATCTTCTCCCTCAAATGTGGCTGGGATTCCCATTTTCTGCTGGGGCCCACTGTAATCTACACAGGCTCCAAACCCCTGGCTTAACTCATCCTCATCAGAGCATGGCCTTCTCCAGCAACTTCAATTTTCAGTGATGAACTCTGGCTGTTTTAGACACCTAGAAAACCCTCCTTCCCATCCCATACACCCTTTACCTTAACCATTCATTAAAACTTAGCTCAAAACATATCTCACCAAACAGGTCATCAGATTGAAATGGAGGG
Source organism: Bubalus bubalis (assembly GCF_019923935.1). Taxonomy (NCBI): domain Eukaryota; kingdom Metazoa; phylum Chordata; class Mammalia; order Artiodactyla; family Bovidae; genus Bubalus; species Bubalus bubalis. The sequence continues at coordinate 131,114,091 of NC_059181.1, read as the reverse complement.
AAATGAAGGTTCCAAGCTCTCATAACCATTCTCTATTGGCTTGAGAAACTTAGGGTACAGGAGGTGACCACTATCTCTCAGAGATGATGGTATGATGCCTTTAAATCATCGTTGGAATAATATATTTTTGGGGGTTACTGTTATGTATAAATTTTGTACTCCCATTTCTCGGATTTTAAATTGAGGCCCCTTTACTTTTGCTGCCAAGTTTGGGACAGGAGTATGAGCTAACATTCATTGAATGACTACTTTGGGCTGGGCACAGTGCTAAGCATTTATACACATTATTATATTTAATCCTCCCAACAACCCTAAGGAGAGGTAGATATTCCCAGTTAACAGATTAGGAAATTGAGTCTCACAGAGGTACATGTTTATGAATAAAAGCAGATAACTAGTAAATTTTGGAGCTGGTATCTATACTCAGGTTTGGCTTCCAAGCTCATACTCTTCTTTTTCCTCAGCAGTGGCTGAAATTACTCTGTGCAGTTGCCCAGGAAAGACGAAATCATACCTTTTTCTAAGTGTTTCTCCATGACAAGGAGGACTCTAGAACACACTTTTGTACAACTAACTACCTGAGGACACCCCAGGATCTTTCAGGCCCACTAGGATGCATACTGGACAATCAAAATGTAAGTGAATGCTCAACAGAAACACAGGCAGAGTACTCTGGATAATGGCATATCTCTCATGAGTTAATCACCACTTTGGGAGCTGAGCTGATGTTACTAGGCTGGGTGGGTTTTATCATTGCTTGTGCCCCCTGCCTCCAAAGCAGCTGTTTTTGCTTTTCCTGACTTCCCTATTTCTGTCTTATTTTCTAGTTATCAAATATGAGCATTATCTTTGACTCTTCCATTGCCCTGGGCAAACATAAAGTCAAATTAGTTCATTCTTTCTGTGTCTTCCCCTTTACAATCCCATTACTACCAGTTATTTTAAAGTTATTTGGTATTTACTCGGGCTAACTGCAACCATCCTTCCCCTTACATCCAAACTGCTCACTTTAACCTTCTCTCTTTTGATTATGTCATAGCCATGCTCACTCTCAAAAACCTTTAAAAGTTTTTCTTGGCCCATAGGATAAAGTCAGAGGAGGTATTATAAATGTTTCAACTTGCTTGAAATCTAGGATTTATCTTCTAAGAAAGTCTTGAGAGGCTTATTCAATTGGGGGAGCACGTGGTTATTCCTTTCCCATTCTGAGACTCAGTTTCTTCAATATTCTATTTTGAGGGGACCCTTGTGGCTCAGATGGTAAAGAATCTGCCTACAATGCAGGAGACCTGGGTTCGATCCCTGGGTTGGGAAGATCCCCTGAAGAAGGGAAAGGCTACCCACTTCAGTATTCTTGGGCTTCCCTTGAGGCTCAGCTGGTAAAGAATCCGCCTGCAATGCAGGAGACCTGGATTCGATCCCTGGGTTGGGAAGATCCCCTGAAGAAGGGAAAAGCTACCCACTCCAGTATTCTTGCCTGGAGAATTCATGGACAGAGGAGCCTGGTGGGCTATAGTCCATGTGACTGCAAACAGTTACAGACACAACTGAGCAACTAACGCTTTCTAACACTTTAGGATCATAGAAATAGGTATTGTCAGGTAGTTTGGAGGATGGATCAAGAGCATTCTATTCTGATAATAGGCAAATGGAGGCTGAGACTTAGAGAAAAGGGAGATAAGATCAAAGAGGAACAGATACAGAAAATTTCTTTCTAAACATTTCTGCTCATATACCCTCATGGCCCCTAATTTGTGTTTCACTTGAAAATTGACCCTTTGGCTACAGCTATGAGAGTAACAAAGAGATGAAAATAAAGTCAGCCCTACTATTAGAGCCACTCTCCTTTGACACCAAAGGTAGAGATTATTAAGAATGTTGGTTGGCCAAGATGGAGGGAAAAGTCTAGACCTGTGGACTAGAAGGAAGCTAATTGGCCCAAACAGCCATCAAAGCCATGGCCTTGACTTCATTTAGCCAGGATATATACCCCACTGCTGTAACTAGTTGCAAAGGATCAACAAACATATGGCTATGACTGAATTTAGGAGTGCTTCAACTAACTACAATCTGGGAGGTTTATAGAGGGAGAGTAAGAGTTGAGATGCCGACTCTAGTAATGAACTGTTGGGAAACTGCACTGGCTAAAAACGTATTTGAATAAAATGAATCTAATTAGGAACCATGTAGCTAGTCATCATAATGATTGGGTTAGTGGAGGGACTAGTCAACCATGCACAGAAAGCTTCTGTGCTCATTTAGGCAAAGTGCTCAGTGACAGATGTATCAAAATGGCTGAGCGAGTTCCTCTTGGCTGGAAATTTAATCCCACTGGCTTCTGTGCTAGGTCTTCTATATCATTTTAAAAGAAACATGGAGTTGTAGGGTACTGTGCAGATGAAAGTATTTACTAAACTCTCCAAGAGATGTAAGTAACTAGCTTAAGAGGGCAGTGGCAGTGGACAAGAGGGAAACAGTTAATGATAAACATTTCTTTGGCTTGAAGACCCCACCAGAGCCAGCAATGGGCCAGTCCAGCTAGACTCGTGCCCATGCCACTATCAGGGAGTGTAGGTGTGGGTCCTTTCTGGATCCTCAAGTAGGCTTGCTTTTAAAACCATCTTAAACTTGCCAGTGTGTTTCAAAACACTGTTTGACAACCCCCTTAGGCCATCAAACGTGTTTATATTTTGGATCAAAACCACATAATCACAATGCTCTGGAATCTTCTTAGGGGAACCTTTCCATCTGCAGTGTTTAGCTCAGCAAATATTGGTGTAATAGAGCATCCCCTAAACCAAATGCAAATAGTCTTTAAGGTTTATTTTGAGCAAAGCACACAATCAGCAGCAATGCTGAGGAGGAAAGGATTCAGGAATTTCTTTGGGAGAGGGAGAAACAAGGCAGGGAACTTCTCCAGCAAAGTTATATTTTAGCAACCCCAGGAGTTAGCCACCCTATGCCTCCGAGGAGAAATGGACTTGCTCTGTCCAGCATGGCATTGATGTGCTAATGATACCTGGGGCCTCCTCAAGGGGGTACATTACTCTCCACTGGGGAGCTCGATAGTGCAAAAGGCAGATTTCCTATAACCTTAGAGCTATGGCAACTGCCCAGAACTTAACTGGCCCCACTTGGATAGAAGATTGTTTTTTCCAGCATGAAATAAATGGATTTTGCCTTGGATGATGTAGCTGTTTCCATTGTCTTAACCACTGATGCAGATCACAGCATGAGTGATATGGCAGTAGCAGCCATCCAGAGCCACTGTGAAAGTGGATGCGATGAATGGAGTGGCTGGACCCCAAATGAGTTTGGCCTGCACAATTGACTTCAGGAAACAGGGCAGGTGCCCAGGAAGGCTCATTCAAGTAACCCAGGTCCCAAGAAAAATAGTCTATGCCAAGGTCCACATTTGCCACACCCTCTGCACAGCTCTGGTTACACTAAAGGATTGTTTTAGCCTCAATATAAAAGGATGCTATCATTAATTGCTGAAAAGAGAGGACACAGTCTCCTCCAAGCATACAGGTGTGTAGCTCATTCAGAAGATGGTATCTGTCCCTGCTATTTAAAGTGTGACTCCTGGTCCAGCATATCAATGACAGAAGATCCTAAAGATGCTGCACTGACATCTTTGCTGCCTCAAGTATGGCCCTTGGATAGCAACACCAGGCACTACCAAGGCTGCTTGTTAAACATGCAGAATCTTGGGTCCCACACTCGACTTAAATGAATCAGAATCTGCATTTTAACAAGGATCCCAGGTGATTTGTAATCACATCACAACTTAAGACGTACTAGTCTGGTCCTTATTATTGGTCCTTATCTACCAAGAACCACACATCGGATGGTTAGCGCAGCTGGATGATTCAGGAGGGAAAGCCCAGGTTTCAACGGAGGTAACGGATGGGAAGTGAACAGTGTAGGGCTAGGAGGGGACAAGGGTATGAACTGACAGAAGTTGGAGATAGACTCACTTACTCAGCCTAGGCCCAGGACAAGCCTGTTGACAACATGCTGAGAAATTTATGCTGATGGTTCTGACATACCGAGTAGCAAGTCAGGGTTCTCATCTACTGGGCAGACCCAGGGAAAATGCTAGCATTCCTGGGCTGAAAGGAGCTCTTTAGTACTTAGTCCAAATGGGCAGCCTGATCTCATCTGTGACTCTCTTGTTGTCACTTTCCCATCAGCCATGGTGACTCACAAGGGCTTTTGTTGTTTAGTTGCTCAGTTGTGTCTGACTCTTTGCAACCCCATGCACTGCAGCATGCCAGGCTTCCCTGTCCTTCACTATCTCCTGGAGTCTGCTCAAACTCATGTCCATTGAGTCAATAATGCCATCCAACCATCTCACCCTCTGCTGTCCCTTTCTCCCCCTGCCCTCAATCTTTTCCAGCATCAGGGTCTTTTCCAATGAGTTGGGTTTTCACATCAGGTGGCCAAAGTATTGGAGCCACCTGATAAGAAGGGCTGTAGCCAAAGAGTTCTTGGAAAGGAGACTACATACAGAGCGTTGTGCTTTCCCATACAGGTGTGAAGGGCTGCGTGTAGGATAGACCTCAGAGTAAATCCTGCAGTCAGGAGGAACGAAATATCCAGAGGACTGTGCCTAGTCCTATCAGCCTAGACAGCACTGAGGTTATATTTTCATGATGGGATGCTCCAACCTGCTCAGAGGTAGGGAATGGGGAGTTCAAGCCACCAGAGGAAGCAGGGCAGTATTGTTACCCCTCGGTTGTGTCTCTATTCTAGGTGAAATGCTGCTATTCAATTCCAGTTTTTGAAAAACTCCACAAGTTTTGCCTCCAGTGGTCATTGAGAAACAACAGATTCCACAAATCTCCCACATCAAATCCGACCAACTTGAGCCATTCAGTTTTCGTTTTTCTTGGTTTTGGTTCAGTTGCTCAGTCATGTCTGACTCTTACAACCCCATGGACTGCAGCCTGCCAGCCTCCTCTGTCTATGGGATTTCCAAGACAAGAATACTGGAACCAACCATAAAACCATGAAGATAAAAAGAGAAATGCTATCAGCATCCCCCCTCTAACCCCAGCCCCAATTTAGTCAGCAAGTGCTATGGAGCTATGCAAAATCTTATAGCTGATGGGATATCTGTGTTGATTCAAATTGAAGGTGGTCCTCAAAGCATCCCAAGGTTATTTCAGGAGTGAAGATGCTGTGAGGTCTTTGTCCTTACTTTGCCTTGATGGTGGCTGCTTGGAGATGAAAGCCTTGTAAACTGTTTCCTGTCCCCAGAGCCTAACAGTCCCCTGTGCCAGTTTAATTTGAGCTGTTTGGATTGGAACAGAATGAACAAGCAGAGGAGGTTAATTATCTTAATTAGAAAAGAAGTGAAGCCATGACCCCTCTAGGTCACACACTTAGACAAACTTCCCCTGGCTCCAAGCTTGGGGCATTAGCTTGTCACCTGAAGGCCAGAGGATACACAAAGCATCCTGCCTCGTCTTCTGCTGGAGTCCCCAGAGAAGAATTCTTTTCAGGAAATGCTGTGTGATAAGCTTGTGCCCGCAGGCCTGAGAGAGGGTTATCTGAAGGTGGTAGATACGTGGGCAGAGCTGGATAGGTACATGTGTGTTGGTTCAACCCCAGGTTCCTCTTCTCTGTAGGGCCAAGCAAGCTCAGTGTGGCTTACTTGAAATGTGGTTATTTCCAAAGCTACGCATCTTTCCCCAAGCCTCTTAATATCCTATATTTAGCTGGCTGAGAATGTTGGTATCTTTCAGGAAGGTAAACTCCTCTGATACTCTGGTGGTCCTTCTTGGATCAATATACTGCTGTTGGGCTTGTTGATCCCCATATACAACACCTTCCTTTTCTTCTACTCTCCTAAGAACCATCTATTCTTCAAATAGATCAATCCTGCTGCCAGTATAGAACTTGCTTTAGATGGTGCATGTAAAAATTCCTGGCACAGTGCCTGGCACATAGTAGGTCTCATTCAATGTTAGTTTACTCCCTTCCTGCCTACAGGGAAGAATGTCATTTGTTCTGCTCTCTGAGTCTTGTATTTGATGTATGATATCTGGTCAGTTTGTGATCTGGTGACAAAGGGAAGCATAAAGCCTTAGATAAAGCCAGAGTAGTGACTGTATAATATTAAAGATCAAACTGGCCAATTAGCCTGACATGCCCAACAGATATGTCTAGCACTTGCCTTTGAAATATCTGTGTACCCAAGGGATGAATAAAAAAAGAACTTAAACTCCATCTTTCAAAATAGACCTCAGATTGTTGAATGATCAATCTGTGGATCTATTACAATTTGCCTTATTCAGACAGAATAGTCCAAGAACATTAACATCAATGACTCCTAACAAAATGATAAAGTGGAGGTCTCAGTAGGCCTTTTAGTCTACCCGGCCCTGCTTCCCTCGGCCTCCCATCTGCAGCCATCCAGTCTTCCTGCTCTTCAAAGTTACTCTTCTCCATCATTTGCAATAGAGACTGGGAATCCAAGGTGTGAATAGTATCAAATAGTGAATACTCTTAAAATACTTGTATTTAATTTTAGAATCTTTTTTTATACTTGGTAGTAGAATGTGTCTACATGAGGTGGGAATGAATTTAAATATAAAGACTTGGCGCTCAAGGAAATGGGAACCATCCCAGTTTCTTATAGTATTGGGTTGGCCAAAAAGTTCATTTGGGTTTTTGTTTAACAGCTTACAGAAAACCCCATATGGACTTTTTGGTCAGCCCAGTACGTATTGTGCACCTTGTACTCGCAGCTCTCTCCACACTCATCTCTCAGACTTTGCAAGATACTCACCCATGTAGAATTGCCCTCTCCTAAGTCTTCCCTAGTGCAGAGGGGGTGGCTATCAGGTTTAAAAGATAAATGGACAGTAAATAGGAGATGTTTGAGATTTGGGGAAAATAGTAAGTAAAAAATGGATGCTAATGGTCACACTCCAAAGCAGTATTAGTATTGTAGATAACTACCCCTTCTCATTGGACGAGAGTGACAGAGCAGACAAGTCTATCAAAGTGTTTATTCTTGGTATAAGAAGTATCTTTTGGATCTGTGTAGGAGAAGGCAATAGCAACCCACTCCAGTACTCTTGCCTGGAAAATCCCATGGGCGTAGGAGCCTGGTGGGCTGCAGTCCATGGGGTCACAAAGAGTCAGATACAACTGAGCAACTTCACTTTCACTTTTCACTTTCATGCATTGGAGAAGGAAATGGCAACCCACTCCAGTGTTCTTGCCTGGAGAATCCCAGGGATGGCGGAGCCTGGTGGGCTGCTGTCTGTGGGGTCGCACAGAGTCGGACATGACTGAAGTGACTTAGCAGCAGCAGCAGCAAATCTTTATGTTGGGATATAGATCTTATACAGGCAATATGGTACTCATGCAATCATTTTTTCTGATTTCTTGGTCTTGTTTATTTTTTGCTTTGTTTTATTAGTTTCCAAGTCTTGGCATCACACTCTTCAGTAACTGAAACAAGTCACTCTCCAGTAGTCAGAATTGGCAGCAGAGTTTTACTTTGTGTTTGGGTGGGTGTGAGTTCAAAAGTAGGTCATCAGGTGCAAATTTCATTTGAAACAAAGTTTTTCTTAGAAGAAGCCTAAATCCAAGAAGCCTAAATCCCAAGTTTGCTGACTGTGGTGTAGGCAAGCTTCTAAGAGCAAGTTTTTCTTATGGGAGGAAGTACCAGGTGCTAGATTTATTTGGGGACTGAGTTATGTCCTCAGAAATATTTAATATTCTAGAACTTTCAAGGTTCTCTTTTTTTTTGTCATTGAAGCTTTATATTATTACCATTTAGGGAAGAGAGGACCAGATATGCATTATGAACCTGCTGAGAGTAGGCAGAGAAAATCTGAAGAAGATAAGGCATTTTTTTGTTAAGACTGCCACCAAATCCCAAGATTGCCTGTGGCATTATTGACAGTAAGTAAAATATTCTCTTTATTTATTTTATCTGATTTATTCCAAGAGTGTCTTCTTTCTTTTCAATTAATAATACAAACTTAATTTCAAACTAGCTCTAGGCCAGTATACCGTCTTGAAAGCAGTTGCCAAATTTTCCTTGATTTAATTCTGTCATTAATATTTCTGTGCTTGTCAGATGGATTTTTGTTCTGACATGGTTGTTGGCCTCATCAGCCATCAAAGTGACTCTGACCGAATTCCACAGATGGGATCAGCAAAACCTCTGCCCTTGGTCAACTTGGGCTGAGTCCTCAGCCTGCCTCCTTCATCTTTGGTTCTTGAGAGTCAGTGAGTGAGACTGGGACCTTCAGAGGAACTATTTTCCTTGGAGGTAGACCCTGCTAGAATTACACATAATGCCGAAAATGCCGAGGCCATGCAAAAGATCACAGAGATGACATAATCTCGGAGCATCAGAATGGGAAGCAATTTTAGATATCTAATCTAAGCTTTTTATTTTACAGAGGCACACACTAAGGGCTGGAGGGAAATGTGGCATCATGCTTGAAGAATTGTAGAAGGAGGGGGAGGGGAAAAGTGCCTTCCAGTAATGTGTATGGAATTTTCTGGGTAAGTGCTTGATGGAAAGTCCTTGTTGCTGTTATTGAAATGCTACTGAAATGTCTCGAATGCCTGTAAAGCCACTCTTCTTTAATAAATATAACCAAGTGAATACTGTAGAATCTTTCTTGGTGCCAAAAGATTTTGCAGTATCTGAGGTCATCATTCTGAACAGAGATATTCCTTGCCCCAGGAATCGGGAAGTTGAAAGATAGAAGCAGTTCGCCAAATGTGTGCTGACCCTGGAGCAGCCCAAGGAAATGGTCACTTTTACTAAATCTCTAATATCACCTACTGTTTTTTAAAAATGTTCATTGAAGTACAATTACTTTACAATGCTGTGTTAGTTTCTACTGTACGGCAAAATGTGTCAGCTATAGATATACATATACCTTCTCTTTTTTGGATTTCCTTCCCATTTAGGTTGTCACAGAATGAGAGTGGGATTCTCTGAGCTATACAGTAGGTTCTCAATAGTTATCTATTTTATACATAGTATCACTGGTATATATATGTCAATTGCAATCTCCCAATTCATTCCACACCCTCCCCCTTATTATTATTATTTTTTTAAAATTACTCGTTTCTTTCCTAAAATCTCTGGGCAGAAATTCTGGCTATTTGAAGATTCTGACCCATTAGACCCTGATCTGATTTTCCTATCAGAAGAGAGCTAGATGTTATTTTGGAACCTGAAATGAGGGCAGATACATGGTATGCATCCATTGGCTTCTCCTTGGGCTTAGCACTAAAACTGAGGCCTCTGGGATTATGGGAGAGTCTCTCTGCAGAGGAAGTGCCAGAAGCAAGTCAGAGTGCTCCTGGGGCCTGGCAGTTAGAAGTTGGGGTAGAGCGGTCAAGGTTGTGGGTCCAAAGAGCTATGGCCTTATTGCAAAGAGTGGCACTAGATCAGTACAGACCCTGCCTGAAATCAGTCATGCAAAGCATTAAGCATGGATGGAATTTCAGGGAAAGAGATGGATCTTTAACTACAGCATCTTCCCAGATACACATTGCCTTAAAATGTTCCACTAGTAAAGCGTGTGACTCTCATAAATGATGACAGACTGTTCCCAGCAGATGTGCCAGCGGATGAATTATACAATTTAATTCAACTTAATATCTTTTCCCGTATTACAGCACACTGTCACCCAAACCATGATGACAAAAACTACTTGGAAGTGTCCTTTTATTTCTCTGAACAGTCTCTGACTAGGGAGAATGAAGCCTTCTTACCTGGACCAAAGTGCTTCTCTGAAAACAAGTAAGTGATTTGATGATGTGTGGTTGGTCAGGTGACAAACTGGGGTCCTGCCAGTTACTCCTGAGTAACTGTGCTTCCCATGTGATTAGTCAGGAGCCCAGACCCACCCTTGCTGGATCCTGCAGCCTCCCTTTCTTTCAAGGTGCCACAGTGTATATCTGAATAAAATCTCAATGCACTGTGATTAATTGGCTACTGCTACTGCTAAGTCGCTTCAGTTGTGTCCGACTCTGTGTGACCCCATAGATGGCAGCCCACCAGGCTCCTCCACCCCCGGGATTCTCCAGGCAAGAACACTGGAGTGGGTTGCCATTTCCTTCTTCAATGCATGAAAGTGAAAAGTGAAAGCGAAGTCACTCAGTTATGTCCGACTCTTAGCGACCCCATGGACTGCAGCCTACCAGGCTCCTCTGTCCATGGGATTTTCCAGGCAAGAATACTGGAGTGGGGTGCCATTTTCTTCTCCAATGATTAATTGGAGTTTAAAGGAATTCTCTAGCAGTCCTTGAAAGTAAGAGGAGACCCTTCAAAGGTGACAAAATAGTGAAGGGTTGGCTGTAGAAATTTTATGCTTGAAAAGTGGAATTGAAAACAGTCCCTGGGCACCCAGGCCATTGGAGAGAAATCCCAGGTGTGTGATATTGGACATTTGTCCTTTTAGGTTTAGACAGAGGATGGAATTGCCAAGGGAAAGCCATTACCTTTGAAATAGCTACCCCACTAGCCTTTCTCTGACCTTTTCAAAAGATTAAAGCTCCTCAGTGGAAACTTCTGATTTATAGGAAAAGATGTCAGTATTAGAACATGTTTGGCTGGTGTTGCTAGCAATATTATTATATCTAAGAAGAAATCAAGGCCCCAGAGAGGAACATGTTTTGGCCAACATCACCCAGCTTCTAAGTGATGGGGGAGCAAGAAGGCAATCCCAGGACTGGTTTCAAAGCCTGTGCTCTTTCTACCTCACTAGAGACTGAGGAGGAGAAAATGGGTGTGGATGAAAGATGCTTTCAAAACTGTAAAAAATATATTGTGGTTGAAAAGAATTTAAAGACCATCCAATTAGTCTTCTTTCACATAAATGGAGGCCAGGGTCCAAAGAAGGCTACTGATTGACTCAAGATCGCAGGGAAGAGAGCTTACCCAAATTTTAACACCACATTCATCTTCTCTGAACAAGAACTTAGTTAAAAAGAACCAAAATATATTCTCTAGTCTAGTAACATCTGATTCCATGACTAAAACATGATTCCAAACCATCCTGAACATTTTCAATCTGTCTTTGGAAGGTGTGGTTTATATAGAAACTCTGTTAATCACAACATGCATTCATCAGAGCCCAATCCCTTGATTCTGGGCCTTGGGGACACCCTGTACCCAGACTCTTGTCAGCTATCTAGGAAGCTCCTATCACTGGTTATAAAGTTATCCAGGCAGAAGAGTATGAATTGTTGGGTAAAGCCATACCCAGTTGTTAAAAACCGAAAGTTTTTTATGAACTTTGTTTCCAATGGTGACATTTGTTTGACACTTATATGAAGACATCACAACAAACATTTCCAGCTAACTGTCTAATTCTTGCATAGGCCCAGCATCCACAGCAGGATTTGGTTCACAGGTCATTTCAGAAGTTTGGGTTTAGGATGGTTTTCTTCCTCTCCCTCTGGGGGGACATTTAAAGGTATGTATCACTACCAACAAAGCTAGTGGAGGTGATGGAATTCCAGTTGAGCTATTTCAAATCCTGAAAGATGATGCTGTGAAAGTGCTGCACTCAATATGCCAGCAAATTTGGAAAACCCAGCAGTGGCCACAGGACTAGAAAAGGTCAGTTTTCATTCCAATCCCAAAGAAAGGCAATACCAAAGAATGCTCAAACTACTGCACAATTGCACTCATCTCACATGCTAGTAAACTAATGCTCAAAATTCTCCAAGCCAGGCTTCAGCAATACATGAACTGTGAACTTCCAGATGTTCAAGCTGGTTTTAGAAAAGGCAGAGGAACCAGAGATCAAATTGCCAACATCCACTGGATCATCAAAAAAACAAGAGAGTTCCAGAAAAACATCTATTTCTGCTTTATTGACTATGCCAAAGCCTTTGACTGTATGGATCACAATAAACTGTGGAAGATTCTTCAAGGGATGGGAATACCAGACCACCTGACCTGCCTCTTGAGAAATCTGTATGCAGGTCAGGAAGCAACAGTTAGAACTGGATATGGAACAACAGACTGGTTCCAAATAGGAAAATGAGTATGTCAAGGCTGTATATTGTCACCCTGATTATTTAACTTATATGCAGAGTACATTATGAGAAATGCTGGGCTGGAAGAAGCACAAGCTGGAATCAAGATTGCCGGGAGAAATATCAATAACCTCAGATATGCAGATGACACCACCCTTATGGCAGAAAGTGAAGAGGAACTAAAGAGCCTCTCTCGATGAAAGTGAAAGAGGAGAGTGAAAAAGTTGGCTTAAACCTCAACATTCAGCAAACTAAGATCATGGCATCTGGTCCCATCACCTCGTGGCAAATAGATGGCGGAACAGTGGTGGAAATAGTGTCAGACTATTTTTCTGGGCTCCAAAATCACTGCAGATGATGATTGCAGTCATGAAATTAAAAGATGCTTACTCCTTGGAAGGAAAATTATGACCAAACTAGATAGCATATTAAAAAGCAGAGACATTACTTTGCCAACAAAGGTCCATCTAGTCAAGGCTATGGTTTTTCCAGTGGTCATGTATGGATATGTGAGTTGGACTATAAAGAAACCTGAGCGCTAAAGAATTGATGCTTTTGAAGTGTGGTGTTGGAGAAGACTCTTGAGAGTCCCTTGGACTCCAAGGAGATCCAACCAGTCCATCCTAAAGGAGATCAGTCCTGGGTGTTCATTGGAAGGACTGATGTTGAAGTTGAAACTCCAATACTTTGGCCACCTCATGCCAAGAATTGACTCATTGGAAAAGACCCTGATGCTGGGAGGGATTGGGGGCAGGAGGAGAAGGGGACAACAGAGAATGAGATGGCTGGATGGCATCACCGACTCAATGGACATGAGTTTGGGTAAACTTTGGGAGATGGTGATGGACAGGGAGGCCTGGCATGCTGTGATTCATGGGGTCGCAAAGAGTCAAACACAACTGAGCGACTGAACTGAACTGAACTGAACAGTTATGAAGGTGGATTCTTTACAAAGAGTGTTCTCTTTCTAATACAAATACAAAGCAGTGTGCCAGTTCTAGCTCTACCACTTAAAAGCTGTGGGACTTTGGAAAAGGTATTTAGTTTCTCTGTGACCCTGTCTCCCCATCCATAAAATGAAATAATAATATCTGACATGTATTGGATAGTTACTATGTACTAGTTATTGTTCTAAGTGTTTCATATATATCTACTCCTTTACTCTTCATGGCGCTTCCTCAGATGGCGCTAGTTGTAAAGAACCTGCCTGCCAATGCCTGCATCGGGAAGGCCCCCTGGAGGAGGGCATGGCACCCCACTCCAGTATTCTTGCCTGGAGAATCCCATGGACAGAGAAGCCTGGTGGGCTACAGTCCATGGGGTCACAAAGAGTTGGACACAACAGAGCAATTTAGCATGCGTGCCCTCCTCATAGGTGAAAGTGAAAGTGAAGTTGCTCAGTTGTGTCTGACTCTTTGCAACCCCATGGACTGTAGCCTACCAGGCTCCTCTGTCCATGTGATTTTCCAGGCAATAGTACTGGAGTGGGTTGCCATTTCCTTCTCCAGGGGATCTTCCCAACCCAGGGCTCGAACCCACGGGGTCTCCCGCATTGTAGACAGACGCTTTACCATCTGAGCCACCAGGGAAATCTCATAGGTAGGTACTACCATTATCTCCATTTTATAGGGAAGGAAATTAAGGCACAGTTTAAACATCTGCCTGTGATCATACAGCTAGTAAATAGTAAAGGCAGGATTCAAACCCAGAGTGTCTGAATTCAGAGCTCGTGGTACTCAGGCACTACACTATACCTAACTCACTAAGTTAATGTAAGGATGCATGTGTGAGTGCTCAGTTGCTCAGTTGTGTCCAACTCTTTGCAACTGCATGGACTGTAGCCCACCAGGCTCCTCTGTCCATGGGATTTCCCAGGCAAGGATACTGGAATGGGTTGTCATGCCCTCCTCCAGGGGATCTTCCCCACCCAGGGATCAAACCCGGGTCTCCTGCATTGCAGGGGGATTCTTTGCCATCTGAGCCACCTGGGAAGCCATAATGTAAGAATAAGTGGGATAATATTGGGTTGGCCAAAAAGTTCCAACCTAGTTTGTTAAAAAGTGAAACCTAAGACTGACAAAGAGAAGCACTTGATAAACATTAGCTCTGGTTACCAGGTTCCCTTACCACTCCAAACATTGCCTGGTAACTTGTGAAAAACTCCATTTCCAAAACGCTTCCCTAAATCACCAACCCACCTGAACTTCCCTATGCATTATTGCAACATAAAGCACACAGTTTCGGACTATATTATATATTCTCCTCAGAAAAGACTGTGTCTTTTCCTTCTTCTATATCCTCAATAGAGCCTAATAAACCCAGAAGGGCTCAAGAGGTGTTTGTGGACTGGAATATGCAGTGTGACTATTGGTGTGTGGTGACAGGTCCAACAACTGTTCCCCAAGCTTTCTTGTGCAGGTGAATCTCATCAGAATCTTGTAAATGTGGATTCTGATTCCATAGGTCTGTAGTAGACTCTACATTTCTGACAAGCTCCCAGATAGTGCTGAGGCTTCTGGTCTGTGAATCAAACTTATAGCAAGTCTGTAGGGCACAGTGTCTTTAGGGTCTTCTCTGTAATTGCTATGTTTTAGTAGAGGTGTGCTTGAATCCATTTAATAAACTGAGGTATATAAAGACTCACATATCACAATATAAGGTGAAATCAAGCATTTTATTCTCATGGAATAAAACATAATAGGGAAATGTGAAGCTGGTCATGAATAGCCATTCAGTTAAGAAGCCCTCATGAAAAACCCGACTACATGCCAAGCTTTGTACAAATAGTTATTGTAGACAATATAAAGATGAGTTTAAGGCATAGGCTATATATTGCCATGTGGATTGTCAACTTTGGTAAAGTCTTCTGCTTTCTACTCCAGTGAACTAAGTGGACTTTGCATGTCCAAATTGAAATTTGGAAGGGATTAGTAATGCCAATGAAGACCATCTAGATTCACTGATTGTATTTAACACTGTATTTTCCACTGTTTATTATTGGAGTAATTTTGAGTCAAAGTAATTTTGGAGGGAACACAGTGTAATTTTATCTAAAGTCCCAGTTTTATCTCAAGTCCCTGGATGTTTTACCCTCTTGCATAATAGCAGGAAATACAGACTTTTAAATGGTATGTAGAGGTGGGTTGGAAGATGGGAGGGTGCTGGGAACAGGAGTGGGGAGGTGAACCCATTCATGAGCACAGAGAAAGAAAACAACAGCCAAGACATTTATTTACATACGTTTCACAAAGTAAATTAACTAGGGGCAGCACAGGCTATAGAGAACATAGTTCAGTAGTAAGAACATTGGGCTGGAAGTCAGGAGACCTGCAATCTAGTCTGCTTTCTACATTGATCTAGTGTGAGACCTTGGGTAAGTTGCCTATGTCTCCAAGCCCACCAAGTAGAGTTAATCACAGCAGTCTTGGTGGTCAGATCCATAGATATTATTGGATTGACCAACAAGCTCATTTGAATTTTTCTGTGAGATGTTCCAGAAAAACTCAAATGAACTTGAGGATAATCCATGGCCAGGCAGAAGTGGTATAAAAAGTCAAGGTGGTATGTAAGCAATTATTGTGCATCCATTTGCATCAAAAATTGTTCTTCAAACTACCTACATATACGGTGGAAAACCAAGGCTCATTCTCTCTTTATTCCAAGGTGGGAATGGGAGAAATACTGTTTCACTTATAGAATATCCTTTTATGCTAGAGAAGGAGTCTTTCCCCACATATAGCTAATTTAATTACACATTCCAACACTTTGAAGGATAGAGATAGAAAAGATGTTTAAGAGATTGAGCCCTCTCCCAAGCTTCCACCAACTATGTCCTTGATCTCAAAAAAAAAAAAAAAAAAAGTAACATGAGCCTTACGTGTGTCTGTGCATGAATTGCCTCTTACGTCTAAAAACTGGAATGTGCCCAAAACCCAACCAGAACTAACAAATGTTTCTGATCAGTCTGCTCCTTAGCCAACTAGGGTTTTATGGGAACAATTATTCGTTCCTTTTCTTATAGATCCTGATTCTGACTCAGTGAGCATCTGGCTCCAGCTTTGGAGCATGACACTTAAATCATAATGTCCTTTGGATGGTGCTCCTCTTGCGGGGTGACTATAACTCAGAACACTTCCTGGGTATGCTATTTAAATATCCAACTCAGCATCCTGCGATATAAAGCACCCCTCCATGCCATTTGTTATGTTAGGTGCTATGAGGCACGGCTCTGATTCTGAGGACTCAAATGTATAATAAATCCGACTACACTCTGCTGGCAGTGCACATAATTATAAAATATGCAGAATGCTTGTTATTAACTAGTCTCATGGAGAAAGATCTACTGTGCCGTGAAGGATATATTTTGGAATAGAGCTACAAACAGTGATTGATTTTTTAAAATTCATGTCTCTCCTATCCCTTTAATCATTCAACCTTTAAGAACTAGCAAACATTTATAGACATTTAATGAATGGGAAGCAAGGTCCATTCGCAAAGGCTGATAAAAATTATTGTTTGCCTCTTAAGTGAAGATTAAGTTCCAGTTTTATTTTTAATATGAAATTATTTAACATAGCATTTTATGGTATCGATGCAGAAATAGAGACCAAAATATAAATCAGCTGGAAATTAACAAGCAAGTCTCCTAATAGTTATAAAAACAATGAAAGGCATTAATAATCTTTAACTGTTTGAATCCCAATTGGATAGGCTATCATTCTTCAGCTGATATTTATTCCCAAAAGACAAGCTTTCATGTATACTGAAAATAAAACAACAAAGTCACCAAAAACATACACACAATTCCTTCTGCAGTGAGGCTACAGCAGTTAATTGTATATAAGATCCTCGTAGAAGAAGGAATGCTCATAGGGATTGACCAGAAGCCCTAAGGATGATGCTAGACTCCATTGTAGTGAGAAGCTGCAGGCATGCAAGAACAGATATAGGCTTTGCTCAGTGGATGCTGGCTCATGAACCTTAGGAAGGTATTTCCCAGGATGTGATGCTACTGGTCTCCTGTTTCAGGAAATATTATAAGCCAT
This sequence comes from Bubalus bubalis, assembly GCF_019923935.1. Lineage (NCBI taxonomy): Eukaryota > Metazoa > Chordata > Mammalia > Artiodactyla > Bovidae > Bubalus > Bubalus bubalis. The sequence goes on along the minus strand of NC_059181.1, from coordinate 131,097,007 downwards.
AACTACAGATATGCATGTCTTCATCATGGCTTCTTCCTTCTCTCAAAGGGAGTCTCTTTGGGCATAGGAAATTCTAGAGCTAACTCCTATTAGTGCTCAGGGACTCCTCACTGGAGAGTCAAGGTTTCAAGTCATCAGAAATTACAGTTTCCTAAGATTAAGGAGCCTCCAAACACTTGCTCATCTGGGTAGCGGCTGATTTCTTGGAAGTATGAAAGGGTGTCTATAACTTTATCAGGTTATTCATTAAAGGGGCACTTGGAATTCAGCTACCCTCAGTTTCTGCTGTTCACTGCTGATTGGTGACAGTCTCTTCTTCTGTCTGACTGTCTGTCTACCAGAGATTGGTGTAGTTGTTAGAGAAGACTCTGAAGTCTGACTGCAGAAGTTTATTGCCCAGCTCTTCTACCTGTTAGCTGCATGACTCTGGGTAAGTTATTTAACCTCTCTGTGCTTAAGTTTCTTCATTTTTAAAATAGGGATAATGATAACTGTACTTAATGCATTGGGTTGTCAGGATTAAATAAAACAGTGCCTATAAAGCACTTAAGCCAGTCTCTTCTCCATTAAAAACAGCTAATAGATGTTGGGTTTTCTTTTTTTAAAATTAGGAATCTTTGGCTACTAGGGACAGAAACCTGACTTAAACTTACTCTTTAAAAAAGGGCATTATTGGCTTGCTAATCATGCTAAATCTCTCCAGTCGTGTCTGACTCTCTGCAACCTTATGGACTGTAGCCTGCCAGGCTCCTCTGTCCATGGGACTCTCCAGGCAAGAATACTGGAGTGGGTTGCCATGCCCGCCTCCAGGGGATCTTCCCAACCCAGGGATAGAACCTATGTCTCCTGCATTGGCAGGCGTGTTCTTTACCACTAGCACTGTCTAGGAAGCCCAAATTTTTGGCCACATCCCATGGCATGTGGGACCTTAGCTCCCTTACCAGGGATTGAACCCACACCACCTGCACCGAAAGGCAGAATCTTAACCCCTGGACCACCAGGGAAGTATGTAACCACAAAATCTAGAGATCAAATGATATTAGGACTCAGTCTCTTTATCACTTATCTTTTGCTTTAAAATATCAAATTTGGACTTGAACTCTCTGTGCCTCCATTTCTTAGTCTGTAAAATGGGATGATAGTCATAATAATAATAAATCTGCTTCATAAGATCATTGAGAAAATTTAAGGAGTTAATGCATGTGAGGTTGGAGAAGGCAATGGCACCCCACTCCAGTACTCTTGCCTGGAAAATCCCATGGACGGAGGAGCCTGGAAGGCTGCAGTCCATGGGGTTGCTAAGAGTCGGACATGACTGAGCGACTTCACTTTCACTTTTCACTTTCATGCATTGGAGAAGGAAATGGCAACCCACTCCAGTGTTCTTGCCTGGAGAATCCCAGGGACAGAGGAGCCCGTTGGGCTGCCATCTGTGGGATCACACAGAGTCGGACACGACTGAAGCGACTTAGCAGCAGCAGCAGCAGCATCATGTGAGGTGCTTCCAATGCACCTTGGTACACAGCAGACCTTATATAGGTGTTAGCTATTATTAGCTTTATTGTCACTATTATTTTAGTATCCAATATTTCTTCTTTCTGTATCTTCCCTTTACCTATGGAGATCCCTTCTCTCTTTTGCTTCTACCCTCAACTGCTTCTTTTCTTCTCCTTCCTATGTCCTTTCCCTGGTGGTAGTTTAGTCACTAAGTTGTGTCTGACTCTTGCAACCCCATGGACTGTAGCCTGCCAGGCTCCTCTGTCCATGGGATTCTCTAGGTAAGAATACTGGAGTGGGTTGCATTCCCTTCTCCAGGGGATCTTGCCAGCCCAGGAATCGAACCTGGGTCTCCTGCATTGCAGGCGGATTCTTTATCGACTGAGCTACAAGGGAAGCCCATCCTATTTATCGTACTCCCCAAGTTACCATCACCCTCTATACCCACCAATTCCAGTCTCTCTATCCATAAAGATGTTATGTTGACTTCATACCAGGTCTGGGCAAGCAACAGCATAGGAGATGCATAGATTAGGAATGAATACTTGTATTTATTCCACTGAGCTTCTGCCCTTCTACCAGCCATATCCTCCCCCACAAACTCCTTCATGCAATCTTTCATGGTTTGGATTTATTAGATACTTTCTATAAGTAAAATAAGACACTGCACTGGTAGCTTTGTTATACTCTGCTTCACTTAAGATGAACCCATTTGCAGGGCAGAAAAAGAGATGCAGACATAGAGAATGGATGTGAGGACACAGTGCTGAAGGGGAGGGTGTGATGAACTGGGAGATTGGGACTGACATATATACATTACCATGTGTAAAATAAATAGCTAGTGGAAAGCTGCTGTATCACATAGGGAGCTAAGCTTGGCACTCTGTGATGACCTAGAGGGGTGGGATCAGGGGGGAGATAGGAGGGAGGCTCAAGAGGGAGGGGATATATGTATACATATACCTGATTCACTTCATTCTACAGCAGAAACTAACAGAACATTATAAACAATGATACTTCAACAAAGAAAGAAATGGCCTGAAGAACCCAGTATGGATATACAGTTCTGATTCAAACAGAAACTTCACAAGGACAAGTGTCAGGACTGTCTCCTCATTCCAGGGCCCTGTTACTCTCTGGCTCCCCTCTCAGCACCACCTCTCCCCTGTGGTCCCCTCTTCTTCCTTGCCTAGACTTCCTTCTAACACTACAGTAAGTTCTGCCTGGGCCCCAAATTACAAACCATTTCTTTGCTATTCCGCAAAAGAAAAACGTGCCCATTTTATGTGCCTTAACTCTGGAGCCCTGATCTCATCTATGTGACAATTGGCCAATCAGATAAACTAATCCCAGGTAACATGATATCCTTCTCACCCACCACCAGGAGGCTCTTAAGAAACAACATTAATGGGATTCTCACCTCAATAGACCATGGAAAATGAGATCTGTGGGCAAGAAGTTCCTTTTCAAATCACATCCAGTAGGTAGTTTTGTCAACCTGCAGGAAGGTTGACCCGAGTCTACGCAATGTGATGTTACTGGCCACTCCCAGACTTCTCCAAAGTCCTTTTCCTTAATGCCTTTACTAAAAACAAATGCTGCTGAGCTTGGGTTTCAAAGTATACGGATTATCTGGTTGGCTCCATCCACATCAAAGCAGCAAAGATCCTTTCTTTCCTGAGAGTCATTTATTCATCTTTCCTCAGGGAGAGAATCCCCAGGAACAAACCCTTAATTGAAATCATTCTAGAGCTCTTAATCATTTCGCCTTTCCTTTTTTTGAGAGGCGGAGGTGTTCAGAGCTCGTTTTCAGGTTACAAGAAGTCCTTTGTACTGGCCAGTCAGCAGCAAGCAGGATGAAATTGAAGGCTGGGTGGATGAATGTAGGGAGGCGAGCTGGCACCTACAGTGCCTGTGTCATACTGCGGTCCATAGTTGGAACCTATTCGGCAGTCCATCTTCAAAAGCAATCTGCAGTACATCCAGGCACAAATCCAATTAAAAAAGCAGAAAGGGATTTGCATGCATAAAATAACTCTGATGCACAGCTTTAAAAAATGACCCTGATAGCTAAAATTCAAAGTCCTTTCTTTGTGAAGGTCCCTATCTGGAGTGCGTTAACTGATGTTCGAATCCCTGCCCCAAAGTATCTGAAAGATTAGATGAAATTACACTCTCAAAGCTCAGTGCAGTGTGGTGGCTGGGAACAAAATAAAACTTGACGTACAGCTAGATGTTCACTTTGGTCATTTACCCTTGTGAAGAGGCTTCATTCTTTGAATTCTGGATAGCCTGGGGAAAAAGCCAGATGTCAAAGCACATGGCACAGTATCTGGCACCTACTAGGTGCCCTGTGAATATTGGTTGAACTGAAGGAGAGTAGCCAAAGCTCTCCTTTGGTCTTTGGCAGGCACTGTTTGTTGTCTACCCAAGATCAATTTCTCTCTTCTTTGCTAGCATAATCCTGGTTTTGTTTAAGGTGGCAACATGCCCAGCTAAAGACTCCCTTTCCCAGTCTCCCTTACAACTGGTGTTGGGTAGGTGGGGCACGTAACATGGTTCTAGCCAACAAGATTTAAATGGAAGTTTATTGGGGGTTTCTGGCAAAGATTTTGTTTTCCTGATAAAAAGGTGATGGACGTGGTGGTACTGCTCTTTCCTCATCTTCCTGCCTCTTCGGAGCACTGATGTCACAGCCATCTTGTGACCACGAGGTAACAATCATGAAGGTGAAAGGGAAAATGCTAAGGATGGTGAAGCAGAAGAGAAAGCTTAGGTCTTTGATGGCATTCTTGAGCGGTAGAACTGATACCTACAACCACCTACTTGGAGGCTCCTGTTACATATTTTTTAAATCCCTATTTGTTTAAACCACTGATCGAATTTTGTTACTTGTAGCCTACTGCTGCTGCTAAGTCACGTCAGTCATGTCCAACTCTGCGACCCCATAGATGGCAGCCCACCAGGCTCCCCCGTCCCTGGGATTCTCCAGGCAAGAACACTGGAGTGGGTTGCCATTTCCTTCTCCAATGCATGAAAGTGAAAAGTGAAAGTGAAGTCTCTCAGTTGTGTCTGACTCTTAGCGACCCCATGGGCTACAGCTAGTATGATCCTAATAGAAATATACGTTCTTACCACCAGGCTTCTGGGACCTTCAGGTGAGTTCCTGGCTATTCAGTGTGCCTCACCAGGGCGCTTTGCCCAGGTCAGCCTGCTATGCCAGCGTGGCCAGCTTCAGGCCTTTTCTGACCTCCAGCCACTACTGCCAATAGAACCAATGCTTAACCTGTTCCATGTCCTATTTCCTCAGGGCCTCAAGAAGTGATTGTTTTTGTTTAGTTGCTAAGTCATGTTCGACTCTTTGTGACCCCATGGACTGTAGTCCATGGCTCCTTCTGTCCATGGGAATTCCCAGGCAAGAATACAGAAGTAGTTTGCCATTTCTTTCTCCAAGGGATCTTTTCAATCCAGGGACTGAACCCGGGTCAACTGAATTGGCAGGTGAATTCTTTACCACTGAACCACCAGGGAAATCCTTGCGAAGTGAGAGAATCAAATAAATGTCTATGTGTTAAATCTTTAACTTATAGTTCTCCAGTGTGTTAGCCTCAAAGGGTGACTCCTTCCATTCCAACAACTGAGTTTTGATAGTTGTGGCTGAGATGTCAAAGGACACATTCGGGACCAGAGAAAGACTGTGGGTGTCCATTGACCCCATGTTGGAAGTGATCACTTTTAAAAAGCCTGACTCTATTTCGAACTATTGTGGGGATGATGTTTTATTTTTTTTTCACAGATTTTTAGTTGTCAATAACATTTGCAAGATTCTGAAAAGTAATACAAAAAAGGGCACTGCATATGATTCTCTGCAGAATTGTAAAGTTACTAGGCTAAATAAATTGAGAACATGATTATGATGTCTAAAGCACATACATTTCCCCCCAAACATTTACTCTCTCTTACACACACACACACACACACACACACCCACACCCACACACACACACACACCCACCCCTTGAGGAGAGGGAGCAAGAGAAACAGGATTTAGAAACTTTGTTAAAGATGAGCATTGATGAACTGCACATGGGCAGTGCCCCCTCCCATACAAAGGACTCACTTGTCTGGTTCTATGGTCTCTGTGTCCTAGCAACCTATGCTCCCAGGGTGTTTTCCCACCTTCATTAGTTAATCCACTGTGTGTGGATCTAGCTTCAGAAAACCATAATGAAAAAAACACAAGTTATACAGTGACTAGCCCAAGAGACACAAAAGATATACTTCCTCTAACTTGAAAATGAACCAAAAAGCAAAAGCACTGGCAGACTTATAGCTGCCAAAGCAAATGAAAGGATTGCATTTCATCCCTAAACTTCCAAGTCTTCCCCGTTCTAGAAAGATAGGAAGAGGCGCATGCCAAGTAATGAGGCTGACAGTATTTTTTTTAGTGCTGCGGGGAAGAGTTCCAACCTCTGTGTCTGACTTTCTAATCAATGTTGCTCTCAGTTATTTTCCTCCCCACTTTCTTCTCTCTCTCTCTCTCTCTCACCCTCACTCTCTTTTTCTCTCGTAACTTATTGCATCATTGCAATATAAGCTATGGCATTTCTCAGAACATTAACAAGACTAAAGTCACTATGGAATATAAATGGCTTTGAAACATCTCCAGAATGTGTCATAAAAAAGCAGGAGAGATAAAAATTTGAAGGTAGAAACATCAAATAAATGCATCTTTAAAAAAAATAATCTTTTTCTCACTCAGTGGAATTTGTCAGACTTGGGTGTGTGTGTGCTTTAGCTACCTGAGAAATGTCCCAAGCAAATAGATTCATATGGGTTTGTGGGGGAGGGGCTAGGCACGTGGAAAGGTGAGGGAAGGAGGGGCTGGTGTCTCAAGTGGTTTCTTATGGGCCATGTAGGTACGGGAAAGGGGTAGAGATGTTTAGTTCAAGGAAATGAGACTTCTAAGGGTCCTTGTTCAAACCTGTGTGTGTGTGTGCGTGTGTGTGTGTGCTAAGTTGCTTCAGTAGTGTCCGACTCTTTGCAACTCTATGGAATGTAGCCCGCCAGGCTCGTTTGTCCATGAGGTTCTCCAGGCAAGAATACTGGAGTGGGTTGCCCAAACCTGATATTGGGTAAATCCTTTTCCTAGGGCTTCTCCAACTGTAGTGTGCATCAGAAATGCCAATAACCTGGGGCGCTTTAAGACTCCACATCCCCAGGTCTCAATTCCAGAAATTCTGATTCATAGGTCTGCAGTGGGTCCTGTGATTTCTATCCTTAATACCCCTGGCAATTCTGCCACTGTCAATTTGGGGACCAGGCTTTGAGAAGCACTGTCTTAGCCAGTGGGGAGAGATGATTCTCTTTGCCACCTCCTTCCGGACTCCAAAGCAGAGGGCATTTCTATTGGGTTAGTCAAAAAGTTCATCTGGGTTTTTCTGTAACATCTTATGGAAAAACCTGAAAGAAATTTTTGGCCAACCCAATATTTCTTCAGAAAACAGGCCATGAAGGAAGTAAATGCTTCCACTTAAAATGGTGCTGGCCAGTGCATTTGTGGTTAAGAACACGGGGCTGTTTTTCAAGGGTCGGGGAGATTTCTCACTGTGACTGAAGGGCGTGAAATGTCTGGCCCTGTGTTGTAGGTGAAGAAACACATGAGGAGGACCCCAGGGAGGCCATAGTATACCGCAGGGAATTTTGTTTTCTTGTGTTCTATTTTTCTTTCACGGATCTATTCTGAAATATCTCTTTTAAATCCTAAGGCAGCCATAAGGTTTAAAAGGATGCTGGGTCTAGGGGTGTTAGTCGCTCAGTTGTGTCCGACTCTTTGCGATCCCATGCACTGTAGCCCACCAGGCTCCTTTGTCCGTGGAATTCTTCAGGCAAGAATACTGGAGTGGGTTGCCATCCCCTTCTCCAAGGGGCTAGGGGTACCCAAAGTGTAATCCTCGGACTTAGAAGCATCCAGTGTCACCTGGGAACTTGTTAAAAATGCAGATTCGTGGTCCGTATAGACCTATTGAAGCAGAAACTCGGGCTGGGAACCAGTAACTGGTGTTTTAACAAGCCATTCAGATGATTCTGCTGCTTGTTAGAGTTTGAGAACCATTGACCTAGGAGCAAACTACCGTATAAACTCTCCCAGGCATGTTGTGTGCCCCCATTCCTACTCCACCTCCAACAAGAGGTGTGGTGCCGATCTCAGAGTTATGAGTATGAAACTGTTGCTCTAGCGTCTGCCATTCTCTCATGTCTTAAATTCTTCATTTTCAGTAATAATAGGGCAGACAGTTTTACAAATTGATCAATCAGTTGATTGATATATCTTCATATCGAGTCTCATCCCTGGAAATTCTGATTTAGTATGTTTGGGATGGAGCTGGAAAAGCTGTATTTGTAACAAACTCCAAGGGCATTCTGAGGCTAAGTGAGCTTTGGTGAGCACCATAGGAGAAAGGTATGTTCAACCAGGATTAGGGTACCATGATGACCTAGCTCAACCTCAGGACCTACTCTGTGAAATGGGACCATGATATCTGCTCAACCAACTTCATAAGATTCCTACAAAGATCAGTGGAGATGATTTATTACTTAAAGGACATACAAGGAATCTTAGATCATGCATTCCCCTTTCTTTTTAAATATTAGCATTCTTTGGCCAGTCAGAAGTCAAGCAGTGTATCTTTGGAGACACCAAAACCTTTTCAAAGATGGATCCCCACAGACAGCAATACTACAGACAAGTAAAGTGTCCTCCACACAAGGATGCAAATAGTGTTTAGTATGCCAAGACCATATTATGCCAAATAAATAGCTCTCAACTGGGATGCTTAAGGACAGTATTATCATAGCAACTATTATCTTAGCCATGACTTTCACCTAAGCTATTTGGAGTGCTACAGGAGCTGAGCACACAATCAGATATTTCTCCAACTGTGGTGAGATTAGTTGAGCCTTGTGTGGCCTGATTCGGAGGAAGTCAATACAAATATAGTGAAAGTATAATTAATGTGGATATCACAGTATGATGTAAACACTGAAAAGAACACTTGAATGAGACTTCAGATGCTTGATCTACTAATCTTAGCCTCTCTAGGTCTCAGTTTATAACATGAGGAACCAGCTTCTCAAGAGTGTAATGGACAGCAAATGTGGTCAGGTGTGAAAATCTATGGAAAGGGTAAAGGTATTATTACATTAATTTTGTTTAACCAGAACCTTAAATTAACTGGATTTTCCTGATCCCATGCCATTGACTCAAAAAGAGGCAATACATGATAAACTTTTGAAACTGGAAATTTCATCAGAGCTCTGTTCTGAGCTCAGTCTGTGTTGTGGCTGTGTCTATCTTCATTTCTCCTCCTGGACATTGAGAACAGATGTACAAAATGATAACCCCAAAGCCCTGCAAGAGCCCCAAATACCAAACAAAGATTCAATAATATCTTTAAGGCAGGTACATGAAAGCAGAGCATTTCATAAAAATTTGCCAAAAATAGACCAAACTAAATGGATTGTTTCAACATCCTTTTAATTTCAGCCAAACACTTCATCAGAAGATTCTATTAATTAGAACAGTCCATTCCCAGAGAATTTCAATTAACTAATCCTCAGCCACTTTATTTTTAATAAAAAAAAAAGGTAAGTGTATTAATTTGGCTTTCTGCCATAGAACTGCTTCAATAGCCAAACCCTGAAGCACCACAAAGATGAAATGTTTTCTGTACAGTTTAGGAGCAACAGTTGAATAAGGAATAAGGTGAGAATATAGTAGAAAGGAGAAAGGTCTGCAGGATTTGTTTTGCTTTTGGTGTCCAAAACCTTGGGGTGTCTTTTTGAGGTTGACTCAGGAGTGTGGCTGCTTCCCTGGTGGCTCAGTGGTAAAGAATCTGCCTGAATGCAGGAAATGCGGGTTCAATCCCTGGGTCAGGAAGATCCACTGGAGGAGGAAATGGCAACCCACTCCCGCTCCAGTATTCTTGCCTGGGAAATCTCATGGACAGAGGAGCCTGGTGGGCTGCAGTCTATGGGTCGCAAAGAGTCGGACACAGCTTAGTGACTAAACAACAACAACAACAACAACAACAACAACAACAGGAGTGTGGCTTTGAATGATGATCCAGGCAGTGATGATAGGTTTGCCCTGGAGCCCTTTAGGAGCTATGACATTTGTTTGTGAAGTGAGAGTTCCTGATCCCCACTTGGTTCTTTTCCTCTGGTTGTAAGATAAGAATTACAAACAGCTACAGTCCTGCCAATTATGGTTTACACAGTTGGGAATGGGGTGCCTCGATTCATCAAATATTCTAGTTTAACAGATTGCTTCCCTAGTTACCCGTTAGGAATTTCTGATTTTCAAGGAGTGAATATAAAGCAAAATATTATTAATAATGCTGCATCAGGTGGAGTATAATTTTATCTTTCTTTATCTATCTTTATCTAAGTAAGTACTTCAAGGCCTTGAAGGATTCCTGAGCCACGAGGTGGAACATCAGTTCTCTGTGTGTTGTTGATGTGCAGAAGGACTGGCAAACAGAGAGGTCTTTGGAGGACGACCATGCTGGGAAATCAGCCTTTGCTGTGCTATTCTACTGGGGCACAACAGGATGCTAGCTGAATTAGCTAGAATATTCCCCTCCATTTTTTTCTCCCTCTGCCAGCTCCTCTCAGCTGTCTTCACTTTGTATGCGTCTTATTTCCATCTGCCTTCCATTTCCTTGAAATTAAGCAATTTTGTGGGATAGGAGAAACCTTTGAACCAACATCCAAAGTCTAAATCCATGGAGTCATTCTGAGGGCAATAAAAATGCATGGTGGTAGAGTCCTAGGCTGCAGGTTCCAGGAGCATCTGTCACTTAGAAATCTGTGCTCACTCTCAAGGCTGCAACACTGACTGCTCGTGACGCCTGCAGCCTGCGGTGAGGACCTAGGTAAGGGTTTTGCCCAAACTGACTTCTGACCTTTCTTCCTATGGGTCCAGGATTAATGTTCAAGGCTTCAAGGGACCTCAGTGATCATGTAGTTCAATGACTTTCAACCCTGGCCACTCCCTAAATTCACATGAAGGAGTTTAAAGGCCAAGTCCTTCCTCAGACCATCATCTCACTGTCCTCATGATCTTCACTGTCACACAAATCTGGAGAGGAGGTATTATTGGCTCTGTTTTACAGAGAGGCAAACAGAAGCTCAATGATGTGGCAGTGCCTGTATTATACACTCATAAGTAGCAGTCCTAGGTTTGAGCATAGGCCACTTATTCCATTCCAAGTGTGAGATCTCTCTCTTTTCTGTAAGCATTGGAACCTTTCCTGTCACTGCTGGGGAGCACCCAGTCAACAGGGTGACATGCTTTTCTGACCTCTCTGGTTATTTAGTCAGACTTCCTGAAAGAGATGAGTTTGAGTCAGGTCTCCATATGCACTGGCTCTCTGTATTCTTAGGGAAAAAGTCCACTATGTCCTACAGGCTGGGGCCTCACTTCCTTGGGGTGGCATAGAGGACTCTTGCTCCTCCCTCCACCCTCACTTTTTGCTCTTTTTCTGCCTTTGTGCTGAAAAGTTTGTAGAGATCAGATTGCAGAACATGTGACTGGCCAAGCAGACGTGTTCAAATTTTAGTCTCTAGAGCCATGCTGTTCCATCGAGCTTTCTGCAATGCTGCAAATATTCTCTATTTGTGCTGGCCAATATGGCGGCCACCTTCAGCATGTGGCTTTTGAGCACTTGAAATGTGGTTAATGGGACTAAGGAACTGTGTTTTAAATTTTATTTCATTTTAATTAAAGTTGTACTTAAATAGCCACATGTGTCTAGTAACTTCCGTATTGAACAGCAAATGCCTCGAGGCAGTGGGCAGGGACATAATAATGCCGGTAGTTTAAGAAAAGTACTCTGGCAGCACTGTGTCAGATATTCTAGGGGGAATCTTGTGAAGGTTAAGAGTATGGACACCAAAGTTAGACTGCCTGGATTCAAATTCTAGTGGTGTCACTTACTAGCTGTGTAACCTTGGGATCTGCACTTCAGCTTTCTGAACTACAGGATCCCCATCTGCAAAATGGGACCAATAATAGTGCATATATGACAGAGTTACTGTGAGGATAAAATTCATGCATTGTTTTAGTAGAGTGCCTGGCACATAGTAGGTGCACCTCAGTAAAATTCTAGAATTTTCTTCTGCTCATGGCTGAGTGAAAGAGGAAAGGGGGAGGGACCCTGTGTTGTTCGATTGTTGTACAGGACCCAGCTGTGTTTCTGTCAATTAAATAATATTCAGGAAATCAGCATCCAGATGTGGGAATTTATGGAGAGGATGGAAACGTGATCCCAAGGTAGTGGGAGAGTGATTGTTTTCCAAAAGAACTCCAAAAGCATGGAACCAGTAGGTTCTGGTAGTAAAAAAAAAAAAAAAAGGTACTGGAGAGCAAGACTGTAGAGGAGAAGTCATTGCCTAGATCAATGTCATGAAGCTTTTCCTCCATATTTTCTTCAAGGAGTTTTACAGTTTCTGACCTTATATTTACATCTTTAATCCATTCTGAGTTGATTTTCATGTATGGTGTAAGACAAGGGTTCAATTTCATTCTTTTGCCTGTGGATATCCAGTTTTCCCAACATCTTTTCTTGAAGAAACTATGGATGGAGAAACTGTCTCCATTGTGAATTCTTGGCACCTTTGTCAAAGATCAGTTGACTGTATATGCTTGGGTTTATTTCTGGGCTCTTTATTCTGTTCCATTGGTCTATATGTCTGTTTTTATGCCAGTACCGTACTGGTTTTAATTACTACAGCTTTATATTTAATATATTTCAAAATCAGGAAGTATGATGCCTCCAGCCTTGTTTTTCTTTCTCAAGATGGCTTTGGCTACTGGGAGTCTTTTGTAGTTCCATATGAATGTTAGAATTTTGAAATATTTCTGTAAAAATAGGGATTGATATGGATTCTACTGAATCAGTAAATCCTAGGTAATAATGTCTCAGATATGACATGAAAAGCACAAACAATAAAAGCAAAAATAGACAAGTGGGACTTCGTCAAAACAACAAAAAAAGTTTCTGTACAGCAAAGAAAAGACACAGTGAAAAGAGAACCTACAGAATGAGAGAAAATACTTGCAAACCATTTTTCTGATAAGAGGTTAATCTCCAAAATATATAAAGGAATTCCTGCAGCTCAACAGCACAAAAGCTGATGACCTGATTATAAAATGGACAAAGTACTTGAATAGATACAAATGCCCAACAGGTGTATGAAAAGGTGTTCAGCATCACTAATCCTCAGGGAAATGCAAATCTACACCACAATGAGATTGTCACCTAACACCTTTAGTCTGGCTATTATTAAAGCAAGAACAAGAACAAGAACAACAACAACAAAAAAGAGAAGATGCTCGTGAAGCATGCATGCATGCTCAGTTGCTTCAGTCATGTCCGACTCTCTGCGATCCCATGGACTGTAGCCTGCCACACTACTCTGTCCATGGGATTCTCCACACAAGAATACTGGAGTGGGTTGCCATTTCCTTCTCCACAGAAGTTGGAACCCTCAGACACTATGATGAGACTTTAAAATGGTGCAGATGTTATGGAAAACGATATGGAAGTTCCTCAAAAAATTAAAAATGGAATCCAGCAATCCCATTTGCAGGTTTATATCCAACACAAATGAAAGCAGGATTGTGCAGAGGTATCTGTACTCCCATGTTCATTGTAGCATTGTTTACAGTAGCCAAGGAAGGACTGATGCTGAAGCTGAAGCTCCCATACTTTGGCCACCTGATGCAAAGAGCCGACTTATTGGAGAAGACCCTGATGCTGGGAAAGATTGAGGGCAGGGGGAAAAGGGGGCGACAGAGGATGAGATGGTTGGATGGTATCATCAACTCAATGGACATGAGTTTGAGCAAACTCTAGGAGATGGTGAAGGACAGGGAAGCCTGGTGTGTTGCAGTCCATGGGGTCAGAAAGAGCCGGACACAACTGAGCAACTGAACAACAAGACATAGCTAAATATCCATTGACAGGTGAATGGTAAACAAAATATGGTATGTACTTACAATGGAATATTAGTCAGCCTTTAAAAAGAAGGAAATCCTGCCATATGTGACAGCATGGATGAACATGGAGGACATTATGCTAAGCAAAATAAGCCAGTCTCAGAAGGACAAATAATGCCTGATCCCACTTATAATGAGGTATCCAAAAGGGTCAAAATCATAGAAACAGAGACAAAATCATGTTTGCCAGGGGCTGGAGAGAGGGGAGTTGCTGTTCAAGGGTATAAAATTATAGTTATACAAAACAAATAAGAGGTCTGCTGTATAGCACTGTGCCTGTAGATTACAACATGATTTTGTGCACTTAAATTTTTTAAGAGCGTAGATGTTAAGTGTTCTTACCACAATAAAAAGCAAAATAAAACAAAACTAAAAGCGTCAGAAAAAGAACAAGAATCTCCAGAAGAGCATTCTTGGACAGTAAATGGAACACTGGATTCATAGTCAAGATGTAGCCACTGACCTGCTGTGTGACATCAGGCAAATGACTTTTCCTCTCTGGGCCTTTGCTAACTCATCTGTAAAATGATGGCTTAGACTAGCTTTCTTTAATGGACTCAGTAATGGGTGTTTGGGAAAATGTGTGCTTTAATAAAGGTTTGCTATTGTTATCATCATCATTACTATTCCTACTCAAATGCTTAATTTCTGGAGTTTTCATTCCTTAGCGTCTATTATTGGAAACGAGTCAGCCCACTGTTGCTGCTCTCATTGGGTCACTTTCTCGAATGAACATCTTAGTAGGTGCCTTAACCACTGAACTTGACCAGTTAGTAAGAGCCTAGCACCACTCCAAGCCTTGGGTCCAGCTCAGCTTCCAGAGTGTCAGTCCACAAAGCCGCCTGACACTAGCAAAAATTGTAACTCTGGAGTTGTGCAAATTGTTAATTAGGCCTGGAAATATTCTCCACTTCAGTTCCCTGATATTTTTTGGTCATGGAACTCTTCTCAGGGTTACCCCTGGGGTCTGCGCCTGCTGCTTAATTACATTTGGGCAGCCCTGCAGGCTGTGAAGCGGCCTGGCCATGCCCCGACAGCCCGCCTTGCTCTTTGCTCTCAATATGCCTTCCGGGCTGGATGATTCGCGGAGAACACAAGGCTTGGCATTTGCCAAAACTTGTTCCTTTTGCATTTATCAAAGAGCAGAATAGAATAGAGCAGAATAGCATAGCAGATGGGTGCAGGGGGAGAAGTTGGTGATGAGAGGCAAATAGGACTAGTTATATTCTCTAAAAAGACATAGTAACGCTACTCTTAGATCCCGTACAAGTGACTCAGACCAGTCTCATGATGGGCTTGGTGGTGTGTTTCTATCACAGCTGCCTTCTCTCCTTCTGCCTCATCACCTCCTGCCCCTCCCATATAGTGTTACAGTGCTATGGGCTCAATCAAAACCAAGTGCCACAAGCAAGCAGATGCCCTGTTTTATTTTTTTTTGGATCACACCTCATGTGGGATCTTAGTTCCCCCACCAGGAATTGAACATGTGCCCCCTGCATTGGAAGCACCGAGTCTTAACCACTGGACCACCAGGGAAGTCCTCCAATAGATACTTTTCAGTGTTACTTCTTAGTGGGTCAGGTGTTATAATTAATCCAGGGTTGCCAGATTTGCTGTTGTTGTTTAGTTGCTCAGTCATGTCCGACTCTTTTGCGACCCCATGGACTGTAGCCTGCCAGGCTTCTCTGTCCATGGGATTCTCCAGGCAAGAATACTGGAGTGGGTTGCCATTTCCTCCTCCAGGGGATCTTCCTGACCCAGGGATTGAACCTGGGTCTCCTGCATTTCAGGCAGATTCTTTATCACTGAGCCACCTGGAAAGCCCCTTGCCAGATTTAGCCAATGAAAAATCAGAAAACACAGCAAATTTAAATTTCAACTAAACAGTGAATAATTGTTAGTATAAGTATGTCCCATGCAATATTTAGGACATACTAAAAATGGTTATTTATCTGAAAATAAAACTTAACTGGATATCCTGTATTTTATCTGGTAACCCTGAATTAGTTAGACTAAATGGTCAGTTAGGAGGCACAGGATAGAGACCTAAGAAGTCCACTGGCTCCATGATATCACCCTCATTGGCCTGGCTCATTGCTTGAAATTCTTGCCTATACAGTGTTCCTGAGTTAAGGCATGAGAAGATTCTGTCAAAACATGTGTATGACCCAGGAGAGGTGGTACACTGAGCCATTAACCAGCATTAATACACAGATCAGTTCAATTGGTGAATTCAGTTATCATCCAATGAGGTTTCCGTAAAATGAGACCCAAACACGTGAATTTAGTTGGAGAGAGAGGATGATGGACTAGGGCTAGAGCCAGGGTGGTGCCCAAGAATGGTAGCAGAATGGAGAACCCAGGTTAACCTTATACTCTATATGATAGTCACCTATATGACAGGATTGAAAAGATGTTGGGTCTAGTCACGGGCATCCACAAATAGTCCCCCCAGTAACGGCCACAATGCCTTGGAGCTCACCATTAGGCTTCCCCTGGGGTTGCCATGGCATTCTCTTCTGACATCCCTCAGATGAGCAACAGCCTTGCATAACAAAAAGATCCCAGAGTGAAGAGTCAGACCTGATATTTGAGTCTTAACTTTGCCACCAGTAGCTGTGTGACTTAGTTTGGATGAGCAGGGTGTCCTCGCTTTTCCTTCTTTATCTCTAAGGCTTAAAAAGTGATTCTCGCCTCTGAAGTCTCATAGGATTATTGGAGGAGTGCATGAAACACTGTAGGTGTACACGCTTTGAAAAGAAGCCCGGGCAAGATGCGTTAGCGGTTCTGACACACATATCCTCCTGGATGCGGCAGCACAGTCCTGATTACCTAGTGTGTCACAAAGCTGTCCTCCTGGAGGGGAGAGGTGGACCAGAGGAAGGCCAGGCATCATGGGGTGGTGGTGGCTGCTGTGGCCTTGTGGGGTAAGGAGGAAGAGCCCAGGCAAAGGAAGCTGTGCCTGCCTCCCCTGCCCCCAAATAAGCTGCCGGCTCTAGCATTTTGCCAACGACTGATCCTATGGCATGAGCTCAGAGCAGGAAGACAGGCCTAGAGGGAGGAGGTACGGAAGACTGCCTTGAAATACTGCGGGCGGCATTCACCAGCTCTCAAGGAAGAGCTCCAAGTTTAGGGGGGCAGGTGGCCAGCGGAGGTTTTGAATCTACCAGAGGAAATTATCCTCCCTCTGTGTGCCCAGGATAAGATCTCAGAGCCAGGGAATGTTTGTAAATGGACTCTCTCATTTAAATAAATCCCACTTAAATATTTATCAGATCATGAATATGCATGTTTCTCTCTCTCAGCGCTGGAAAGAGAACGGGCATGTAATTTTTAGATGGCACATAAATAATGTAAGGGGGGAAAAAGGGATCTTTGTTCTGTGTTGACTGGGTATTTACAGCATCACAAGAGGTCTTGAAATAATGAACTGATTTTTTGCTTTCCCAGTCTAAATGTGCACGTGGAGTTTCACCTTTCCTGTCTTCAGGGTGATTTGCATTAATTTGTATCCTCAAGGAAGGATTTGGGAGGCAAGAAAATGAGGATGGTCTAGTTACAATGATCAGGGAGCGAGTGCTCCATAGCAACTAAGATCCCAAGCCCCTCTTCACAGGCTGTCCCCACCTTGGATTCCAATGGGAGAGGGCAGTGAGCAGCGTTCGTCCTGAGGTCCCCAATTCAGATGCTCAAAGGGGAAAATGACAAGACACTTCTGTCAAAAGCAAATGACACTGGGCTGTATAACCACTGCCCGCCCCAGCCACAAGAACTTGAACTTGGCTCTGGGCACTGAGCAGAGTTCTAGGGAAAAGGGAGCAGGGCAGTTTTGATGAGGATGTGGGATAGACTGAAACACAAGAGCGCCCTAAGCTCCTATGGGAGGATGGGAGCTACGGCCTGATGGTTCCTACCTCACCCTTCTGTTTGGCTGAGAAGCAGTTGCGCCTTGAGTCCAGGGTGTGAGCAGGTGAGAGGAGATACACGCCCACCTCTGAGTTCTCTGTGCTGATTCCCTAGCTGTCCTTCCACACCTGCACAGTCATGGCTTTGAGGATTAGGCCTGATTTGCCTGCTTTCCATACTTTTCTCCTTTATCAGTTGGAGAAATTGAGAGAAAACTGGCTTATCATTTTGCCCTAAAGCATCTTTAAAGATAACATCCTTTCCTTGTTAATAAGCAAGCCGGAAGTTCCTGTCTGTGTTGAATAGGAGACAGAACACTCTACTGAGAGTTAGGCAACAGGGTGTCTAGTCAGCTCCATGACTTAATGGGAGTGTGATGTTGAGCAAATCACTCAACCTTGCCTCTACTTCCTCATCTGTAAAATGAGGATCGTGACAGGTCCTCCCTTGTAAAATTGTTGTAAGGATTAAAGGAGATGATGCATTAAAAGGCTTAGTGAGTGCTCAGTCAAGGGAGGATATTAGTCTGAGGAACTGATTACTCATTAGTCCCCAAACCTCCCAGAAAAGCTGAAGCCTTTCATAGTCAGTAAAGAAATAATCCATTGACCTAAAATCATGTGAAAGTCTGGTGGGCTGGAAAGATTGCCAGATTCAGTGTTAGGAAACTTGGGTCCTGCTTTCACTCCTCATGAACTGTGTGACCTTGGATAAGTCACCTCCCCTTTTCCTTTATAATCTAGCAGTGATACCCTTGCACCGCCCTCCTCCCCGGGTAGGAATGATGATAAAAGACAGGGGAAAACTGCTTGGAAGTGTAACGTGGTAGGTTTTCTTTTGAACAATATTCATTAGAATAACTGACTGCTGTCCATTTAAGAGGGTTCCAGTTAAGCAATAATTTTGAGATCTCAGTGATGTATTAGGTAAGATCATGAAGGCAAATAGTTCATGGAAATATTTCTGTAATTTCAAGGTGGAACATTCAGAGAGTAGAAAGGATGAGGCTGGAAGCAGAAGTCAGATCCACAGAGCTCTAAATAGCTTAGCAGCAGCTATAAGGAATTACAGGGTCAGTGAGAAGGTTGCTTTTGCCTCCTATTTTTGTCTTATTTCCATCTCTTCTTCTAAGATGCCTTATTAAACTGAAGGGGAAGAAGTACCTTTAGGTATGGTGATAAGACATCCAGGATTTTCTGGAGTGGTCCAAATTTCATGTATCTTCTTTCTTTTCTCAAAAGGTGATTCCTGAAGTTAGGAACTAAATGTGGTTTCATGTTGATGTTTTTGTAACGTGTTAATCATTACCATAAGTAATAATAGCTACCATTAATTGAGTATGTTTCTGTTTATCAGACACTGTGCTCAGCACTTTCACCATATCATATTTAGTTTTCATAACAGTGTAATTATGATATATGTAGATACTATATGATATATGATATACACAGATATTATAACTATTGCCATTTTACAGACACTCAGATTTTAGCCCAAGGTCACCCAGCAGATTCATGTCAGAGCGGGGATTGAAATCCTCTGGCTTGTCTTGGAATAAATCAGAAAGAAAAGGAAACACATTGCCGGACCACATGTCCTGTTTCTATGCTCAGAAGATAGGCCACTGTACCAGAGAATCTTCAACATCTGCTTGGTGGAGATGGCCCCGAAGATAAAGTGATGGGGAAGCTAGAGTTTAATGGATGCTGACTTTGGACTTCTGAAGACTGTCAGTGAGGGCAGCTGTTATATCTCATCTGTAAGACCATCCTTCCCATGATTTCTCACAAAATGACCAGCGATCTCCCATGCTCTCCAGCTGTTGTCCTTTGCTTTCTTTTCATTGCCCTCCCAGTGGCTGATGCACTTAAATGTTGATTCACCCAGTCCTATGGCAATGGCTGCAGGGGCTTTCAGATGAAACGAAAGGCTGGAAGGGAACTTGCAAATAGAAACATGGTCCTTCCTCCCCTTTTCCAATATTTGCCAACTTAAGCCAAACAAATGTATTAATAAGACCATAAACTGAGCTTTGCTTCACAGTTCTAGGATTCAATATGTATACTACGAATCCAAGGGAGCCTAAAATGTGTCAGAAAAGACATATGCTCTGCTTTCTGTCAGCTTATTAAAAAATGAAAATATAGATGTATTTTTGGTGGAGCCACTGGCTTCAAGATTTTCCATGGAGCTTGTCTCTTCAGCTTAAGTTGCCTTTAGGCATTTGTATTTGCTTGTGAATAAAGAGAATGCCATTTTTTGTTTTATTATTCTCCACAACATGTGCCCAGTAAGACTGCAAAAATGCACTCTTCTAGCTTTACCAATCACTCCCTTCTCTTCAGTTATGGGTATAGACTTAGCAATATATGAGGCAGAAAGAGAGCTGGCTATGAAGTTAGGATTGCAGGAAACTAATGACTGCCGCCCCCCCCCCCCCACCCCATCCTACCCATCACCAGTACTGCAATTCCAAAAGCAAGGCTTCCTTCTTTTGGCCCAAGGCTTTCTGCTCTTGGGAGCTTCCCTGGTAGCTCAGCTGGTAAAGAATCCGCCTGCAATGCAGGAGACCCCGGTTCGATTCCTGGGTCGAGAAGATCCACTGGAGAAGGGATAGGCTACCTGCTCCAGCGTGCTTGGGATTCCCTGGTGGCTCAGATGGTAAAGAATCTGCCTGTAATGCAGGAGACCTGGGTTTGATCCCTGGGTTCAGAAGATCCCCTGGAAAAGGGAAAGGCTACCCACTCCAGTATTCTGGCCTGGAGAATTTCATGGACTGTATAGTCCATGGGGTCGCAAACAGTTGGACAAGACTGAGCGACTTTCACTTTCTGCACTTGATGAAGACACAGAGATGTCTTAAGTGAGATTGTGCATCAGCCAATCTACCTCTGTCTAATAAGATTCCCAGCTCCTTTCCTGAGAACAGGTTCTGATTCTGATAGAGGAAGGTGAAAATCAGCACATTGGAGAGATGATGGGGGTGGCCCTAAGGCACAGACAAGATGAGACAGGGTAGCTATGAATCTCCATTCAATGTCTCAGTGGTCACTCCTTTCCTGTGACTCTCATAAGTGCATAATAATAATGGCTAACACTTACAGAATGCTAAGTCGGTGGCAGGAACTGTTCTAGGTGCCTTCCATGGATGTCATCTGCACAGTGATCTTATGAGTTAAATACAGTTTTTTATCTCAATTTAAGGGTGAAGAAATGGACAGGCAATCCAGAACCCATTCTTGCTGGCCATGGTATGGCCTGGGGGATATCATAGGAGTCACTGGTCTGCTTAGCATTTGTGGACCATTTAATGCAGTGAGCTGACTTGCTAATCCATGCAAGGAATAGATGGATAAGAAAGCTTTGTTACTGCACTTGCTGAGGTCCCCATCCCAGAAGTGAGGAAGGGAATGATCATGGCCCCTCCAGTCTGAGGGTACTGGCCTAGCCTCGGGGAATTCCTTGCCCTGATCCCTTCCCCACATCCAGGGAGATAGCTCTCAATTTTTTATTTTTAATTTTTGCTTGAAATAAAGTCCATAGTTAGACCAAAAAAAAAAAAAAAAAAGCTTTGTTACATATACACAATGGAATATTACTCAGCTATTAAAAAGAATGCATGTGAATCAGTTCTAATGAGGTAGATGAAACTGGAGCCTATTATACAGAGTGAAGTAAGTCAGAAAGAAAAACACCAATACAGTATATTAACACATATATATGGAATTTAGAAAGATGGTAATGATGACCCTATATGGGAGACAGCAAAAGAGACACAGATGTGTCTCTGTATCCAACAGACTTTTGGACTCTGTGGGAGAAAGCAGAGGTGGGATGATTTGAGAGAATAGCATTGAAACATGTATATTACCATATGTAAAATAGATTGCCAGTCCAGGTTCGATGTATGAGACAAGGCACTCGGGGCTGGTGTACTGGGATGAACCTGACGGATGGGATGGGGAGGGAGGTGGGAGGGGGTTCAGGATGGAGAACACATGTACACCCATGGCTGATTCATGTCAGTGTATGGCAAAAACCACTACAATACTGTAAAGTAATCAGCCTCCAATTAAAGCAAAAAAAAAAAAAAAAAAAAAAAGGAATAGATGGAACTGGCTGTATACTCCAAGCAGATGAGTACCCAAGGAAAGTGGAAAGGTACATAAACTCTTTCAGTTCTGTTGGGTAAAGCCTGACAGAACACACTGGGACTCTGTGGGCACAGTAGGATGAGGCTGTTTTCTTGCATCTTAACCACTTATCTGCAGAGCAGTTCTTTTAGCTATAGGCAATTGCTCAGTCATATTTGGCATTTGATTTTATTTATGTCATTATGGCATTTGTCTTTATTCCTGAGAGATAGGGTGCAAAGTATATTACTACCATCATGTTGATAAAAGAATTGAGACAGAGTAGAAAAGACTTAATATGAGAAATCTGTGGCTAGCCTTTAGATTTTGGGAACCCCACATTTTAAGTAGAATTACAGATCAGAAAACTCAACAAAATAGGGGGCACTACATTTTTTGGAAGCTGCAGCCTGAGACTTAAGAATTTTAAAGACCTTTCCAGCTTGGCATGTCTAAGATTTTTTCCAATGCTACTATCTAGCACTGTGCTAGGTGGGTAAAAGTGGTGGAATCAAAACATCACTTAGATAAGCCTTAGTCCCTCCTCTTGAAAGTTATCACCTTATTGATGAAACTTAACACATTTATACTGTTGGAAAAAGTCAAAAGATGGAAGACAGTGTGTAGTTTTGATAAATAATATTGCACTCCTTCTTGCCACACTGTACCAAAGAGAAACCAGTTATTCTTTCTTCAGTGTTTTCAGGAGAAATACACCTCTGCCAAGAGCTTCCCAAGAGAGAAAGAGACCTGACTAATCTTTAGAAGATTTCTCTCAGCCTCTCAGAGGTATAAAATGCTTCTATGTAGTAATTCTGTGGTTGGCTTGTTGGATCTTAGAAATTTCATCACAGATGCAATTCATTTTAGTTTCAAGCAAGAAAAAATTTAAGCAATATAAAGCTTATAAATATAAAGCGTCAAATCTCTTTTGCAAAAATTACCAGGTTTATGGTTCCTGATTCATGTCTGTCAGTAGTTATGGTTTCAGGAACAGGGCTGGTCATTGTAAGGTCAGAAAAGTTTGTTTTGAAGGCCTTGACACCACCCTTTTTATCCCTGGATTCAGGGTCCCACTTTTTTCTTTTGCATCCCCCCCACTTCTATTTCTCCATACAACTATTTTGTATCATATTCCTGCTAGTTATTCCTGTCTTTTGGAACTTCGTAATTGAAGGGACATCTTTGAAGATCCCTTTCCCTGGGTCCCTGGGGCAACTCCCTTTATGTGCATGCTCAGCCAAGCCTAGGTAGCATAGAAGAAAGAAAGAAAGAAAATCTGTTATGGAAAGCCTACGGAAATGCCATTTGGATTATAGGTGTGTGGCTCGCTTCATCTGGTACAGATACCTGAGAACTGACTGCACCAGTTCTCACATCACTTTTCATCCTTGTCACATTGCCTACACAATTTGAAATAATTTGCCTTTCACTGGGAGCTGTAGAAATAAATATCATGCTGCTTTGGTCTTTAGAGAACACATGCGGATCTCTAAATACCACTGGTAGGTGTGAAATAGGGCAATGTCTATACACTAGCATTTGAGGGTGGTGGTGGTGGTTTAGCCTCCATGTCCAACTCTTTATGACCCCTTGGACTGTAGCCCTCCAGGCTCCTCTGTCCATGGGATTTCCCAAATAAGAATACTGGAATGGGTTGCCATTTCCACCTCCAGGGGATCTTCTCAACCCAGGGATCTAACCCAGGTCTCAAACCCAGGTCTTCTGCTTGGCAGACGGGTTCTTTACCACTGAGCCACCTGGGAAGCCAGATTTTGAGAGCCCTCAAATGTTAATGACCCTGTACTGGCTGAGATTCAGGGACCATCTAGTGCACGGCAGGTCTATCCTTTGGCTAAATTTCCTAGCACTAAAATGTTTGTTCTGCTTCCAAGTTGGTTGGATCAGGAAGGTGATATCTTTGGTAAAGAGGCTGGGTCACAGAAGAACTCAAAATTAAGGTTAGCACAGGATACAGGAGGAAGTTGAGCATCTAATATGTAATCTGAGGCCATAATTTACCCAAATCCATCTCCTTCAGTTCCTCAAGCTCCCTGAAATCTCCCATTTTGTTTTTAGTTAAGGTCTGTCATTCAATCACTCATTCATTTGTTCAATTTACAAACAGTAATAATCCAGGTACTGTATTATATTCAGAGTGCTGACAGAGGTAAAATGACATTCTTGTCCTTAAGTTCACAGTCTTGTGAGGAAGAGAAAGACATAAACAAATAATAATGATACTGTGGTATAATCAGTGCTATACTAGAGGCATATGCAAAGTACCATGAGGACCCAGGGCAGGCAGTGGTGGACACCTAGACCTGGGAAAGAGAATATTTGAGCAGAGTTTTGAAGGCTATGTCATTTACCAGTTAGAGAGGGAGCACATTTGTGTGTGTGCCAGGGTGGGTGGTAGTGGGGCAGTGGAGTGAGGGGACTGAGTGCCAGAAAGTTGGGACAGTAGGTACACAGCCATGGAGGCACACCTGCAAAGAAAAAGAAAACAACAAGGGCATACTGCATGTTGCTTATTGAAAGTGGCATGCTTCCATGTGGCTAGAGTGTGGAGAACTAGTGGGCAAGGACTGGAAGGAGATGAGGCTAAGAAAATGGGTCAGAGTTTAACTGGATCATGAAAGGCCTTCTGTGCCATGATAAGAAACTAGGACATGATCCTAAGAGTAACGGGGCCCTGCTGAAAGCTTTTAGGCAGGGACGTGATGTGATGGGAAGATTGCTATTGGTGGCAGTGGTGGGCGTCAAGATCAGGAACATGAGGCAGGAGGGGATGGTAGCCTGAACTTGAGTCAGTGGTAGCCGGAATGTAGAAGAGGGTCTTTTTTTTTTTTTGGCCACACTGCACCCCACGTGGGATCTTAGTTCCCTGACCAGGAATTGAAACTGCGCCCTCCTGCAGTGTAATCGCCGAGTCCTAACCACTGGTCAACCAGGGAAGTACCAGAATAGGGTCTTTGATGATGAGATATGAGGGATGATGAAGAAAGATCCAAGGACAAGGTTTCAGCTTCAGGCTAATGGGCAGTGCCATTCATTGAACCTGGGAATATAGGTGGAGCAGATGGTTTTCTGGGAAGATGATAAGTTCAGAGTTCTTCAGATTGAGTCTGAGAGACTGGTGGAGCATCAAGGAAAAGGTTTTAGGGAAAAACTAGACATGTGGATCTAGACTTGGGGAGAGCCTCTGGAAAGCCATTATAAACCTATAACTGTCATGTCTAATGAACCCTTTTGAATCTTTAGAAAAAGTGGATATATTTCAAGAAACAAAACTGCATTATCCATTGTCCTAGAAATTCATATCATTTTTGGTAAGAAACAATCCATTCATTTTACAGAAGCCTTGAGATTGCAAATGAGATTGCCATTTTCAGAACTTGAGGGGTATTGGAGTGAAGGACACCTTGAGAATTCCAGCAAACCTTGTTAGGAGTGTGTCATCGCAGTGCCTGACTTAGAGATCTGCCAGAAAGGGTTTTAAGATCTCCTGGGATATCCTAGTCTACCAAAGAAGCACTGTTTCCTTTTCTCCTCTATCTCAGGACTCTTCCTGGAAATATTAAGACTGAGCACTAAGGGGCGAGCAAGAAAAAATGAGAGTGTGCCGAGGGTCTCTGGTTAACTTCCAAATATGCGTGATTATTTGTGTCTCCATACCCCTCCTAAGAGTGGTCATTTGAAAGAGAGTTCTGACTTCATTATCAATGGAAGTGCTATAATAGCTCTCAAAATTTTAAAACCTAAAAGGATCACTCTAGATTCTACTTACTTAATATCTTGTCTACAGTCCCCTGTTAAACTGTGAGTTTATTAAGGGCAGACACTTTGCTTCTTCACTTCCATAATCCCAGGAATGTTCCGACACACAGACCCTGAACTCAGGAGTTTCTGAGTTGAAGAACAATGGAGTCCATTTCCTCATTTTTGCAGATGTGGAATCTGAGGACCAGAAAGGCTATATGACTTGCCCAGGATAACATGGCTACTTAATGGAAGAGCATGAAACGGAGGATATGGTTTGATGATGCTTTTCTTCAACATCCTTGACTGAGCCAATAACCTCTCACAACAGGGTGTTCTTGATGTGTGCTTGGAGGCTCTGAGTATATGAGAAGAGACAGAATGTTTCTGGAGAACATTCTGTTTCTCAGCATTCCTCCTGACTTCCTAGATACAAAATAAACTCTTGAAATTACCCTTAAAAACTTGGGGCAGAGAATGTCGGTACTCTGTGTGACTATATGCCTATGAGAAGGCAAATGTGGCCCCTTAAGTCTGCAGTGCAATGTATGTCAACCTCAGTTTAGAGAACTCTCCAAACATCTCTTTCCCGCAATAACTCATTATAGGTCTGTCATCCATGAATTCATCTAAGCCTTTATTTGGGGGGAGAGGGAAGCTATTTATATTTTCAGTCTAATCCACCATTCGGTGTAATGAGTTCCATATGTTTCTTCCATTTTCTACCTGCTGTGAAAAGTAAGGCTTCCTTTATCTGTCCTAAACTCACCTCTATGGGCTATATGCTGGAAAGACACACACACACACACACACACACACTCTCACTCACTCACTCTCTCACATACACACACACACACTCTCTCACACACACGCACAGTCTTTCTCTGTCTCTGTTTCACACTCATTCTCTGTCTCTCTCCCCTCTCACACACACACACACTCTGTCTTTGTCTCTGTCACACACATTCTCTCTCTCTCTCCTCCTCTCTCTCTCACACACACATACTTTCTCAGCCAACACATTCTTTCTCTTCCCCTCTCACACACACACTCTCTCACACTCTCTCACACACACACTCTCTGTCACATTGTCTCTCCGCCTCTCTCACACACACTCTCTCTCTCTCACACACGCACACACACATGTGATTTAGGAGGGAAAATGACCCCACTATTAATTGTCATCTCTATTTACAAGCATATTAAAAATTCAAATGAAAGGAAGCTGAAATAATGCAATTCAAAGTGAACACAGTGGCAGCTAATTACCCCAAGGAGAAGGACGTAAATCCTTGACAAAACAGAGGCCGGTTGACGCAGGACTCAGCGGAAATAAATGAGAGAGGCCTGCTAGGGAATCGTGCCTGGCCGCACCCTGCCTGCCTGCGGTGAAGTTGAAGCACCCTGTGCAAGTTCAGCGTGGCCCAGGAACATAACCTGTCAGCCTCCTCGCCTGACATGATCTTAATTAGCCTCTGTTCTACTGCCGAGAAAGCCTGCTGAGGCAGTTAGCACCAGAGAATTAATCAGATCATTTGTGGAGTCGACAAAGCAGGACAGCAGTCGACACTGGCAACTTATTGATTGGAAAGGATCCATGAAGACTGGGAGTGTTGTAGGCTCTATTCACGCCCCTCTTTCACCCTGAATGAGGGTGCTCCACAGAGACTGTGGGGGAGGTGCTCCCCCTTAACCTCTGCCCCTCCCCACCAGCATATTCTGTCTTCCTGGCTCCTGTACATGGTATGGCTAAGACATCCTGTGTAGCTGTCTTGATGCCAAACAATGTGTTTGCGAGGGAGAGGGAGACAGCACTGTGGATTTTGTGGCAAATTGCACTTTTGCTACAGGATTAGTTAGGAAAATGGAATATTGCCAGCATTTCCCTCCCTCCTTTTGTTTACTGCCTATTTTCAACAGCTCTGTAATTGCTTTTCATTTCGTAAAAGGAACACTGTTCCCTTTTTTTGGTTTTTCTTTTAATTGTGGTGCTTGCCCTAAGCTCTGACGTTTGGGAACATTGATGAGAATGCCATGTTGTTTTGGGTCTGGATACCCACTAGGCCTTAGCCATCAAAGCAAGATTATTGCTAGGGAAGGCAGTTGGGTGGTGGGCTCAGAAAGAGGTTTAAGATCTTCCATGAAGCCTTCTCTGATGGGTCCAGCTTGCTTATTATGAACTTTTTTTCTTATTTGGACTCTTACAGTACTTCAAATGCATACTATCCAATCAAACTCTTGTTTGTGCTGTTTTGTATTTATCTTTGCTTCATGTGTATAGATCCTATCCCGTCACTCTGACCATAAAGTAAGTTCTCCAAAGCTAAATGTGCCACCTCCCACTGAATGTAACTCTTAACACCAATCTAGGCACAGTAAGAGATAAGATGGGTTCATTCCAACTCCTTGAGTAATTCTTACAGCCATTTGTCCTTTGACCCTGCTGCCACCTTGGCACTATTGGTATCTTGGTCCAGATAATTTTGAGGGGGTGGGGGTGCTGTCCTGTGCACTGCATGATGTTTAGCAGCATTCCCAGGGATTGAACCCAGGTCTCCTGCATTGCAGGTGGATTCTTTACCAGCTGAGCCACAAGGGAAGCCCATGACTACTGGAGTGGTTAGCCTATCTCTTCTCCAGCAGATCTTCCTGATCCAGGAATTGAACTGGGGTTCCTGCATTGCAGGCAGATTCTTTACCAACTGAGCTATCAGGGAAGCCCTCCTGTTCTCTACTTACTATGAAAAATGTCTCTGCTGCTGCTGCTGCTAAGTCACTTCAGTCGTATCTGACTCTGTGCGACCCCATAGATGGCAGCCCACCAGGCTCCCCCGTCCCTGGGATTCTCCAGGCAAGAGTACTGGAGTGGGCTGCCATTTCCGTCTCCAATGCATGAAAGTGAAAAGTGAAAGTGAAGTCGCTCAGTCATGTCCGACCCTCAGCGACCCCATGGACTGCAGCCTTCCAGGCTCCTCCGTCCATGGGATTTTCTAGGCAAGAGTACTGGAGTGGGGTGCCATTGCCCTCTCTGAAAAATGTCTCTAGATATTGCCAAACGTCCCCTGCCGGGGGGTAAATCACAATCCCTCTGCATGGAGGATCACTGTTAGAATGATAAGAGGGAAAGCTGATTGAGCATGTTACCGTGTCCAGCTTGATGCTAAAGACATGACAGGCATTCTTTTGTTTCACTTCCATAGCCAGCCCTGCCCTGGCTTGAATGGTTGCTCAGGGGGCTCTGGGAGATGAACCTCAAAAGTCACAGTTGTAGATCTACACTACAATCTGTCTCTTCCCCAAGGGACATTTACAAGAGCCTCTCAAAGACCTCTCAGGCTCCCCCCTGAATTAATGGGACGTGTCTGCTACCCCTTGATGGTATAAGGACTGCACATTCATTGAAAACTAGCTATTCAGCTTAGTGAGGGTTAATTCCTCAAGGAGCTTGATGAAAAGCAGCAGCAGGTCAGAGCAAAAGCAACCCTGCCAGCTGTCACCTCCCTTTCTCAGATGTGAATAACCTTCCACACAGCTCCGGCATGCTAGGGGGCTACACATCTATTTCTTTCACTCATGGTGTCATCTGAGCTTGAGAAGCAGAATTTCCAGCAAGCCCACAGGATTGTCGTTCCTACCCTAAATCCTGACCAGCTGTCTTGCAAACAATGCAGTCAGTCACCAGAGACGGGGCAAAAGAAGGCAGACCAACCAGTGTGGGTGCGTTGTTCTGTGGAGGAGCGGACTACTCCAGCACCGCTTTGAAGATGAAGGAAAACCCAAGAGAAAAATTTTGACATTTCAGCTTAGTGTGTCTCTGGAGAGGAATATATCGCTGGCTGCAAAGTTAATTCAGTCTCAAATTCACTGCCACCAAGGAGTTAACACTACATTCAAATTAGTCGTGTCATTTGATGGAGAAATATTCTACTTATGGAAAATACCTTTATAGGACAACTGCCTTTCTGAGTCTGAGCTGGAAATATTACTGTAAACAGGATCTAATCACAGCGAAGCCTTTTTTCAGCTTTGCATGACAGCTGTAAAATATGACAGTATTTATTAATAGTCACTGCAGTCTAATCTGCAGCATTGGAGAGATACAGTGGAATATGTTAAGCTACCGGGAGAACAACTTCCACAGTAACTAATATTCTGCCTTTGAAAGGGTAGTTGAATGTCTTGTGATTTTTTTTTCCCCTCAACTGATGGTCCAACCTCAGGAACAAGCTACTGAGCTAATAACCTTTGTGGAGAGGAAGTGTTTAAATGATAATTTATTTCAAGAGCTGACAACAAATTGCTCGGCACTTTTTCTCTTTATGCCCCAAAGCAGTCAAGGATGTGCAAATCGAAGTATGAAAAAATATGACAGCTTTAGTATTTTCATTTTCAATGAATTTCTCATTATAGACATATGCACAGTCTTTTATTCATAATCCAGTCCAAATAGTCATTCACTATTATTATTGTGCAGGCCCTTGAGATACTCCTATAGTTGAAGCCTCATCACAATAGATTAGGCAGGCTGCAGAAACTACCAAATGTCTCAGGTACTGTCAACCCCGATTATTGCTGCTCAAACAGGGGAATTTAGTATCTATCTCTCAATAGATAATGTACTCTCTGGTTCTACCTGATTTATTCAGATATAAAAAGTAGCTTGAATTTCAATAACAACTCTTTTGGCTTCATTGTTCCCAGAAAGCAACTGGACATGACTAGAATTGGAGCCATCTGTTACCTCCGCACATCCTTTAATCAGTTCTTACAATGAAGGAGAAAAACATTCTTGTTAATCTGTCTTTTAAAAAATTTATTTCCTGCTACTTTCTTTAAATGTCCTGCCAAGTAACCATGGTAGAATCTATTGGGTTGGCTGAAAAGTTCATTCAGGTTTTCCTGTAACATCTTATGGAAAAACCTGCGTGAACATTTTGACCAACCCAGTATCAGTCTCTCCTTTGCTTTCTTCTTCTTCAATCAAAAACAGTCCCTTAGTGACGATGACTTGCAAGTTCAGATGTTTTCTGGACTCTGGAAATGGCCTTGGCCCCAGAGAGGAATCTGTGAGTTCAGATTCACCTCGGAGTTAGGTCCCCACCACAGCATTCTATGAATGGGCACCATGGGCAAAGCCACCTATCTGGCTGCATTTACTACTTTTGTTCCCCACCTGCCCCTTAGCCTGGATTTTTCACCCACTGCTTATCTGGATTCCTGGGACTCTGGGACCAAAGGCTCTTGTGTTCATTTGTAGACATCAGCCTTTAAGAAAGAAGTGGACAACTAGAGTGCATGCCCAGGAAGGTGACTAGGATAGGGAGGTTCTAGGTAATAGTTCCTTTGAAGAATAGCTGAAGGGAATACTAGGGGAGGAGCTCCTCATAATGTCAATGTTAAAAGTGTGGGAGGCAATATGGCAGCCCAGTGAACAACACACACAGGCTGTGGAACGTGGCAGGCTTTGCTCAAAATCCTGGGTTTCATTACTTTGGCACGCTAAGCTGTGTGATCCCTAGAAGCCATCATTTCATCTTTTTATACTTTGATTTCCTTCTGTTGTAAAGATGCAAGGATGCCATGAGGATTGAATGTGATCATTCACAAACTCAGGGCCTAGTATGTAATAAGTGCTTAAAAATGGCAGCTGCTCTTATCAAACTAAGATAATAAAAATGATGACAAAAATTGGGATCTGTTGTTTTGTACCAAAGATTGGTACTGGGATGTGTATGTGTGCATGCGCATGTGTGCGTGCATGTGTGTGTGTGTGCACATAGAAAGGGAGAGAGACAGAGAGAGACACACACATACACAGTGAGAGGATCTATGCCTTATTTGGGAAAGAAGAACTGGATGGCAAGGATGAAGCCAGGTTACGTAAGTAGGGAGTAAATGATAATGTACAGGAAGATGTGAGGGTTTGAAGCTCTGCTTGCCTCTCTGTAGAGTTAAAATCCAGCCAATCTGAAAACATTCATGATCCTTGGAGAAAGGCTCTTTTCCTTGTCTTGGAGAACCTCTTTACCTCTCAAGCCCTTCAGGATATTTTAACATTTTCCCACCTTCCTAGCTATTTGGCAATACTTTAATCTTTTCACAGGGTGCCTGCTCTAATGAATGCAAATTTTCTTGGTGGATGGGCGGGGAGGGGGAAGTTGGGTTAAAAATGAATTTTTCCAGGCCCCTGAGATAAATGACTGTTTCAGCAACAGGATCTCAAATTCTCAAAGGCAGGACCTGAATTCTGCTTAAATACTGCCTGTAGCTGAGCACTAGGCAACACCCAGCAATTGTTTGTTGACTGATGGGCTACTTGTTGTCACTGCCCGTGTTCTTGCCACAACCTTCTAGTGCAAACAGAAAGGTCTGAGAGAAGCGGGTGACTTCCTGAGAGTTACCTGGGAACTGAGTAGGGAGTTTCAGGTGGAGAATGGGAAACGGCAGGAGTTTATTGAACACTGGCAAGAAGGTAGGGACTGGTTGCCTCAAAGGGCACTTGGAGCTATTATCTCATTATCTAAGCTGAGAGCCACAGGCTGGGCCAGGTTCTTTCATCTCTGTGGGTTGTGCCCATTGAAGCCAAGGAGAGTTGTCAGGTGCACGAGAGAGTCTGGCTGCAGTTCTCAAACGTGTTGCTGTTCTGGGGGAAGTGTTAGCACCACAGAGAGCTAGATCACTTGCACCCAAAATATAGGTCTAATAGCAAAGCGGAAGCACTTTTATGCAGGTGTAGGGACTGGTTAGGACAGAGATGCCAAGCCAGGGAGGGCAGGTGTAAGTAAGTGCCATAGTGAGGAGTCCTGGATAAGTAAAAAAGAAAAAATGAGGTGCAAGTGTTTAAGACTCTGCACTTTTGCTTTAGGGGGCACAGGTTTGATCCCTGGTCAGGAAGCTACGATCCCCCATGCAGTGTAGCCTTAAAAAAGGGTCAGTAAAGAGAAGAGGTTACAAAGAGGGTGTATGTCACACTTAGTAAAGCTCATAACTTTTCCAAGAACTGACTTTTGATGTATATAGCCCCAAGAGCATCAATTTCAATTTTGCATTAACAAACCAAGGTGGTTATTTTAGTAACTAAGCAAGGTGATGACCAGCAAACAGAAAACCAGACCTTAGTCTGCAGACAGAAATCAAAGCATACCTAACAAAGCTTTGAAATCCACTCAGTGGTTCACAATTTCAGAGATAAAATTACCCTGATTGAAATGACCTCAAATGTTTAACCCATTTCTCAGCTCCTCACTCATCTCTCCCCTTATACAGTGGAGTCACATCATTTGTATATTTAGCTTATTTGATTGTAATTATAGGTGCTCCCTTCTGTCTCTCTCCAGCTTCCATTTCTCTCTTATGTAATTTTAAAAATTCTACAATTATACTTTGCAGTTGTAATTTTCCCCATAATGTTTATTACTAAAGCAATAGATGATCACTGTAAAAAAAAGAGAAAATATAGACTAGACATACTATTGAATATTTTAGCAAACCATACAACAGAGTTTGAGTTATAAATTGGGTTTTCTCTTTCTTCCTTTTTCTTTCTTTCCTTTAGTAACTAAGTAACTAACTTCCTCCCTCCCTCTTTCGTTTTCTTTGTTTCCTTCCCCCTTCCCACCCTCCCTCCCTTCTTGGTTTTTCTGACTCTTTCAGTCCAACATTTAAAAAACAGTCATGGGCTTCTTCTGGATGAATCACTAGTGGAGTTGGGAAAACACTAAGTATCTACCCAGGCCTGTGCTAGAAACTGGGTAAGCACAAAGTCTCAGTCTGGGGACTAAGCAATGATCTACTATCACAATGGAGAGAAGCACTTGGGAAGGTCAATAGCAGACCCAGTGAATTAACAACAGAAAGCAAATAAGTGCCAAGTGAATGACATGGACAAAAGCATTCTAGGGGCCTTCAGAGGTGTGCAAAATTTCTGCTCCTTAAAACTGGTTCTCCTCCTGCCCTCAGTACCTCAGTAAATAGCATCACCTTATCATCCAGTCTCTCAAGCCAAAAGATTAGCAGTCATTCACGAATCCTTCCTTTCCCTCACATCCCACAGTCAATCTGTCACCAAGTTCTGTTGATTCTGAGTACAAAATATATTTCAACCCTGTCTACTTTTCTCCATTCCCAGCCTAGTCTAAGCTGCCATCATTTCTCACCTATAGAAACTTAAGTGAGATCACGTGATTCCCCTACTCAGAATCCTCCAATGACTTCCCATTGTAGTTACAATAAAATTAATATTCCTTATCCTGGCTCCTGTGTGTATGCCTTGGCTTTGATCTGACTTCTGTTTTCATTTTCATCTTAGGTCACTCTCCACTTCCTCACAACCCTTTAGCCATACTTGTCTTCTTTCAGTTTCTCAAACATACTAAGCGCTCCCTGCCACAGGGCCTTTGCACTTGCTGTTTTCATTGCCTAAAAACTTGTTCCCTCTATTCTT
Organism: Bubalus bubalis; assembly: GCF_019923935.1. Classification (NCBI taxonomy): domain Eukaryota; kingdom Metazoa; phylum Chordata; class Mammalia; order Artiodactyla; family Bovidae; genus Bubalus; species Bubalus bubalis. Next base: position 131,063,202 of record NC_059181.1, on the reverse strand, counting down.
CACATGACTGTTCCCTTCTAATTCTTTAGTTCTCAACTGAAATGCTCCTTCTTCATGAGGTTGTCACTGAGAATCCTTTGACAATTATGTCCTATTGATTAGTATCTGTCTTTGTTTCCTTCATAGCACCTGACCTAAATATAAAATTTTTGCTTATTTTTCTTTGCTTACTTATTTTTCTCTATATCCTTTATTAGAATGTAAGCTTTACAATGGCAGGAGACATGTCTATCCTGTTCAGCAATTTAACCCTACTACCTATTGAGTGAATGAATTGTTGTGCACTGGAGTGGTCAGGAAAGGCTACCTTGAGGAGGTAGAGTTTGAAGTGGGTTTTGAAAAACAGAAGGATAGGCAGGAAGAATTTCCATAATCAAGATGGAGAGAATTCCAGGTGGTAGTAGAAGGGCAGTTCCTGAGGCAAGTGTGGTTCTGGCACATTTGGGCAACAGTGGAAAATGGGCGTAGCCTGCAATGGACGTTTCCCATCAGGTAACATAAAGACAACAGGTTTGTTAGTTGGTTGAGGCATAATTATGCCTTGAGGAGTAGACTGCTTTTATTTTTCAATGTGGGCAAATAAAAACCATTGAAAAATTTGGACCCAGGTTGTGGTGTGCAATGTTTTAAGAAGGCTTTCTAAGGGGGAAATTAGTATAAAACTTTATAGAAAATTACTTCTTAAACAGAACAGATTAATCCCACCAGCTAAATGGCTATAGAGGAAAAAATATGAACCCACATGAGTCAGAAAGGTTTCATTTGGTTCTAAGACCACAGAACCGAACAAATTATTTAATGAGATGATTTGAGAAAAACTATGCAGGATTAGAAAATAGAGATGTGGACTTTCTTAGTAGCCCAGTGGTTAAGACTCCATGTTTCCAATGCAGGGGATGCAGGTTTGATCCCTGGTCGGGAAACTAAGATCCCACATGCTGTGGAGCAACTAAGCCCACGCACCACATCTGGAGAGCCCGTGTGCTCTAGAGCCTGTGCACTGCAACAAAGGCCCAGCACAGCCGACAAAGAAAGAAAGAGAGATGGGCTTTTGCTCCCTTTCCTCCAATAGAGAGCTAATGGGCAAAGGAGGGTCATGAGAGATGAGGAGAGAATACATGAACTTGTGTCTCCTGCTTTTCACAAAGTATTAGCAGAACTGATATTTAATTTTAAAAAGTTTCAGGAGAGAAGTTGTCTAATTTACAAATATTAGTTTTGAAAATTAGATTTTTATGTACTAGATTCTACTGTATATAATACATGGAAATAGGCTAACTCATCTTCAGTGTTTGAAAGAAAGGAAATGCATTAAAATTTAGCAAATTGTGAATTAGAACATTTAAACTATCTTGGTATCCTAGTCAGGCAAAGATGTGCAAGAACACAGGGTACTCCTTTCTGATTCTGCCTTTGTTCATGTTCTTTTTTTCTTTCCCAAACTCTATCTCCCTCTTCTCTTCCAATCCACAGCTTACATATCCTTTAAGGCCTGGCTCTTCTAGCCAGCCTTTGAAAATTCTAATTTCTTGGAGTTCTACTTTTTCATAAGTCTTACAACAATCAGAATCTGTAGTGTATCACTTAATTTGCTACTGAGTTTGATACTTTGTTCTGAAAGTTGTTCATGAATTGTTTCCTTAATGTCCTTTTTCTGTCTACCCCCACTGGAACTGTATTATATAAGCATGTATCACAAGATTTGAATAAACCATTGAGGGTGGATAACACCTTATAGATTGGTTGACTAACTGATAATATGTAAGCTAGGATTAGTAATAAGATTCAAAGTATCCCAAGTCTGGTATAATATTAAAAGTCATAGCGTATTACATTAAGAAGGGACATAACTTTGGTTAGGAGATCAAGGCCAAGAAAGCCTCAGTGAGTTGGTTAAGGTCAAAGAGCTAGTGAGTGGCAGAGAATGGACTAGAACTCTGCTCTCCTGTTTCAGGTTCATGAAATTTGATAATATTTTGGAGGTAAGTACCATAAGCAAATACAGGCCTTAGTGTTTCCTGAGAGGGTTTGATGATCTATCAAAATAAGAGTGAAGTGAAGAGCACTCTGGATTCCTAAAAACAAAATGGCCCTTCAAGTTAAGTTACCTATAAGGACGTCACTTGCAGTAATCCCTCAGAGAAGTCTTCCATTTGCTCCTTCTTTCTCTGAATCAGAAAATCCTGAGTCAGAGACAGCCATTCCCTGCGTGCATGTGTCCTAAGACACTTAGTGTCCAAATCTTTGTGACCCCATGGACTGTAGCCCACCAGGCTCCTCTGTCCATGGGATTTCCCAGGTACGAATACTGGAGTGGGTAGCCATTCACTTCTCCAGGGGATCTGCCTGACCCAGGGATTGAACTCCGGTCTCCTGTGTCTCCTGCATTGGCAGGCAGATTCTTTACCACTAGCACCACTTGGCAAGCCTTTCCCTGCATATAGCCAGGGTTATATAGGCAAACAAGTGATAAAGTAACATTGTCTTTTAGAATCTCATAGTGATAGGATTCCCTGGTTTTACTAAGAAAGCCCTCAAAGATAACTAGATTTTTGAGGAGTCTGTTTAGCTGCACTATGGTGTGTATACCTAACTGGATACTATTTAAGATCAGACCCCTAATTTTTGAGACTCTTTCCATATAATATGTCATCAATAGATTCAATATAATATGCCTCACTCTTAGAAAATCTATCCACCCCCCAAACCCAGTTTAGCCAGTCTCCTTTCATTATTTCCATCAGCTAGTTGTTGAGGCCCTACAATCTGAAAGCCTAATGTGATTTGGAAGCCAGAGACATTGCCACTAGTCCCAAATCTGGGGTTAAGCTACTGTGTGAAAAAGCATTTTTCCTTTTTGGGCTTCAGTTTTCTCATCTATGAAATGGGGATAATTGTGGTCTCTGGCTGGATTAATTCTGCAAAAGCTTTCCAGCTTAGGCCTTTCTCTACTTTAGACTAAGCCACTTTTGCTTAGTGTATTTTAGACCAGATCAATTATTTTGAGGAGGAGGGAGGGTTCTTTTTCAGCAACAGTGATTCAACCGGGAAGATAATCCGAAACCCCTTTTCAAAGTTTGGGATGGGAGGACATGTATAATTTGAAAAATTAGATTCTAAAATTAGTATTGCTTTGATTCTTTTTTTTTTTTTTTGGCCCTACTCTTCAATTCATTTTGAATAATAATTACAGTTTTAAAAGCATATGAGATTTTATTTACTGGAAGGGAAGGGGACAAGCATGAGTTGAGGAAGGTTGAAGACCACTGTTACGTGAATATTCAAAGAGGAGAGCAGATGCGTCTTACCTCTTTCTGTGTCATAAAGGTACACAAACTTCTCCCACTTGTAGTGACCCAGCAGACTCAGGATGGCGCCCTTCAAGGCTGGGCGCATCTGGATGACAAACTGCACATCTGCATCAGTGGGGAAGCTGGGCGTGACAAAGGACGTGTGCAGGGCTCCACAGAAGGAGGTCAGAGTGTTCATGGACATCTGGTCATAGAATCCAAAGATGGCATACACCCCTCTCGAGAACTGGGAGCAGACTGCAATGAGAAAAGGAGAAAGACATTTCAGTAACTTCATGGTCCTTTGCTGCAGCTTGCAGGGTTGGAAATAGAGTGCATAGTTAGACTCTAAAAGACAGACAGAAAACCAGTGGGTGCTAAAGTCTCTAGAAGCCCTTGGAAAATCCAGTTGCCCAGCAGGCAAAGGATAAGAAAGGAAAGAATTTATCTGATGCAGTTGCATCTTCTCTATGAGAGAAAACTAAGCATGAGCAGGAAACTAAGAGCAATGTGGGAAGCAAAGAGGTGACGGTTGTATTACCCTCCTTCAGTAAACCTCCCAGTGCACCTGTAAGGCACCAAGTGCTCCCACACTTCCACCGTAGCTGCCCAGGGGCCTCTTAGGATACCCAGGCCCCATCAAGGTATTGGGTTGGCTCAAAAGTTCATTCAGGTTTTTCCAGAAGGTGTTATGGGAAAGCCCAGATGAACTTTTTGGCCAATCCAATAGAATTATCTTGTGTCTCACCCCTGCAGTGCTTTTCTACTAGGTAACAATAGTGACTGATGATTTAGTCAGATGGACTGCTAATGTGTCTTCTAGGAAATGTGTTACTCCTCTTAGGTTGTTGTTGTTTAGTCACAAAGTCGTGTTTGACTCTTTGTGACCTCATGGACTGTAGCCCACCAGGCTCCTCTGTCCATGGCATTTCCCAGGCAAGAATATTGGAGTGGATTGCCATTTCCTTCTCCAGGGGATCTTCCTGACCCAGGGGTCAAACCCGCGTCTCTTGTGTCTCTTGCATTGGCAGGTGAGTTCTTTACCACTGAGCCACTTGGGAAGCCCCTTCTTAGGTTACATAATGCTTTACCTATCTAGTTATGTTATGATGAACATTATGTAGACTAATAATGAGGAGAATTTCAGATTCTGGGCAAGTCATTGGGAATACTGGCTTTTCAGTGCCCATGGGGTAGGTGGGCCGATTCTGCCCCTGTATAATAGGTAAAGTTCTATCTTAATCCTTTTGATTTGATCTTCTAGACCTGGTAGCCCACACACAGAATGTTCACGTCCTCCTCACGCTTGTGGTGAGTTTTCTTCCATCTCAAAATGGGTCATGCCACTACCTCTTCCTTCTTCGGGCCCAGATGAGCTTAAAAAATGGGAACCAATCTCAATATTAGCGTAAGTAGAACAAAATTAGCAAAGCAAATCAGCTACAACAGCACCATGTGGTGCATTCCCAAACCAAGTGGAAATGATCTTCAGATTATTTGCACTACTGCTCCCTTCCATTCATGAGAAGCAGGCAGAACAGGCAGCTGATAATGCAGTGTGATTTAAGGGCCCCTGCTTGGTCACCCTTATCAGCTAGGAAGCCAACGTTAGGCTTACTTTTTCAGGTTTTGAGTTATGAAAAAAAGCCTATGGCTTGGGAGCCCCCTCCCCCAAATTACAATCTTTTTTTAGCCATTAACATGTCTAATTAGATGTCAGGCTGCTGCTGCTGCTAAGTCGCTTCAGTCGTGTCCAACTCTGTACGACCCCATAGATGGCAGCCCACCAGGCTCCCCCATCCCTGGGATTCTCCAGGCAAGAACACTGGAGTGGGGTGCCATTTCCTTCTCCAGTGCATGAAAGTGAAAAGTAAAAGTGAAGTCGCTCAGTCGTGTCCGATTCTTAGCGACCCCATGGACTGCAGCCCACCAGGCTCCTCTGTCCGTGGGATTTTCCAGGCACAAGTAAGAAAATGGATAGATTCAGTTTTGATGGGAATGGATGGGTCAGAGAAGAGAATGTAAAGGGCTTGCTCCCTTTTATCAGCCAAACTCATGGCTCATTGGCTTGAGGTAGCATTTCAAAGGTGATTATCAGTCACTCAAGGGCCTCCTTAGGGGAAGACAATTGCTTCCAACTTGAGGAATTCTAAGTGACCTTCAAACACATGCAAGAAAAGCCTTTATATTAAAAGGAAAAATCAACTAGAGAATGAACCTGGGGCATTTCATGACATGGGGCCAAAAGAAGTATTCCGAAACAAAAAGGAAGTGGCTAGATGGCACTTTGTCTTAATCGTCACCAAAGGAGACATGAAGGAGAGTCCCATTCCCAAATTCATCCTGTCAATGTAGAATTTTGCAGTACTAGGTCAAATCTTGGCCAATACACATAACGTTCTGTATAACATTGACAACAATAATGATAGCAGTTATTGAGTTCTTAGTAGGTACCAGCCCATGTGCTAAGCACACATATTATCTCTCTTAATATTTCCAACAACCTCCTGAGGTATTACTATCATTTCTATTTAATAGATAAGAATTCTGAGACCAAAAAATGTTCTATCTCTTAAGTGGAGGGGCCAGGACTTGAACCTGAGTCCAACTCCAAATCTCACACTCCCTGGGACCCAAAACAAACAGTGACATTGGTTAGTATTTATTGGCTTGAATGAAATAGCATTTCCAGATTTGGCAAATAAAAATATATTGAATATATATTTATATAACTAGAAAATAGATAAATAGAATGTCCAACTAAATTTGAATTTCAGATAAATAAGAAATTATTTTTAGTTTAAATATGCCTCAAATTCACACATATACTGAAAAATTACTTGTTTATTTGAAATTCATATTTAATTGAAAATCCTGAATTTTATCTGGCAGCCCTAGAAAGAATCCAATCTTATTAACAGTCATGAGGCTGGAAGACTGGAATAAGCAATCATGGCTTTTCATCCAAAATGACTCAGGAAGTAGCCAGTCATTCTTAGATCTGGCATTGAAACATGTAAAATATCATGTATGAAACGAGTTGCCAGTCCAGGTTCGATGCACGATACTGGATGCTTGGGGCTGGTGCACTGGGACGACCCAGAGGGATGGAATGGGGAGGGAGGAGGGAGGAGGGTTCAGGATGGGGAACACATGTATACCTGTGGTGGATTCACTTTGATATTTGGCAAAACTAATACAGTTATGTAAAGTTTAAAAATAAAATAAAATAAAATAAAAATATAGCAACTAGCATACAATGAAACATATTTTTCAACAAGGAAATCCCAACCAGGCAAAATTATGAACAATAATTGAGGGAGAAATACTTGGAGAGAGACAAACGTATAGCTATGATCCTCTTAGAGTTTCAAAAAGCCCCTGGTGTATTGGAAAGAAACAGAAAATTAAAGTAGGTTATAGATTCTGGTTAAGTTTTTTTTTTTTTTTTTTTAAACCTTGCATTGCTCTTGTAATCATTGTTTTTGAACCTTGTGGGTGCAGAATTAGTCATTAGTAGTTTATACATGGACATTTCATTATTTATTTATTTAAAATATATTGAACACTCATAGAACCATCACTCAACCCAAGAATCATAATATTACTAATAACTTAGTTTTACCTATGTCTTCTTCTTCTGTTCTATCTTCCTGTTTTGATTCTCTCCCTCCCCCTGAGGTAACTACTACACTGAATTTTTAAATTTATCATTAGCTTGGTTTTCTAAAAAAAAAAAAAATACACAGATGCACCTAAACAACATAATGCTATTTTTGCTTGTTTTAAAACTTGATAAGAAGAAAGTCATGTTGTTTATGTGAAACCCAGACTCCAGGCAGGAGCACCCAGTGAAATCTTTAAGCTTATGTATGATGACAAGTAGAATAAGACTCAGGAAGATCTAAAAATGGGTGAGTGAGCAGGTGTGAGGGAGCCCAGTGACAATTTAAAAAATTCCAAACTAAGCTTACAGCTTTGGGCCCAGCTCAGGTGAGAGACCTAGGAGTATTATATTGTAGATCAGGGGCACCTTTCAGAGAATGCTCAGCTGCTGTGGTCTAACAGGCAGACACATGGCAGTGGACATCAACAAGACGCGTATTAGGAAAATATCAGTAAGTGTTCTATTGCTTTTTTTTTCCCTTAGAGTATAAATGCTTTACAATATCATGTTAGTTTCTGCTATACAACAGCGTGAATCAGCTATATGCATACATACATCCCCTCCCTCTGGAGCCGCCCACCCTCCCATCATACCCCTCTAGGTCATCACAGAGCACTGAGCTGAGCTTGTGCTACACAGCAGCTTCCCGCTGGCTATTTATTTTACACGTGGTAGCATATAAATGTTAATGCTACTGTCCCAATTTGAACCACCCTTCCCCCCCCTACCCCGTGTCCATATGTCTGTTCTCTACATCTGCGTCTCTATTCCTGCCTGCAAATAGGTTCATCTTCCTTTTGGATAAAACAGAGGTGCAGCTGTCCTGCAAATACTATTGTGCATAGTTACACTTGCTCTGTCTCAACATGTGCAAGTAACATAAGCAGAAGGCCCAGTGGGGAAGACAATTGCCACACGAGGACAGGGGTAATAGCCTTTGAGGGAAGCTGGGGCATAAGGGACCTGTGAGTGGGGCATAAATTCCCTTCTTGGCTGCAGAAAGTAGGGCTGAATAGTACACTGAGCTGACCCAAGGGATAGTGTCTATGTTTCTAAGTCCTTAGAATGTTTGAAATAGAAGAAACGTAAATACTCTGTCATTCACTGTCTTTTCAAGCACAGTTTTTAGTGTAGAACCCTTTCTCCAGATGAAATTTTAAGTGGCAAGGTCCAGTAGATAAGAGATATAGTGAATATCTCTTCTGCTTCAACACAGAGTCCCACTGATGCCTCCCTAGCCTAAAGAAACTGACAAAAAGCGACGAAGTGTCTTGCACAAGGTCATGCAATGAATTATGAACCAGTCTCTCAGAACTGCTTTATCAGCATCTCCACGCCATCCCTACTCCAGTGCTATCTAGGGCAGCATGGGTCAGGATTTGCCTGGCATGAAAATGACTTACCCACAATACCTAGCTCTCAGCATAGATGGATCCACCAGGGGTTTCCCGTGACTCATCTGCCAGCTGCTGCTCTCAGTTCCCTCCAGCCTCAAATATCAGTGAGAGCAGGTGGCAGATTGGTGGGTGATCTTTGGGGACTTGTGATTCTTTGGCGCAATGTGTGTTATCTTTATCTGACTCCTTAATGAACCACACCCATTTATTTTTCTCAGGAGACTGCTGCTGCTGCTGCTGCTAAGTCGCTTCAGTCATGTCCAACTCTGTGCGACCCCATAGACGTCAGCCCACCAGGCTCCCCCGTCCCTGGGATTCTCCAGGCAAGAACACTGGAGTGGGTTGCCATTTCCTTCTCCAATGCACGAAAGTGAAAAGTGAAAGTGAAGTTGCTCAGTTGTGTCTGACTCTTCACGACCCCATGGATGCAGCCTACCAGGCTCCTCCATCCATGGGATTTCCCAGGCAAGAGTACTGGAGTGGGGTGCCATTGCCTTCTCCATCTCAGGAGACTAGTCCCTGGTAAAATAATGATGGAAGAAATAGTTGTCTTGGCAGTCTTACGAAGCCGTGAAGCATAAAAGGAAGGGGCAGAAGCTTTTGAGGTAGGTGAACTTCACTTCTACTTATGGCTCTACCAGTCTTAGGCTGCACAACTTAAACTCTGTGAGCCTCAGTATAGGATAGAGATTATGAAGGCAGGTTCTAGAGTTGGATCCTTTAGGTTGAAATCCTGAATTCATCACTCATTAGGCAAATTACTTACTATCTCTGTTTCTGACCCAGTTTTTTCATCTTTAAAAATGAGATAATGGTGCCTGTCTCAGCATTGGTTATGAAAGTCAAAATGACTCCATTCATGGGAAGCATCTATCTATAACAGTACCTGGCATGTAAGAGATACTTGCTTAATGCTAGCTATTTATTCATGCAACAAATATTTGTAGAACATCTACTATGTGCTGGTACCATTATAGGTAGTAGGAGATACAGGAGAGAAAATTGATCCTGTCCTCCCAAAATGTGTGTACTAGTGAGGGGAAAAGACAGTAAGAAATGAGATAAGTAAAAGGTAAAGTATGTCTTAGTTATAAATGTGACTTGGTTATTGTCATGGAGAGAAGAGTAAATGAAATGGTACATGGGAAATACATGGTGCTTAGCATACACTTGGCAACTAAATAGTTCATTCTGTGTTTCTTTTCTCTTGCCAACTCTTTACTTTGCACTCTGTTCACCCCATCAGGTTACACCTCTTACAGCAACCACTGCCCTTGACTTCACACTAAGTCCAGGAAGCCCAGTTTTTCTTCTCTTTCACCTTCCCTAGACATTTCTTCAGTGTTCTTTCTTGTTCTCACTCCTGGGTCACTTCTGGGTAGTCATAGGTTCAGGAAGAACCCTGCTAATTTGACTTTGTCCTCTGACTCTTCCCCTCCCTATATTATTCCCTTGTGCAGATAAAATGCTGTCTCCACTCGGGGCCTCCAAGGCTTCCCAGTGTGAAATATCACGATTGTCTGCTTGCTAAGAATACCTGTCTTCATCTCTTCCTCCTAGCAAAACAGCAAATTCTTTTAGTTGAAAAAGTCATTTATGACTACATTCTGGATGCCTGGGGATTCTAGTGTAGCTCACCGGCTGTGTTCCCCTCAATGCTGAGTGACAAGCAAGGCTGGAGCCAGCTGTCACACTTTTATTTATAGTCCCCAAGTCTGTAGGGTCGGGACAGGTATTGAGAATGTTCAGTGTGGCAGCTAATTACACCACCCATATTTCAAAAGGCCTCATTACAAAAATGTCAAACAACTTGATTATCCCAAAGATCAGAATAACAATATTCCATATCATTTACAGAACACTTTTCATAGCCTTTTGAATTGGGGGAAAAAAGGAAACTGAAGTCTCTTGCTGACTTAATGATCACATTTGAAACAAGCAGGAAGAAGAAAAACACAGCTATGGAGGAACCAGTAGAGATATACCACAAGAAGGTTCTCTAGGTAATAACACAGTACAGTGAATTCCAGGGGATCAAGGAAGCTTAGAGATGGAAGATCATGGAGACCAGTGTTTTCTAAAGCTGTGATGCTGGTCCGTGGTGAAGTTTCCAGTCTGGTGAAATATCCGTGTGTGTGTGTGTGTGTATGTGTGTGTGTGTGTGTTGGGGGAAGGTTGACAACTGTTCTTTTTTTAGGAAAAAATAGTCCTTTTCTCTGTATCATTTATATTATCTGAGTGTTGTATGTAGAGTCCTTTCTTTTCTGAAATAATGGTGATGTTTATGATACCACTCATATATACATAAATTCAAATATATATATAAATTCATATATATACATATATATGAATTTATATGTATGTATAGGAGAAGGCAATGGCACCCCACTCCAGTACTCTTGCCTGGAAAATCCCATGGACGGAGGAGCCTGGTAGGCTGCAGTCCATGGGGTCGCAAAGAGTTGGACACTACTGAGCGACTTCACTTTCACTTTTCACTTTTGTGCATTGGAGAAGGAAATGGCAACCCACTCCAGTGTTCTTGCCTGGAGAATCCCAGGGACGGGGGAGCCTGGTGGGCTGCCGTCTATGGGGTCGCACAGAGTCGGACACGACTGAAGCGACTTAGCAGCAGCAGCAGCAGCATACATACATATATACACATATATGTATGTATATATATGAACTTATATGGATATATATGCCCTCTTTGCAGCAGACCAAATAATTGTGTCCCCAAAGATGTCCATGTCTTAATCCCCCAAATCTGTGAATTAGGTTACATGGTAGAGAGGAATTAAGGCTCCCAATAGAATTAAGGTTGCTAATCAGTTGACTTTAAAATAGTGAGATTATCCTGGATTATCTGGGTGGCCCAATGTAAATGTGGAAGACAGAAGTTGAAAAAACAGTCAGTATCAGAGTAATGTGATATGAAAAAGACTTGACCAGCCATAACTATGAATAAAGATGGAGGGGGCTATGAGTTAAGTAAGCAGGTGGTCTCTAGAAATTGGGAAAGGCAAGAAAATGAATTCCCTTTTAGAGCTTCTGGACAGGAATGCTGCCATGCCAACACCTTGATCTGACCTACAGAGCTGGAAGATAATAAACTTGTGCTATTTTAAGCCACTAAATTTGTGGTAATTTGTTATAGTAGTAAATAGAAAATTAATACACTTAACACAGCAAAAGTTAAACATTGCTGACTCTCTAGATCAATCTATACTCCACTCACCCTTTTAATCCCCCTTAAAACATTTATGGATCCAAAAAGTCCAAAAGTTTGGATACTAAGAATCTAATCTAATTTCCAGTTCAGCACAGGAACCACCTCCCATGATGCTGTGTTCAGTTCAGTTCAGTTCAGTCACTCAGTCATGTCCGACTCTTTGCGACCCCATGAATCACAGCACGCCAGGCCTCCCTGTCCATCACCAACTCCCAGAGTTCACTCAGACTCATGTCCATCGAGTCAGTGATGCCATCCAGTCATCTCATCCTCTGTCGTCCCCTTCTCCTCCTGCCCCCAATCCCTCCCAGCATCAGAGTCTTTTCCAATGAGTCAACTCTTCACATGAGGTGGCCAAAGTACTGGAGTTTCCAGAATGGACTGGTTGGATCTCCTTGCAGTCCAAGGGACTCTCAAGAGTCTTCTCCAACACCACAGTTCAAAAGCATCAATTCTTCAGCGCTCAGCTTTCTTCACAGTCCAACTCTCACATCCATTACATGACCACAGGAAAAACCATAGCCTTGACTAGATGGACCTTTGTTGGCAAAGTAATGTCTCTGCTTTTCAATATGCTGTCTAGGGTGGTCATGACTTTTCTTCCAAGGAGTAAGCGTCTTTTAATTTCATGGCTGCAGTCACCATCTGAAGTGATTTTGGAGCCCCCAAAAATAAAGTCTGCCACTGTTTCCACTGTTTCCCCATCTATTTCCCATGAAGTGATGGGACCACATGCCATGATCTTCGTTTTCTGAATGTTGAGTTTTAAGCCAACTTTTTCACTCTTCTCTTTCACTTTCATCAAGAGGCTTTTTAGTTCCTCTTCACTTTCTGCCATAAGGGTGGTGTCATCTGCATATCTGAGGTTATTGATATTTCTCCTGGCAATCTTGATTCCAGGTTGTGCTTCTTCCAGTCCCGCGTTTCTCATGACGTACTCTGCATATAAGTTAAATAAGCAGGGTGACAATATATAGCCTTGACAAACTCCTTTTCCTATTTGGAACCAGTCTGTTGTTCCATGTCCAGTTCTAACTGTTGCTTCCTGACCTGCATACAAATTTCTCAAGAGGCAGATCAGGTGGTCTCGTATTCCCATCTCTTGAAGAATTTTCCATAGTTTATTGTGATCCACACAGTCAAAGGCTTTGGCATAGTCAATAAAACACAAATAGATGTTTTTCTGGAACTCTCTTGCTTTTTCCATGATCCATCGGATGCTGGCAATTTGATCTCTGGTTCCTCTGACTTTTCTAAAACCAGCTTGAATATCAGGAAGTTCACGGTTCACATATTGCTGAAGTCTGGCTTGGAGAATTTTGAGCATTACTTTACTAGCGTGTGAGATGAGTGCAATTGTGCGATAGTTTGAGCATTCTTTGGCATTGCCTTTCTTTGGGATTGGAATAAAAATTGACCTTTTCCAGTCCTGTGGCCACTGCTGAGTTTTCCAAATTTACTGGCATATTGAGTGCAGCACTTTCACAGCATCATCTTGCAGGATTTGAAGTAGCTCAACAGGAATTCCATCACCTCCACTAGCTTTGTTCATAGTGGGCTTTCTAAGGCCCACTTGACTTCACATTCCACAATGTCTGGCTCTAGGTGAGTGATCACACCATCGTGATTATCTGGGTTGTGAAGCTCTTTGTTGCACAGTTCTTCTGTGTATTCTTGCCATCTCTTCTTAATATCTTCTGCTTCTGTTAGGTCCATACCATTTCTGTCCTTTATCGAGCCCATCTTTGCATGAAATGTTCCCTTGGTATCTTTAATTTTCTTGAAGATAAGCCCATAAATGCCTGAAAATAGTGGCAAATATCCCCTGGCAGCATTGTAACCCTGTTTCAATCTGCCTCCTCCATTCTCTGTTTGATATCCACAGGATTTGGTTATGACTTCATCTCCACAGAGAACAAGGCTTTACCCTAGTGAAAAGGCATGCATATTGAGGTAATCCCATCAGTTATGTTAATGATAAAAGTTAGGAAGTGTAGACTCTACAAAGTCCACTATATAAGTGGGTACTTCCCTGGTCTTGCCCTAAAACTGGTTATTCGTGTTTAACCTGGGGATGTAAGAGAGTAAGAATTAGGTAAAGGATGGAAGGGTTGGGGTGGGGTAGAAGCCAGCTCATCCTTTCTCTGGGTTCATACAGATCAGCCTTCCAGTCTGCTTGAACATCCTTTGGTCTCGGGTTCATTGGGTGCTTATAGGTTCAAAAGTGAGAACAAGGTGTCAACACATTCTGCAGCTGATGATTCCATGGTTTAATTATCATCTTTGGGTTAATTCTCTTGAACATTTTGTTCTGCTCTCAGGAGTATCCTGCCTTCTGACAGTCTAACTAGTTATTTTTGCAATTACATGGCATGTATCTCAACGCTGGCAAAGAAAACACTCATTATCAACATTTGATCCTACTTGAATATAGCCGCTTGCAAATGCACACATTAACATATGAACACATGTATTTTGGAACATTCATCTTTTTTTCAACTCTTAAGTGCAAACTACCCTTCCGCAGCAATGTCAGAAATGGCAGGAGAAGTGCTGAGTTGGGTTGGAGTAAGGAGATGCTTTTTAGGCCCTTTTATATCAAGACATGTGGTTAAGGGCTGGAGCTCATGAGTTTAAAATTTTTTGTTTATTCATTCATCAAATGAAATGTTGAGTGCCTCTTGAGTGACAAACACTGTCTACACGCAGTGAGCAAAACAGATTTGACCTCTGTCCTCATGGTGCTTACAATCTAGTATTGGAAGCAAACAGTAATAAAAGAATCATACTGATCTGTGATTACCATGTTCTAAGTACTAAGAAAGAAAGGTATTAGGGTGCTGTGAGGCTATGTGACAAGGTGACTTTAATTTAGATGAGGTCAAGGGGAAAGATATCTGACCATGTGACATGTGAGCTGATACCTGAGAGTAGAAGAGCATCCCATGAAGAGAAAATAGCACTTTCTGAGGCCCAGATGGAGGACAGCACTTGATGTACTCAAGGCACTGAAAGACGACTAGCCTGACTGAAGTGTGGCCAGTAAAGAGGAGCTACATGAAGAATCTGGTAAGAGGCAGGGTCCTAACTGTGAAGGACCTTGAAGGATGCTGGTAAAGAACTTTGATTTTATTCTAAGGACAACACGGGGAGATCATGGAAGGACTTTGCTCATGGTTATTCCATGAGCTGATTTATATTTTTAAAAGATTTATCTGGCTGGTGTATGGAAAGTAAATTTAAGGGGGTTGTCAGTGAAAGCAGGGAGAACATTTGAGATACTTTCCTACAGTCTAAATGAGAGACAAGAGTGTTCTAGATTTGAATTGTGGCAATGGATGTGGAAAAGCTGGAGTTTATTTTTGAGGTCAAATGACTGAATTTGGGCTGGTTATTTAAATTCTCCAAACCTCATTTCCAAATCTATAACCATTAGACTGATAATACCTACCCCATAACATTGTTGTGTGGATTAAATGAAGATGAGCAAAGTATGTGGCTCTCATAGAAGTCTGTGCTCAATTGATAAATAGTATCTGCTCTTAATATTATTTTAAAAATTATCTCTCAGTATGTTTGCCCTGCAGTGGGTTTTGTTTGTTTGTTTTTGGCCATGCCACACAGCATGTGGGATCTTAGTTCCCCAACTAGAGATTGAACCTGTGCCCCTGCATTGGAAGTGCAGAGTCTTAACCACTGGACTGCCAGGGGCAAGCCTCTGCGATGTGTTTTTATATGGCTCGGTCTTTTAATTTGCTGTGTGGTCTGGGGCAGGTTAGCTCACTGGGCTTCAGGTCTGTCGTTTGTCAGCCAGGAGAACTAACACCTGTCCTGCCCACTTCACAGGGATGTGCTAAGAATGGAAATAATAGCTGAAACTCTCCTTTGAAATATTACAAAAGCTGCTATCAAAGTGTCAGTGAGTAAGTGCTATTGGTTCTCAACTCCCAGTACTTATCATCTCCATAACAAATAGCTCAACAGAATCGTCATTCTTCCTAGCCTCCATCTCTGCTATTCACCTACGTGTCTCCATCAATCATCTAAAGTTGTCAGGGGCCTGTCTTGACTTGCCACTCATTTTACATGGGATTTTAGCACAACTCTTAATTGAAAAACTAATTGATCCAGTGATCCAGTCACAGTCAATGAAACAATTTCTAAAGCTGGGCAGGAAAGTGATGAACTCCAACGATGCATTTGAATCAACCCTAAGATTTGTCATTGACAGATAAGAGCCTCAAGTTCAATATTGTGTCACATAACACTGGTGCTCCACTGTCTAATTTTGCAGCCTATGCTGGGCTGAGGGGAGAGTGAGCTTGGCCCCTAAACAAAAATTATTCTTAAAAGTTAATTAATGCTTATCTGTTATGCATGCTTGGAATACTTCATAATTAAAACCCAAACCATATAAACATAATAAAACATTTAGGTCCACTGTCAGTCAGCAAGATCAGCTTTTATTTGCCATTCTGTTTGAATTCCTTAGCATCATATTCTCAATGTGGAGGGTAATGGCCGAGGTCACCCCCTAGGTGTTTACAATGCAGAGCCCCTCTATAGTTTGATTGGGCTTCCCTGGTGGCTCAACTGGTAAAGAATCTGCCTGCAATGTGGGAGACCTGGATTCGATCCCTGGGTTGGGATGATCCCCTGGAGAAGGGAATGGCTACCCACTCCAGTATTCTAGCCCAAAGAATTCCATGGACTATACAGTCCATGGGAGAAGGCAATGTCACCCCACTCCAGTACTCTTGCCCGGAAAATCCCATGGATGGAGGAGCCTGGTGGGCTGCAGTCCATGGGGTCGCTAAGAGTCAGACACGACTGAGTGACTTCACTTTCACTTTCCACTTTCATGCATTGGAGAAGGAAATGGCAACCCACTCCAGTGTTCTTGCCTGGAGAATCCCAGGGATGGGGGAGCCTGGTAGGCTGCAGTCCATGGGGTCGCACAGAGTTGGACATGACTGAAGTGACTTGGCATACAGTCCATGGGGTCGCAAAGAGTCAAACACAACTGAGCAATGATTAGTTACCTAGCCAGCTATAGTTTGATTGACAGGTGGGCATTCCATCTCATCCTGAACACGGCTGCTGATGGTGAGCTCACCACTTTTTCCAAAGTAGTGCATTCTACTTTTAGGTAGCTCTTGTGATAAGAGATTTCCTTATTATATTGAGCATATATCTACCTCTCTGTAACTTTCACCACCTAAGGTTCCTTTTTGTCTGAGGCTTACTGAAATATCTACTCTCTCTTCTAATGGCAGGCCTTCAAATATCTGAAGATATATTTCCCACCTGCCTGTGCCTTCTCTTATTCAGGCTAATCACTCCTGGCACTTCAGATGTGTGTCGTAGATCCCAGGCCTTCACCACTCTGGCCACCTTCCTCCTGACGTGTTTCAGTTTCTTAAGTGTCACTCTTAAGAGACTGATGTCTGGAACTGAGCACCATACTGCCGGTGAGGTTGAACCCATTCAGAAGACAGTGAACTAATGCCTTCTCACTGCCTATTTTGGACTAGACATCATGTATTTATCAGTCCTGCCTAGGATAGCATTGATTTTATTTTTATCTATCCACTGTAGAATTCTATGGAACCTCCTCTTATGTTGTGAATTTATATACCAGGTATTTTGTTTAGGAACTTCTGCCAAGCCAGGCTTCCCTTAACCTTGGATATGTGCTGTTAATTTTTTTTTTTTTACACATTTTCCCCTTTTAAATGTCCTTATGGCTTTGACCCAGTCTTTTTTCTTTTTCAAATTAAAAAAAATTTTTTTTGGCCATGCTGCACAATATATGGGATCTTAGTTCCCCAAGCAGCAATTGAACCCGTGCTCCTTGCAGGGGAAGCACAGAGTCTTGACTACTGGACCACTAGGGGAGTCTCCTTGACCCAGTCTTTTAAATCCTGATTTGGTCAACAAGCTTATTATCTATCACTTCCAGTTATGTGTCATTTACAAATTTCGATCAGCCTGCTTTGGGTGGCATTATCCAAATTGTTGGAGAAAATTCTGAAGAAGATAGGGTCAAGGACAGAATCAATTGCCATGCTACTTTATTCTTCAGCGCTATGGTTTCCAGGATGACAACAACTAGGTACTAAGTACACTGGGTAGAATTCTTCAGTCTGCTCCAAGAGTATCTTTAACACTCTTACAGTTTAGGCAATACAAATAACTCTTACTACTGATCTTTGTTCTTCAGACACCTTCACAGGTATGAAATTCAGGAAAAAAAATAACTGGAATGATTTTCTCTTCTCCTGGTATTATCATCTCTGACCATGCATCTTTACTACTTATTATTGAGTTTTTTTTAATTTTTTTTATTTTATTTTTAAACTTTACATAACTGTATTGGTTTTGCCAAATATCAAAATGAATCCACCACAGGTATACATGTGTTCCCCATCCTGAACCCAGAAGTGAAAAAAAAAGAGGAAACTAAGAATAGACAGAGAAATACTTTCTGGTAAAGAATGAAGCACCAGAATAATTGGGTAACTACTCCTTTCTATCCTCTAACTCAAGCAGTGTGTCATTACCTAAGGTCAGAAAATGGATTCGTTGCCCTTTGTTGTCAGAAAGCAAATGGCTTTTCCATTTTATGAGTAGAATCATTGATATCTGATCAGTTCCTGGGGTCTATGGTCCTTAGCATCTGTGCCTCCAGATAGCTGACTTTAAATATACTGTAAACAGCCTTATAAGATTTCCCAGATGCAATCCTGATGGGAAAGAACTCTTGAAAAGACATCTTCACAATACCCAGAATTGGTAGTTATACAAAACAGTTCACCTTACTGCTGCATAAAAAATCGATACAGCCTTCAGTTCAGTTCAGTCGCTCAGTCATGTCCGACTCTTTGTAACCCCATGAACCACAGCATGCCAGGCTTCCCTGTCCATCACCAACTCCCGGAGTTCACTCAAACCCATGTCCATTGAGTCAGTGATGCCATCCAGCCATCTCATCCTGTCGTCCCCTTCTCCTCCTGCCCCCAATCCCTCCCAGCATCAGAGTCTTTTCAAATGAGTCAACTCTTCTTATGAGGTGGCCAAAGTACTAGAGTTTTAGCTTCAGTATCAGTCCTTCCAATGAACACCCAGGACTGATCTCCTTTAGGATGGACTGGTTGGATCTCCTTGCAGTCCAAGGGACTCTCAAGAGTCTTCTCCAACACCACAGTTCAAAAGCATCAATTCTTCAGCGCTCAGCTTTCTTCACAGTCCAACTCTCACATCCATACATGACCACTGGAAAAACCATAGCCTTGACTAGATGGACCTTTGTTGGCAAAGTAATGTCTCTGCTTTTTATTTATTTTTTAAAAGCTTCACGATCAATTCTTTTTTTTAAATTTTATTTTATTTTTAAACTTTACAATATTGTATTGGTTTTGGCAAATATTGAAATGAATCCGCCACAGGTATACATGTGTTCCCCATCCTGAACCCTCCTCCCTCCTCCCTCCCCATACCATCCCTCTGGGTCGTCCCAGTGCACCAGCCCCAAGCATCCAGTATCGTGCATCAAACCTGGACTGGCGACTCGTTCCATATATGATATTGTATGTATTTCAATGTCATTCTCCCAAATCATCCCACCCTCTCCCTCTCCCACAGAGTCCAAAAGACTGTTCAATACATCAGTGTCTCTTTTGCTGTCTCGTACACAGGGTTATTGTTACCATCTTTTTAAATTCCATATATATGCATTAGTATACTGTATTGGTGTTTTTCTTTCTGGCTTACTTCACTCTGTATAATAGGCTCCAGTTTCATCCACCTCATTAGAACTGATTCAAATGTATTCTTTTTAATGGCTGAGTAATACTCCATTGTGTATATGTACCACAGCTTTCTTATCCATTCATCTGCCGATGGACATCTAGGTTGTTTCCATGTCCTGGCTATGTCTCTGCTTTTTAATATGCTTTCTAGGTTGGTCATAACTTTCCTCCCAAGGAGTAAGCATCTTTTAATTTCAATACAGCCTTAGTTCCCTCAAATATGTGACAATAGCCTGAAGAGCAAGGAACCCATTTTTCCTCTAGGAAAAAAGGGCAAGTTTAAATTAAAGGCACTTTTTCTAACCTGAATTCAACTGTTTGGATTTTGGACAATAATTCTCTGCTCTTAGTTTGGGAAGACAGTCTGGATTTGTGTGGAATGTTGTGTCAGAGAAGTCCAGTCAGTGCTGTCTGTCAAGCACAGGGCTGACATGCAGGCAAGAATCAGCGGCCCTTGCACGACATTACAGGATCCAACTACTCTCTATTTTAATGACACTTTGATTGGGAACTATGGGTACTGTAGCTTGAATCTAAAACAAAACCCTCCAATACTGGCACCCATAAGTCCCCCCATTTTCCTTTGTCCTAAAAAAAGAAGGACATCTCTTGGAAAAAAGGAATTTTAGGACTCAGGGCTAATTTAGAAAAAGAGCCAGCTTTTTAACCAGGGCACTAATGAGAGCCAGATAATTGCTCAAAATAAGTTTCCTGTGTTTAGTGACTGTCCAGACCTATCTTGTCTGATCTGGTACCCACTAGCCACATGTGATTATTTGAATTAAAATTATTTAAATGAAGTGAAATTAAAGATTCTGTTTTTCAGTTAAACCACCCATATTTCTAGTGCTTCACAGCTACATGTACTGGCCAATGAGTGTGACATGGAACATTTCCATGATAACACAGTGCTGGTCTAGTAAGTCCTATTAAAGTTGCCTACTGCACCTACCCAATTCAGTGTTTTAGATTCTAATTTAACTAGCA
Organism: Bubalus bubalis; assembly: GCF_019923935.1. Taxonomy (NCBI): domain Eukaryota; kingdom Metazoa; phylum Chordata; class Mammalia; order Artiodactyla; family Bovidae; genus Bubalus; species Bubalus bubalis. Next base: position 131,042,818 of record NC_059181.1, on the reverse strand, counting down.
TTTATTCAATACTCTGTTCTAGGCATCATACTAGCAACTTTCATACTTTTATGGTGGGGTGGGGGGCATTGTTTAACATTTCATGGAAGTTGCCAATGTGTAGGCAGAGCAGGTAGCTGCCTTGTAGTGTGGTTGGAAGGTCCCTGGAAAGTCTTCCTGCCTTCAATTGTCCCATCCATTGCCTGCTGCCAAGTTGGAAACATCTACCTATCTGGGATAGGATGGTGAACAGTGTGTGCTAGTTGCTCAGTCATGTCCGACTCTTTGTGACCCCATGGACTGTAGCCCACCAGGCTCCTCTGTCCATGGGATTCTCCAGGCAAGAATACTGGAGTGGGTAGCCATCCTGTTCTCCAGGGGATCTTCCTGACCCAGGGATTGAACCTGGGTCTCTTGCATTGCAGGCAGATGCTTTACCATCTGAACCACCAGGGAAGCCCAGGGTGGTGAAATGTCTTGTTCAATGACCAGTGTGGTCTGGAAGGGGTACATATGTGGATAGGTTTATCAGATTAATTCAAACTGAGAGTCAGGCAACATTGCTATTTGCGAAAGGTAGGTTCTGATCTACACTGTGTGTGTATTTCCAGTGAGTTAGAACCTATTTATTAATCACGAGGTATAATTTATTTTAGGCAAAATGTAAAACAATTTTGACAGTTTAAAGTTTAAACAAATATCACTGCTATATATATATATATATATATAGCAGTTCAGTTCAGTTTTAGTATATATATGTGTGTGTGTGTATAACTAGGTAACTAATGGGAACCTACTGATTAGCATAGGGAACTCTATTCAATACTCTGTGTGTGCTGTGTTTAGTGGCTCAATCGTGTCCAACTCTTTGTGACCCCATGGACTGTAGCCCATCAGGCTCCTCTGTCCATGGGGATTCTCCAGGCAAGAATATTGGATTGGGTTGCCATGCCCTCCTCCAAGGGATCTTCCCAACTCAGGGATTGAACCCAGGTCTCCCACATTGCAGGTGGATTCTTTACTGGCTGAGCCACCAGGGAAACCCATTCAATACTCTATAATGACCTATATGGGAATAAAATCTAAAAAAGAGCAGATGTATGTGTATGTATAACTGAATCACTTTGCTGTGCCATTCAACTAACACATTATAAATTAACTATACTGCACTAAAAAAAAATGATAAAAAATATCACTCCTAATACACCCACTAATTAGACCAGAAATAAAAGCAGGATATTTACTGTGTTTTGATCAGACTTGAATGTTCATAGAACCTTGAACTTATGTGTATCAATTCAGCAGGTATTTTGTCATTATATCAAACAGTATCAAGTATTGTGCTAGATGCTGGAGCTGTGAAGTTCTCCTCTCAAGTTCCCTTTCAAAGGACCTCCTTCTAGGGCATTCACAGCTGGCCCAGTGACAGCAAGACCTCACCTTTCTTCCCCACTTCTTCCTCTCTGTTACCTTCACCACTCTTATCCCAGTCCCCATTTTCAACCTCCCTTCTGACTTGTTCTCAGCCAACACATATAATTGATAAGGGAGAAAGGAAAGATAACGGAAAACTAATCTTCCTTTCCTTTCCCTACAGCAGTGCTTTGCAAATTGCACGGCACAACCCACTAGTGGGTTATGAAATCGGTGTAATGAGTCGTGACCTAGCCTTTAAAAAAATAAATGAAATAAAATAGAAAAATGTCAAAATGTATCCAGGTAGTCAGGGTAAATATTGTTTCATCAAACATTTGTTTTGGTTATCAAATATATGCATGTATGTTGTGGGTCTTTAAGTCAAATGTATTTTTTTAAGTGATAGGATTTTTTTTTGTGGGGGGGGTGGTTGTTGTTTTTATTTTATTTTTTGGCCATGCAGGATCTTAGCTCCTTGACCAGGGATTGAACCCATGCCCCCAGCAGTAGAAGGGCAGAGTCCCAACCACTGGAATACCAAGGAAGTCTCTCAAATATATTTCTTTACCACCTCACACCTGCAGCTCCATGCTTTGTTCCAAATCTAGTACTGGTTTGATCTACATTTATGTCCTCACTCCTTATTGCCTCCTGCAGAAAATCCCATCTTATTCCCTCTTCTGTTTGCCCAATCCATCCCTCCTCTCCTGACCCTCCAAGCCTCCATGAGAACTCACCCACTCCTTGCCATCCAGCTGGAGTGCCATTGAATGGCCACCTGGGGGTGGAGTTGGTGGAATCTCTGTTGGTGGAATCTCAGATGGGAGTGATTAGGGAACATGTGGCACTCAACTCTGGAGCTGAGACGGTGAGAAGCATGAGCACACAGGGCGGTGGGCAATGCCAGAGCCTATGTACTTCATGGGACAGCTCTCATACCCAGGCTACCTGTATACCGGCCACATTACATGTCTCCCTTTGGAACTCAATCCATGTATCAGCTGAGAAGAGAAACTGCCGGTGCAGAGTGTCATTCAAAGCCCTAACTTCTTGCAGGAATACAGAACAGCTGGGTCCTCTTCACAGCCCCTGCAGATGCTTCTTCAGTGGTTTGAAAGTAAGACTGTGTCTCCCGAAGTGTAACTTGCTCCATGGGGAAGAATCTGACTAAAAATAGCTAGAATTAAGTAAACACATGTAACTTGTAGAATGCAGTTTCAACGGGAGACAGAGTACACAGCCCCCTCTAGTGCTTTGCTGTTCAGTCATGTATTAAACTTGTGACTTTTATGTGCTGCCAATGAGTACATCTGACCATGGCAGAGTGATCCGTTTGCTCCAAGAGGAAGAGGAATTTAGGCCTCTGTCATTCTCTTTGTGCAATGCCATGCAAAATTAAAGGCTTCATTTTTGTGGATGACAATGGCATTGCTGGAGAGAAGCTGAATATTCAGTCATAAAAATGCTCCAGTAAGTACTCAGGGGTTGGCCAGGGACATGTGAGTGAGGTAACTGAATACACTCTCTGTCTCGTTTTAGGTACTGGGACCCAGTAACTGGGCCCTTGACTCCCTATTGCCTGTCAGATATGGTCCAAACCCATCAGCCTGGAATTCACATTAGAAAAACATGGTACCCAGAGCTGTACATAGTAGGTGCTCAGTAAATAGTGCATATTTGTCTTCTATGCAGTGTTTCTCCATCACTAGAGCTTATGATCTACCTCAAAGTATCTCCCACAACTCTTCAGTAGGAACTTTCTGCCCCAGTCCAGTTGGTCTTTCTATTCCTGACATCCTTCTTTCTGATTCCTGCTGCTGAGCACTTCTTCATGCTGCATCCACATCCTGGGATGCCGTTTCCCAAATCTCTACCATTCCATTCTTTAAAACAGTTTTTAAAAATATTGATTTATTTGTTTGGCTGCGTTAGGTCTTAACTCAGCATGTGGGCTTCTTTAGCAGCAGTGCATGGGCTTCTCTCTAGTTGCCCCATGGCATGTGGGATCTTAGTTCCCTGACCAGGGATTGAACCTGTGTCCCCTGCATTGGAAGACAGAGTCTTAACCCCTGGACCAGCAGGGAAGCCCCTACCATTTCAAATCTTGCCCACCTTTCAAAACTTGCTGAAGCTATGCTCCCTCCTCCACAGAGCTGACATCCCCATTTTGGTGTTCGATCACAGCGTGCCTCCACCAAGCTCTGGCCCGTTTGGCTCATGTATGTGAATGTGAGTGCCTACCAATGGCTGAGAAGCTTTAGAGCATCAGGAAACACATATGTATTCTACTCATCTGTGTCAGGCTTGGGATATGTAGTTTATATTGTAAGTACTTAATGAGCTGACTTTATTTTTTGGGGGCTCCAAAATCACTGCAGATGGTGACTGCAGCCATGAAATTAAAAGACGCTTACTCCTTGGAAGAAAACTTATGACCAACCTAGATAGCATATTCAAAAGCAGAGACATTACTTTGCCCACAAAGGTCCATCTAGTCAAGGCTATGGTTTTTCCAGTGGTCATGTATGGATGTGAGAGTTGGATTGTGAAGAAAGCTGAGCACTGAAGAATTGATGCTTTTGAACTGTGGTGTTGGAGAAGACTCCTGAGAGTCCCTTGGACTGCAAGGAGATCCAACCAGTCCATTCTGAAGGAGATCAGCCCTGGGATTTCTTTGGAAGGAATGATGCTAAAGCTGAAACTCCAGTACTTTGGCCACCTCATGCGAAGAGTTGACTCATTGGAAAAGACTCTGATGCTGGGAGGGATTGGGGGCAGGAGGAGAAGGGGACAACAGAGGATGAGATGGCTGGATGGCATCACTGACTCGGTGGATGTAAGTCTGAGTGAACTCCGGGAGTTGGTGATGGACAGGGAGGCCTGGCGTGCTGCAATTCATGGGGTCGTGAAGAGTCAGACACGACTGAGCGACTGAACTGAACTGAATGAGCTGATGACATACATTGGTAAGAAGTTATGAATAATTGTTGAAAAGCAGAATTTCCCAGTTCTGCTTCCTAAGTCACTGCTGACTCAAACTGTGACTTTCCCTTTGCCTTCTTCTGAGCTCTCGCTTCTCTCCAGCCTATTGGCAAGGGCAGTATTTATATACCATAAAGAGATGTTTTGTGCATTAGCCATAATGAGGATAAAACATGTAAAAATATGAAGATCTGTGGAACCCTATTATTATAGGAATAATAATAATTACAGCTGCATTTGGTTAAATGCTCCAGAAATCATATAGAAGATGCCTTCTCTGGGGGGGGGGGGGGGGCGGGTGGCAGGGGGGAAGCAGCCAACTGTACCAGCAATTAGTCAATTATGAATACTTAATTTTACTTTATTGCTTGTGATTTTTATTTCTGTGCACAACTGGGGCCTAGTTGCCTCTTTTGCCTTTTAAATGGAACCTCTGATGAAGCTGGTTACAGAACCATCTTCATGCGACCTGGGCCCCACAAACCAACACTACAGATCCAGTGACACGAGGACTATGTTTTGCTCTCCTTTACCCTAGTGGCCAATGTTCCTTCCCACGTTGGTTTGCATCTGTCCCTAAGGAGTCTTAGGCTTGCCTAATGGCTCAGTGGTAAAGAATCTGCCTGCCAATGCAGGGGACATGGGTTCAATCCCTGGTCGGGGAAGATCTCACTTGCCACAGAGCAACTAAGTCTGCATGCCACAATTACTGCGCCTGTACTCTAAAGCCTGGGAGCCGCAACTACTGAGCCCACAGGCCACAACTACTGAAGTCTGTGTGCTCTAGAGCCCATGCTCCACGACCAGAGAAGTCACCACAATGAGAAGCCTGCACGCTGCAACTAGAGAGTAGCCCCCCTCGCTGCAACTAGAGAAAAGCCTGTGCAGCAACAAAGACCCAGCATAGCCAAAAATAAAAAAAAAAAAATTAAAAAAAGGAGTTTCAACTCCAGAGCATTGTGGGGGTTACTGAACATCTGTGTTGGCCAAGCAGCAGTGGCATATGAGGGCACCCCAAGTGCAGAGTCTTTTGATAGGTGCCTGGAAGAAATCTGGAGGAAATAGAACATGTATTCCCTTAGCAGTGAAAGGGTTTTTGCTTTGGAAGAGGCTTAGAAAAACTAAGAGAGGCCCTTAGAAAAACTGAAGAATCTTTTTCTCTAGAAAGCCAATGTACTTGATTTATTCAGGAAGGTGTCTATGTATTCTTGGTTGGAGGCAGAGTGCTGACCTCTAGATTGTTCTACCTTTGCTAAGAACCTCCCATTGTAAGGCGGTTTAAAGGATGTATTCTCTGGGACTCATTCTGCCTCCCTATCTTTTTCATTATATATCTGACCACCTGAATCATTCTACACAATGCATTTCTCTAAAGTGTTTCAAGATTTCTAAGTCAAAATTCTCTTGTATATAATTAAGAATTTCTCTGAGTAGAGCCTACGAGTATATTTGATGCAAAAAGTAATTGAATGATAACATGATTTCCATTCTCTTTCATCTCTCCAGCTAATACAGAAAAGTATTATCAATGTGCTGTCACTCATTAAACAAATATTTATGTGTCTGGCCATCAAAATTAGAAATCAGGAGAAAGATGGTTTTTTGTTTTATTTTGTTTTAAATTTACTGTGCTTCATGTTCATCAGTTAGCAGGCACCGACTCTCTTTTCTAAACGTTAAGTTGCTGCATGCTTATGTATGATGAGGTTTTTGTTGTGCTTTCTCTCTGAAGATCTCAACATGAGCAGCTTTGGAAAGATGATAAGGAATAGACTTTAAAAGACATTTCGAGTACCATGAAATATTCCTTTTCAGGAGTCCTGCTTTTGCTTTCAAAGTTTTGTGAATTCCTCTTTGGTGGAGAGTCACCTACTTTCTGGCCCTACCCTGCCCTTCTTTCGCCTTGTCTGGGGCCACCCCAACGCCAAGGTGACTCTGCTTTTGAGGAACCCTGGAGCCAGCCGGTGACCTTCAGCTCTCAGGAGCAGAAGTGGCCACTCTGGGATGTGCTCCACAGTGAGGACGTGCCACTTGCATCTACCTTATTTCCCTAGGTTGTTTTTCTTTACCATTCAGAATTTTAGCCTTTTCTGCTTTGGCTTTTTCCTCCCCTTTTTAAAAAATAATTTCAAATTTCTGTTTATGTATTCAGCACACATCACAGGGGGCCAATTTCATTTTATTGTCCCATTTAAAGGGCAAATAAACCTTTGTTTTTATAAGGAGAAGATAAAGGACCAATTATCCTGGGCCTCAATGCATATTTGCTATTTGAGCTTACAATCCAGTTCTGTGTCTTTAGAAGAGATCCTGCCATTTTTACCCTCCTGCCTCATTTCCTGATATGCCATTGCTGTGACATAACACATTTGCTGGTGAATATCTTACCCCTTAATGAACAGAGTTACTGTTTTATTAGTTGCCATTGCCTGATGTATGTTCTAAGCTCCCATGAAAAGTGGGTGACCAAGCATCGAGGGGAACACTCCACTGCCCTGAATTGAAGGGTCTCTTAGTCCCAGTATGTTGCCACAATGAATGAAATGAGCAGATACATGTTTCCATTGGATTGTCACCCAGTCAACTGCAGGCAGCTGGGGTGGCACTGCTTACTGCCTGCTTGTACGTCATCTCCTCCAAGAAGCTCACCCTGACCTGGCCCGTCCTACCAATAGTTATCACTTCTACATATCACTTTGCTACTTCACAGCTATAATCCTATCATTAGTATTTCAGAGTCAGAAACATTTGTGGATTGGAGTCCAGGAGAGAAAATACAAACTCTTTCAGTGTCGCATCCTTTGGGAGTAGCATGAGAACTAGGAAAATATTTGTTATGGGGATGACTCTGTTGCTATTTGTGAAATCGATGGACTCAGACAGTGAAAGAAGTGGCTGGAAACTCCCTGTCCTGCTGAGGCCAAAGTCATGGGCCAGTTTGTAAGGGGACCAGTTAAGCTTCCACCACTGGGCAGACCCCTAGCCCCAGGTGGTAGCCACTATAAGGGTGACTGCTCATACAAAGGAGAGCCTGAGCCCACAGTCAAATTTTCATCTACGAGAATAGCACCATTTTTCTAGGGCCCCATGGTGTTACTCATGAAAATGGAAGGAAGCGAGAAGAAAATGAGTGGAATATTTTTGGCTATAAAACAGGAGCTGTTATTTTCCTAATTTTAGTGTAGTCTTTCAGAAAAGAAAAACATGAAAAAAGGTAAGTACGTAGGAATTATTCATAGGCGTGCTTCTAGCTCCTATCAACAAGCTAACAGCTTTATATAGCTAATACTTCTCTTCAAATACTTACTATTCATGGCTTCAACCTCTGATCATCAAATTCCCTGGCAGAAGACATTCTGCTCATTCTTTCATTTCTAGATCTGAAGCATAAAAAGACTTAGGTAGGGATAAAGACAGAAATAGTAGGAATGGCTCTTCAAAACAAGCAAGACATCGTTCAGTTCTGCATATTTGGTAAATGCAGGTAGATTCCTTAATCACTGAAGGAGGTCCAGAAAATTCTCAAGGCACGAGACCTACTGGGTTGGTTCAAAAGTTCATTCAGTTTTCCCATACCATCCTATGGAAAATATGAACAAACTTTTGGGCCAACCCAATATTTTGTGGGACATTGGCAAGAGAAGGGAAGGCATTAGGGGTGGGACAGCTGGAGATCTGGGGTACCAGTGTGTGAGACAGGAAGGCTGGAGAGCTAGGAGAGACCTGAGGGAAAAACAAGAAACTGAAGCCCTGAGTAGGCAAGCAGTTTTCCAAGTGATTCCCCATTCCACAGATCAACAAACTGAGGCTCAGAGAAGTAACATAACATGATCAATATCACACAGTAGAAAATGTCAAAGCTAGGATGTGAACATGGGGTTATCTGAAATGCCATCACAGTGACTAAGCAGAGCCTAACTCATCTGAAAGGCTATTCATGAAGGGTGTCCCTAAGCTGAAGTGTTAAGGCAGGAAGAGTGAAAAACTTGGGAAGCCGGGGAATGGCAGTGAAGACAAGCAATTAGGAGCTCACTGGTTTCCAGATAAGAGATTTTAAGGACTTAAGTGGATAAAGAGGGCTTCCCAGGTGGCTCAGTGGTAAAGAATCCACCTGCCAAGCAGAAAACATGGGTTCAGTCCCTGAATTGGGAAGATTTTCTGGAGAAGGAAATGGCAACCCACTCCAGTAGTCTTGCCTGGGAAATCCCAATGACAGAGGAGACTGGCAGGCTACAGTCCCTGGGGTCACAAGGAGTCAGACACGACTGAAGTGATTTAGCATGCAGTCAATAGCACCCAAGTGGATAAAGACTGAAAGACAGAGTTCTTGGAGGTGGTGTGTCCAGTGCATAAGCAGAAGCTAGAAGAAGACCGCTTTGGTTGGACTCCAACTTCACCAAATATTTACTGAGCACTTGCTTTGCGCCAATCACTGTTCTTAACACTAGGGATATGGCAGTGAGCAAGGCAGACACAAATCCCTGCCCCAGTGGAGCTGATATTCTTGTTGGGAGGGATTATCTGTATGACCTTGGCCAAATTGGTCAGCTTCTCAGAGGCTCGGTTTGCTCACCTGCAAAATGGTAAGAATGGAGCCCAGATCAAATGAGGATTATATGATATCATGCATATAAAGCATATGGTGCCTGAAAGAGCAGCTTTTCTTATTAACAGTTAATTTTAACCAGAGCTGGACTGCAGGCACATTCAAGGTGACATGGCAGCATTGGGAACCTCTGAGAGCATCAGATTTGTCTTTCCACATTCGGGGTGTAGGACTCCAAACCCCTTCAGGGCTTAGCACCTGCAACATGTTTTAGTTGCTTGCCTTGTGGATAGGGCAGTTCTGGTAAGAGCTAGAAGGGGTTAAGGTCCTGGTTTCTGCCTGCTGATATATTGCTATGTATATCTTTTTCTGTGTATGTATGTGAAAATACCACCATCCCTCATTTCTGCTTCAAACCGTGCACTTGTTTTCAGTGAGCATAACTTAAAATCTACTCTTTGAATATAGGTTTATTTTATTTTCAGGTGCCATGCAAAAAGAGGAGGAGGTGACCTTCTCAGAAGCTTGAAACACTGATTATCTGCCTTGGTGTGTATTGGTGAGTAAAAATAACTGTTTAATCAGAGAGATGATTTAATAATTATTTGAATAGGTCCAGATGGCTATGGTGCCTTTCTCGCCACTACTGCCATACTTCTGAAGAAAGGAAAATAGGGTGGAGATCCTGCTGCTTTTTTTTTTTTTTTTTTTTAAAGGGCAGGATGTCTAGATTCTGAGAGAGGTAGCATGGGGGAGCTAGGGGAGCTTAAGCCAACTATACTTTTCCATATGCTATCTGGAATGTTCTGTTCTCTCACATTTCTATTCCAACCACATGGATAATTTTGACCTCACTAGTGGACTCGCTTCCATCTTCTATTTCTTAGCCTAAATTGTGATTTCCTCAGAGAGACTTCCTTACTCCCTTAATAAGGCTGGATCACTCTCAGAGCATCCTGTACTTATCCTTCATAGCATGCATTGTATTTTTGAATGACTAATAAGTCATATGTTCAGTGTCTGTCTCCCCAAGCTTTACAAGGACAGGGACAGAGGCCCCTTGTGTAGCCCCCAATCCCTCAAACTTAGCATAATGTCCAGCATATAGTAGGTGTTCAAGAACTTTAAATTGACTGACTAGCTGGCTCAATAAAGGAATAAGTAGCTTTCAGGAGCTCTGGATTCTGGGCCCAGCCCTGCCATTCTCAGGATGTGTGGCCACAGGTACATCATGACTTTGAGCCTCACTTTGAGCCTTAAGTCACCTCACCTGAAGTATGAGGATTCAGCGATTTCTAAGGTTCTTTCTAACTTGAGTAGTTTCTCATTCCATGGAAGTCAGGATTCTGATTCTTACCAGTAAGGGAAAATATTCCAGTAAAACTACCTAGGGTTTTCTGCCTCTCATTTCCAGGCATCTCCAGTGTGCTATGGAGAAGGCAATGGCACTCCACTCCAGTACTCTTGCCTGGAAAATCCCATGGACGGAGGAGCCTGGTAGGCTGCAGTCCATGGGGTTGCTAAGAGTCGGACACGACTGAGCGACTTCACTTTCACTTTTCACTTTCATGCATTGGAGAAGAAAATGGCAACCCACTCCAGTGTTCTTGCCTGGAGAATCCCAGGGAACGTGGAGCCTGGTGGGCTGCCATCTATGGGGTCACATAGAGTTGGACACGACTGAAGCGACTTACCAGCAGCAGCAGCAGCCAGTGTGCTAATAACTTGAATTGTCGTGGGAAAAGCAGGTGTAATTAGTGGATTCTTCTTCAAAGGCCTCAAAGTGGGGACCACATTGGTTTGTTTGGGAAGACCAGCAATTTATCCACCCCAGACTTCACTTTTCTGATCAGCTGCTCTTTGTTCAGTTTGACCTCTAAGATTATGTGCTTTCACATGGAGATCTTCATTTTCTTTATGTTGGAAACAAAAGGCAGTGTTTAAACTAGGGAGGGAAATCTCTGATGGTAAATGGTTATAAGCACACAGCTGCTAGCTTTTTCTGATGTTTTCTTTCTTCTGTCAATCAAATAAACAGCTCTAAGTTTTGTTGGGGGCCCCAGCTGGACCACAGAAGTAGGTGCTTCAAGATGTGTCCCAGCCAGCCTTGTATCCACAGCAGCCAGCACAGTGCCAGGTTCAGAGTAGGTGTTCAAAAGCCTACAGAACTGGATAAGGTGACAGCTGGGAGGCCCTACACACAGGCTGAGTAGGCAATTCCCATATTTTTGTTATTTTTGTCATTTGTACCCAGTTGACTTTCCAGAATGATCTGAAGCAGAGCTGCCTACGTAGTAGAGTTTGAGGGCTAAACAAATGGTCCTATATGCCCATACCAGCTTGTTTAGGTGCTAGAAATTTCTGCCAAGTTGCTTTAGGTTGGCATGAAGGCTTCATTAAAATGATGGCATGACATCTGGATCACCTTGGATAAATGAAGTTCTAGGGATCAGGAACACCTCAGAATGAATTCATTTTTGTATTAGCTAATGCCAGGGTCCTGGGAATGTAGGACAAGGATGGATTAGTTTTGATTAGGGCTTCCCTGGTAGCTTAGCTGGTAAAGACCCTGCCTGCAATGCAGGAGACCATGGTTTAATTCCTGGGTCTGGAAGTTCTGCTGGAGAAGGGATAGGCTACCCACTCCAGTATTCTTGGGCTTCCCTGGTGGCTCAGATGGTAAAGAATCCACCTGCAATGCAAGAGACCTGGGTTCAATCCCTGGGTTGGGAAGATCCCCTAGAGAAGGGAACAGCTACTCACTTCAGTATTCTGGTCTGGAAAATTCCATGGACAGAGGAACCTGGCAGGCTGCAGTCCATAGGGTCGCAAAGAGTTGGATATGACTGAGCGACTTTCACACATACAGAATCTTAGGGGTGAATTAAGAAAACTGTAGAGCATGGAGTACTCTTCAGGAGGCTAGGAGCATCAGAGTAAGTGTCCCTCAAATAGCTAACATTCAGCTTGAAGGCGTTGGCCTCCCCCAGATAGGAGTGATACCAAAAGTCCAGTGGGTGCTGCCAGCCATATGAGACGACACCACAGTGGTGAGAGAGACCTTGCATTTGGTCTTGAGAGAGCTTGAGCACCTCCAATATAAATGCTGACAAGTTGTCCTTGAGTTTAAGAACTGGAATTCTATAGTTTTCTTCCAAACCCCCACTGACTTCATGCATTTAGCAAAGAGGCCTACATTTTAGCATCCCCACTTCCCTCTCAGCATTTGATGACTTATTTACACCCCCTGGCTGGCTTTAGTCTTTATGGCTCACTTCTTTTTTTTCTTTTTGCTTATAATAATAGTAATAATGAATACCATTTGATGAGTACTCACCATTTGACAGACACCATGCTAGACCCTTACATATGTTATCTCAACTGTTAGGTCCATCTAAGTACAAAATGCTCAATCTTTCTGTTCAGCTATAATGACTTATCTTATGAATCCCATGGCCCTCTCTTTCATCTTAATTACAGCATCATAGACTGGGGACCTCTGTGATCGACCAATCAGCAATTCTGGAAGTTACTGTGTGCCACATACTATGTTAAGGGCCACGGAGGAAATAGGAAGAGAACATTTAGTCCCAGACACACACCTCCCTCTGAAAGCTGGCCTCTGTCCTTTTCTCCTAGTTTCCTTTCTCTAGATTTTTGGACAGAGACATGGATCCCTGAAAGAAGGCCAGGAGATGGATACCAAGGGAATAAGCCTATTTCATTTCCTGATACAATATGCAATCTGGCAGAGTTAGGGAATAGGCTATTCAGATTGATTCAAAGTTGTGTTTAATGGAGAGTCCTTATAGATACAAAAGTGCAGAAAAGTAAACACAATGATATTTATTCATGCTGCTGCTGCTGCTAAGTCACTTCAGTCGTGTCCAACTCTGTGTGACCTCATAGACGACAGCCCACCAGGCTCCCCCGTCCCTGGGATTCTCCAGGTAAGAACACTGGAGTGGGTTGCGATTTCCTTCTCCAATGCATGAAAGTGAAAAGTGAAAGTGAAGTCGCTCAGTCGTGTCTGACCCTCAGTGACCCCATGGACTGCAGCCTACCAGGCTCCTCCGTCCATGGGATTTTCCAGGCAGGAGTACTGGAGTGGGGTGCCATTGCACACCAGCAACTGAAGGGACAGATGATGCTTTTCTCTAATAACTCAGAAGGTACCTCAGAATCTTTTACCATTTCAGGGTCATCATGATGGACGTATTAATAAAGAGTAAGAGGTAGGGTGGTCTGCTGCAAAGTGCCTCCCTTTGGGGAATCAGGGGACCTGAGATGTAGTCCTAGCAATGTAACCTTGTGCCTCAGTTTTTCCTTCTGCAAAGGGGAGAGGTCTGTCTTGAATCTCTAAGGAATCTTTCAGCTCTCAGATTTTCTCACTGCTAACTTTCCCTACACAGCCTGGAAATGGGCAAGGTCCTAGTGGCTTGACTTCCTAAACATAGATTTTCCACCGTCCCACCCTCAGTGAGATACCCCTCCTTTCAGTTTAAACAAGTATGTTGCCTGTGGTGATCAGGCTTCAGTAAAGCATGTGCCCCATTTCATAACATGTTATGTAATCAAACCAGCTGCTTTGCTGACCTCTGTGTTGAACTGTCCTCCTTTTCTGGCAACCCTAACTTCCCCACATCAGCAGCATCCTGATTTTCCTGGGTCTCTGGCCATCCAAAGGCACCCCCCTCCATCCCCAGCCCTGCTAGAACAACTGCCTGATGTGTGCGATTGGACTGGACATATTTCACATGTGCTCGCCTAAGTGTGGAGGGGTGGGAGTGAAAGTAAATGATGTTGGACATAGTGAGGCATTGTCATAAAACCTCAGATTCAGACATCTGCTTTTGAATGGATCCTTAATACCAGAAGGCATCACTGAGGCCAGGCTGTTAACTCAATGGTGTTATTAAATCTCTTCATAAAAAATATTCATTTTTGGCTCACCTGCCAAGTGTTCTACTCTAAAAAAATTGTCCATATTAGCCCCTAAACAAATTCTCAATCACCAAAATCATTGGACCCATCAGAAAGCTTTGGGCTGAATCCCAACCCAGTGGTGTTTCAAGCCACTGATTGGAAATGCTCCCTTGGCCCTTTGAGGCCCTCCCAGATACTCTAGAACTCAGTAAATGTACAATAATACAATTTACTATAATGTCCTTTCCCTTTTCAAGTAACCCAGCTGTCTGTGATCTCCAAGTCCCAGTTCACTATATTTGATGGAGGGTATATTTAAAATGAACAGCTGAAATGGCCCCATAAACTGTCTCCTCCATATCCTTTTTATCCCCTCATTGACAAACACAGGGCAGCTCTATGGGGTTGACTGCTGAAAGGCTAACAATGTTAGGGCAATAAGCCCATGCTATTATGTTAATTTCCATTCTTCTTTTTTTGTGCTTTGTTATTGTTAGTAGAGTAAATTTTTCCTAAGGGGTGCCAGAGAGACAGCAGGAGAAGTCGAAAGGCTCCATTCTTCAAAATGGAAACAGAGGCTTAACAGGAAATGTATAAACACCTTGACTGCAAAGTCTGCCTGCAGACCCTCCATCTTTACCTATTAGTCATTGGCCAGCTGGCTTCTCTCTTCACTGGAACCTAGATATGTGTCTCCAAATTCTATGTTCCCATTGACAGAAAGGAATGAAGACAGAGCAAGGAAGACATTATAGAAACGACTACACATTCCAATACTTGAACCATTCAACCCAAGAGAATCATGCAGAAGACAGAAATATTCTGCCTCTCAAATTAGTTTACCTGATGTAGTAGAGGAAAGTTTTTTTTTTACCATGCTGCACACACAACAGTGACCCAAAGTCAAGCAACTGGGCAGTTGTGTTCCACTTTGTGACTTATATACCCCTGATTTCCAATTCTAGCCTTACTTTCTCTTGTTCTCCCACAACACCTGTATCTGGCAGATTCGAGGTACTCAATAATTGCTGACTGACTTAACACTTACAGGCAATCCTTCTTGCTGGCAGGTGCTCTGAGATCCATTAATCAACTAGGGAATATTTCTTTTGGATGCTGTCTTTTCATCTCTCCCTTCATTAATCCATTCATTTACTTCCTCATTCAGTGTTTACTTTGCTGAGTATATCCACTATCAGTTACTGCAACAACTGCTGGGGAGACAAAGGTGAACAAGGCATGCTCGCTGACTCACGTGGTTACAATCTGCATGACAAAGACCACAGCAGATAGGAAGGAAGTACTAGGTAGGAACTGTCACATAACTCATGATCTAATTAAGGAGGCAGGACTTGCACACATTAAATGATTCAAGAACAATATAAGATAAGAAATTCAGCATTGAAACATGTAGTCTAGATAGTTAAATGGGGAAAGGAGTTTAGAGGGAGGGGGAAGCTGGGTGGGTTTTAGGAGATGTGGAAGATTTAATGAAGGAAGAAGATCATTTTGAGAAACAAAGGTAAGAAGGCCCTAAACCTGGACATTCATTAATTCCAAAATCAGGTTTTCATGAACATACAAAATGTAATCTAAAACAAATACATGTATGTGTTGGGGAAGGGAGGAACAGGAAGCTAAAAGTTACAGATACATATCATTTAATACATCCTGAAACAACAGTTTTTTCCTAATATAATGAATAATCAATGATTGACTGCACAGAAGAATGCCTATTTGCGTATTTTATTTTTCTTTTTGGATCAGAATGAACTTTTAAAAAATTTCTCTGCTTTTTAATTTTTTTCTTAATTTCATGAAGATTGAAGTCATTGTCATTAGAGAATACCCGTCTCCTCTCATCTCATCTCTCAGAGTCTAAATTGAAATAAAAAGTGCTAGACCAAGTTAGTAATAGGCATGGTTAATCATCAGAGAGACACCAAAGATCAGCTCACTGGAATGGGTAGTTTGTGTATACAGAGATACATTATTTTGTGTGTAGATTTGGGACATTATGCCATCTGTCCTCTCAGAGTGATTTTTCTCTGAAAAACTGAAGCCATGGGAAAATCTTCTAGGCAGTCATATAATTAGAATTATAGTTTTCTGAAGCTCTTAAAATCTCCTTAGTGCACTGGGGATGCTTAAGAGGCAAGCTTTGAAAAAAAAATGCAGGAAAATGAAAAAGAATGGACTTTATATAGAGACACAAAAGTGGTTCTAGTTGTATATGGATAGTAGAGTTTTGGATGAACCCTTGCTCTCATTTTCCAAAATTCCTGTACTGTTCTTATATTGTCTTTATAATAATAATAATGGACTCAGTCGAATTACTCATTGACTAAAGATTTGAAATAAATGTTTTCCTCTGGGCTTTTTCTAGGACTAAGGGGAAAACTATACATACTGTTTGTCTTTCCCCAAAGAATAGGGCTTCTATTGAAAGCATGCCAGAATTTGGAATTTTTAAAGGATATTCTTTATCAAGGGATATTAAACAGATTATTCTGGGTTGAAAATGAAAGATAATCTTTCAGGATTTCATGACTAAAACGGAGGTCAAGAGATTAAGATGGATTATAGGTGAAAGGGGGCAAGAATCAGAAATGCCATTAATTTGAATTTTTATTGGTAGAGGAGTTTGGGATGAATTAAACCTCTAAGGTACCAACTTTAAGACATCCTGCTGAACCTGACTCAGAGAATGGTATTTTTAAACATGCTGAGCTCAATTACCATTACATCTTAAAAGTTATTGCTTGCTGTACTAAATAATTATCACATTAATTGAACTATCCTATTTGTCAAATGCTAAAGTAGAAAAAGAAGTCTTTGGATTTATCTGGGTAAAGAACTTTGAAACACACACTTCGAAACTTGTATATGTGGGAATAAAGATGTAATAGATTCTGATTCAAAAGACACTATGCATACACAAAGCTTTTGGTGTCCACAATTGCTACTGTAATGATCTAACTACAGAGAAAGAAATTCATTATCTAATTCAACTTTTGTGCCTCTGACAGGAATCCCAAGATCCAACAAAGCAAGCAATTGTCCATTTAGCAAGTGTTCTTATGTCTTCCATGATAGGATGAATTTATTCAGTAACCATTTATTGAGTACTTGCTTTCTGCAAGACCATGTGCCAGGCACAGCAAAAAAAACCAAAAAAACAAAAAACGGTAATAGCTAACACTCGTTGAGGTTTATTATATGTCAGGTACTGTAAGTGTTCTATATACATTATCTTACATATTCTTCCTGAAACACTATGGTTACGTCAGTTTTACAGATGAGAACACTGAAACTTAGAGTTATTGGCCAACTTGTCCAAATTATACAGTAAGTAGTAGAGCTGATACTCACATTCCGGTGTGTATGATTTCAGAGTCTGAGGTATTACGCATGAAAGCTGGAGGTAGAATCACAGCCCTTTAAGAACCTTCACACACCTCATTGTAAAACAACGTGCATGAGAGCTAGAGTGGTCTGTAGAAGTTTAGAATTCAGAGAAGACCACAGTTAATTCTGCCTGGAGATTTTTCATAGATGACATTACAGTTGAAAAGGTGATATTTTTAAAATATGAGTTGTAAATGGGAAGAGGAGAAGATGCTTCCAGCTAGAGGAAGTAGTATGAACCAAGACACAGAGATGTGAGCTAGCAAAGCATATCTAAGGAGCAGCAGAGCAGAGCATAGGTGGGATTGATGCGCTGGAGGGCGGGGCGGGAGGTGGGGGTGGGGGTGGTGTGGAATGCCAGAGAAAAACTTGAAAGATTAAACAGAGCAAGATCATTGGATACTTTGAACTTGATGGAGTATTAGATTTATTGTCTAAGTAGAGGGAAGCCTAAAAGTTTTTAAACAGAGTGACAATATCAGATATGTCTGTGTGTTTTCAAGAGAAAGGTCTAGAGACACGGAGGATAGATTAAAGGTAAGAAAGAGACTGGAGCAGAGGAGACCAATTAGAAAATTACTGTTACAACTGGAATGATACAGGAGGAAGAGCAGACTGGGAATGGGGTGCATGTCAACTGGACTTCTCAGTGAAGACACTCAAAAGAGAGTTGGCTATATGGGTTTGGAGTTTGGAAGAATGATTGGTACAAGAGATAAAGATCTGAGAGTCAGGTAAGTCATACGATAGGGTTATTTATAAAATGAAAAGAGAAAAGGGGAGGGAAAATGTGCATCACTTAAGGGGTGGAAACAGGAAAAATAGCCCAAGAAGGCAAGTAAAAATAATAGATGAGAAATAGGAGGAGAATCTGGTGATTGTGTCACAAAGGTCAAAGTATGGTCAACAGTGTCAAATAACATAGAGGTCTCAATCTGAATGAGGCTTAAGAGCTGCCCGTGGGATTTGGCTGGTAGGAGATCACTGATATCTCAATGAGAGCAGTTTAAGCAGAGTGATGAATATAGGACTCAAACTTGAGGAATGAATGGAAGCTGAAGAAGACAAGGTAAATAGATGACTACTCTTCCCAGGCATTTGGCAACGAAGGAAGAATGATCTTAAATGATCTCATGTACTTTTGGCAATCTGATCAGGGGACTATAACAAAGCACCTCTGCACATTCTTACCCTTAAAGGGCACTTTCTTACCCTAAGCTGTATATGGAAGGATCTCTAGTTGGGGCATATAGGATCTAGTTCCCTGACTAAGGATTGAACCCAGGCCCCCTGTATTGGGAGCACGGAGTCCTAGCCACTGGACTACCAGGGAAGTCCTTCAACTCTGTATTTTAGGATCTTAGTAGTTTGGAAGTTTTTAATTCTGATTCCTGCCCTGTGTTTCCTTCCACCCTTATCCTGACACATTTCCAGCCTCTATCTGCACACAAGAGCAGGCCAACATTCCTAGTGGAATGCTTCTAGAATAAAGCTATCTTGTGACCTTGAGGGGCCCTCTGTTCCCTGTATAGTGTTCACCCTGTTCATCTGAGACAGAGCCTTCCTTTAGAAGCCCTATGTTCTGAAAAAGCATTGTTGATAGAATGCTAGTGGTTAAAAAGAATCATGTCTTTCTGAAAATAGCCCAGCATATTTTAATTTGACATTTCTAAATCCTTGGCATGTCTGCTCTTCGGCAAGCTCAGGAATGTTTTGACAGGTTAAGAAAATGCTAGGATTTCACTATATTGGTCTTCCTGGCTGATGAGGCATGGTTCTTGCTGTAGCATTCAAAGGCCATTATGCGGTTTGTATGTTAAATCGATACCTTATAAAACTCCTGCGTAACTGTTGGCTTATTATTTAAAGCAATGGAAGAACAAATCAATTCCGTAAGTGTCAAGGACTTTCTTGACAAAGGGCCGAACAGAATGGGCAGGCTCAGTGCCGTGAAAAAGTCCAGTGAGGTGGAAAGTTGTGCGTTGTGCTTATGGATTTCTTCCAGATGGGCGAGTGTGCTCCGGGTTGCTCATATTTGCTTGTTTGGGTTTTCCCAGCCTGGAAGCAGGGCAGGCTGGCTAGTGCTTTAGGGATTTATCCTGGGGCCAGGGGAGCGCCTTTGATGGCAAAATAACCCATATAGCATTCAAAGGCAGATCTCAATAGCAGCATTGATGGGGGGGTCTCAAGGGTATACACCAAGTTTCAAGTCAGTAGGTAAATGGGTTGGAGCAAGATGGTGGGCTGCTGAGCAACTCAGTGGATGGAACTTGTGGTGTGTGGTGGTAGAGAGGGAAGTGGAACATAGGCAGGGCAGCTCTGCTATCAAGAGAGACCCAGCTGTAGTCAGGAAGAAGAGGCTTTAGTGGCCATCTAGCCCAGTAGGTCTCTACCCTGGAAATGTATCAGATTCATTGGAAAGCTCTGTGAAAATACCAATGCTAAGGCCTCACCCCACACCAATTAAATCAGACACCCTGGGGAGAGGATCTAGCCTCAGTAATTCTAATGTTCCCCCAGATGATTCTACTATGATGTCGTGAGTGAGAACCACCGATCAAGCCAAGAATGTTCATTTAAAAATGAGCGACCTGAGGCTTAAAGAGGAAAGATGGTTTCTTCTAGTTCCTCTGGCTATTGGTGATAGATTTAAGACTAGAACAAGTGTTTGGGGTTAATGATCAAGAAAGAGGGGAGTTTCTAAGTAAGAGCTAATCATTAGTTTCATCTGTCTTTGTGTGCATCATCTCTGATAAAATTTCCCAAGGATTCTAAAATAAAACTGAGATGTTTAAGATAGACTCTTCTCATTGCACCTGGTGAAAGCATGGTTTACATTCATCCATTGGGTATTGAGAGTGTCTGCTATGTGTCAAATCCTGTGCTGGATGTTATAGGCTCTATTTGGATAGAATACTACAGATAGAGTTTTGGCTTTCAAGCATCTCTGTGCCTGGGGGGCTGAGCAAAGAAGAGGGAGACAAGATACAGTCATGGGTAAATTCGATCCCATGGCTTTGTTATTGGCTTTGTTAATGGAGAACAGTGTTGTTTCTTGGTCACACATTCTATCTACTCCTTCTGAACAGGGAAACAGTGATGTTTACTACTTGTAGGAATGCTGGCAGAAGTTCGTCATATATATCACCAGTGGGGTGGGTGTTGTGGGGGGTGCTTAGGTGAGAAAGGATCAAGAGCTGTGTCTCACTGTCATCCAAGAGTTTGGCACCATTTCTGAGAGAGGGTGTGTGATTCAGGGAAGTGGTGCCTTTTCTCAGAAAAGACATGGGTGTGGAAGGTCATATATACTTTGGTTTGGATCCCAGTTTCCCCAAGTATTAGCTGCATGTCTGGGAAAACAACTTTCTGAGCCCCGTCTTTGCCTAAAATGAGGATAAACATATTGACGATCTCCATCTTTCTGCTCCCTACTCTCAGGGGTCTTATCCCTCCTTTGCTCGCTGTAAGGAATAAGGTTTAGCTACAGCAGTAGCCTGTCACTGGTCAGGGAAGAACTACAGGTATGTAGTGTCCTGGACATTCTCCCACCTGTGTGCTTGTATGTTCATGTTTCTATAAATCAATTCTTGTTTGTCCCCGGCCCTGTCTTATCACCACCCGGGTTCCCATAGCGCTTCCCTCAAGGGAGGGAGATCTGTATACTTCCCTGGGAGGGCACGTGGTGCTACTGTAAGCCCAGTATAAGTTGATAGTAATACTTCTACTTCCATATTCTATGTTATTTTAACACAGGTAGTTAAAATTGGACTCACTGGTTACGTTTTGAGCACCTATACATTCCTTCCAGGGTGGTAATCATTACCCTAAATGTGTTCCCAGTTTCTGCAAACTATATTATACTTCTGTGATATAAATTATGGAAAGTACCACACATTCACTTTCAATTTTATCTTAGAGAGGCCAGTTGATACTAAACTGACCTGTTATATCATTGTCATTTGTTCTTTGGATTCAACTTTTGTGCAGGTGTGAAATCTTTTAAAGATCGAAGCTACTTGCCTCTAAAAGAAAATTAGAATTTGACCATACTAATGTATTTTATGGAGAAGGCAATGGCACCCCCACTCCAGTACTCTTGCCTGGAAAATCCCATGGATGGAGGAGCCTGGTAGGCTGCAGTCCATGGGGTCACTAAGAGTCAGGCATGACTGAGCGACTTCCCTTTCACTTTTCACTTTCATGCATTGGAGAAGGAAATGGCAACCCTCTCCAGTGTTCTTGCCTGGGGAATCCCAGGGATGGGGGAGCCTGGTGGGCTTCCATCTATGGGGTTGCATAGAGTCGGACACGACTGAAGCGACTAAAGGAAGGAAGGAAGGAATGTATTTTATTGTCATTTTTATCCCTCATCATTTTACATGCAACAACTAATATCTATTTCATAGGACTGTTGTCAGGATGACAGTGTTGTGAAAGTGTTAGTCACTCAGTCGTGTCTGACTCTTTGCAACCTCATGGACTGTAGCCCACCAGGCTCCTCTGTCCATGGTACTTCCCAGGCAAGAATAGTGGAGTGGGTGGGACATTCCCTCCTCCAGGGGATCTTCCTGACCCAGGAATTGAACCCCGGTCTCTTGCATTGCAGGCAGATTCTTTACTGTCTGAGCCACCAGAGAATCCTGTTGTCAGGATAAATTGGTGGATGTGAAAGTGCTGGGCACATAGGTATTTGATAAAGCTGGTTTCCACATACCCCTGAGCATTTCTGAAGACAGTCATATTTCCTTACATGTTGGAAGGGTTTTGGAATGTTCACATGGTTTTCTTATCTGTAATATTTTCTTCCTATGCCAACCCAGGAGGCAGGTAGTAGTATCGTCCCTATTTTACAAATGAGGAAAATAAAATGTGAGCATGTGTCCCCCTCTTAATGTTACCAAGGGAGCTAGCAGAGTCAACATTAGAACTCAGACTGTCTGGATTCAGACCTGGGGCTCTTTCTGCTTCCCTTTATCACAAGTCAGCTCCCTGCAGTGGTAATGACGTACCACACTAATCTCATTAGTTAGTGCACAACAATCAGAATTAATTGGAAGCTGATCATTTATATTAGTTTAAGGTTAACAGTAGCCAAGGTGCATTTGGAGAGTGAGCTTTTATCTCCGGCAGAATGAATGAGATCTTTCTTGAGTTACAAATAAAGACAGCAAGCAGAAGCTCCGTGTATATTCACCTATATCACAAGGCTACCACAAGTCTGGGTCTCCAGGACAGCTGATTAAAGACACCTATCCTTATCATTCTTATTCCTTACCTACAGTTGCATTAACACCCTTCCAAGGCGATTGCTCAAGCTATCTATAAATAAAGAATATGAAAGCTTTGGCCAGGCCTTTCTCATAGGTTGAGGTAGTTCAAGTTAACCCTGTTGTGGGTTGTTTGTTCTGCTTTTGTTTCAGTCCCCACTCAGTAGCTGACTCATCCTATGACCTTGAACAGCTTTTGTTCTAAACTCAGCACCTGAAGCGTGAGGCTAAGAATACAGACCGCTCCCGGGGCGCTCAGGTGGACTAGATAATTTCTGCTTTTCCAATGCAAAGGATTCTCTAGTTGAGTCCCATGGGGCCGAGGATCCCCTGAGGTGATGTGACAGGGGGCTGGCCCATCATGCCTACAGTCTGTGTCCGCTGTCCCCGGCCGAGTCTAGGCTGCCTGCCAAGTACTATTTTGGAAATGGCTCAAACTGTCCGTCTTTTGAAGGTCGTGGACGTTCTGCTCCATGGGAATGCATGTGGCAGAGGAGACGGAGACAAACCTCGGTGTCACTGCTAGAGCTTTAAGCAAAGTGATTGTGGTCCACCTTCAGGGTCAACCCTAGTATCTGGTCCACAGTAACTTCGATATTGCGGACGCTATTCACGTGGTAAGGCACAGGAAACAGCTGGTCAGAATAGGTTCCAGCTATAGTCCTGGAGCAAGGACCTGGAGACCTATTGCTGAGCCAGGTATTACCTAGTAGTTGTTGGATCTTGTGGAAGTTGGGGGAATCTCAGAGTAGGGTCTGAAGCAGTCAAGGCAAGGGGTAGTGGCTATTTACCAACCACTCTTGGGGTATTTGGGATTTCCCACTGGCTCAGCAGTAAAGAATCTCCTTGAAATGAATGAGCACAGACACACAGGTTCAATCCCTGGGTTGGAAAGACCCCATGGAGAAGGAAATGGCAACCCACTCCAGAATTCTTGCCTTGAGAATTCCAGGGACAGAGGAGCCTGGCAGGCTACAGTCCATGGGATCAGAAAGAGTTGGACTTGACTTAGCACACACACATGGGGGTTATTTACTATTTTACAACAGGTGTGCCTTACTGGTCAATCTGGCCAAAGATCAGTCTTGTGCTTTTTCAGTGAATGCATGGATCAGATCATTTGGAATTCTTTACATCACAGATGGATGTAATGAGGTGTGCCTGTTGGCATTGCCCTTCCTGTAGATACCTCTTCTCAGTAGTGCAGTTGTTGGGTAAAGTGAGATTGACTTCTAGAACCTTAAAAGAAGGTAAGCAATGGGGATGAGGAGTAGACTCATTTCAGAACATTAGTAAGGAAAACAAATTTTAGATGACCCAGGAAAATGCAAAACCAATCTAGCATCCTCGCTTTGCCTCAGGTAGACTCAGCTTAAAAAAAAAAAAAAAAAAAAGGCAGAAGTGCAAAAGACAAAGCAAAAATCGTGTGTAAAGTACACAACCTATTATAGATGGACACCTGCCTGTGAGTTGATCCTTGGCGTCATTAATAGGTTATTAGTGAATTAAGCTGATTACTTCCACCCCCTAAACCAGCCAAGGTACCCGCTCTGTCCTATGCTTAGGCAAAGTATGAAGTCATTTCCAGTGTGCAGTAGGTGTATCCAATGTTGCCCCCGTCCCCAAGTACCATCTCCACTAGCCTACTACAAGCCTGAAATGTTATCATTGGAAACTCTTTCCTTGTCAACCAGCCTATTGTAATTAGAAGGAGTACAACTCGTTATCAGCTATGACCACTTTAATACATCGTAGCTCATTAGCCCCCAGAAAGTAGGCAAGTGGGTCCTCAGAGGAGAGACTCAGGGTAGGACCTTGGGATGGGATCCAGGAGGGAGAGAAAGTACTGGAGACTGTGGCGGACTTCTCATCATGAGAAGCCTGGAGTGGGTAGAGTCATAGGGAGCCCTAAGCACCAGGGAGAAGTGGTTCCCAGCAGTATGGGAAAAGCGACCTTTGAAAAAGAAGGAAACCAAACACAAGCTTGGTTCATTTGCTAGGACTGGTCAGGCAAGTCCACTTGTAACAAGTAATCTGAGATCACAACATTCTTTGTCCAGAAAAATCTCCTTACGGTAATGCTCATTTAGAATCAGCATCTCTAGATGCTTTCTTGGATACCCTGGAAGTCAGAATTCTTCACTAGAGGCTTTTATTCTGAAAATTCAGCTGTGACTCAGCCCAGGATGCTAGGGAGTCAGACCCACCCATCACAAGTCAAATGGAGTTCTTAATAGTCTCTAGCCTTTGATAAGCTGGGTACCCTAAATGTAGGTGTTTCTCTCATACTCAGTCATCTTAGAAAAAGCCTCTACTGCCAGTCATCGCCTGCTTCCTCCCAGCAAAGCCCTTGCTCCTCACGCTGGGTGCCAACACACAAGTGGCTGCCGTAGGCAGACCTGCCTGGTTCCACACTCTCTTATTTAGACCTTCTAAATTAAAGAAGACGCAGTGTACAGTTTCAAAAACTTCTAAGTGGGCAGTTTTTATCATCCTGTCAGTTGCTTTAAATGCTTTTCTTCCTCACAGTTTGCTAATAGGGCCAGTTCTCTTAACTCCTGCATTTGCTTTCTTTCCCTGCAAGCAACGATAGCACAAATTAGCAGTTTGCAATCTGTGGGAAATAGTTTAGATGAAGTTCTTATATCTTGGGGCTCACATATGGAGGTATCCTGGTGTTCTTGGCCCTAATTTTGTTGAGGTTTGGGACCAGGTGGCTGTCTGTTGGGCTGGCTTATACTTAGACAAGGAGGTAGGTGATGATTCCTTCACATGGAATTGAAAGTGGGGCCCTCCAGGGTCTCTCTGCCTGGGGTTCCCCCACCTTTACTGGAAGCCCTTTCCTACACATGCTCTTTGGAGTGAAGGTTCCCTGTTGCTAAGAGACAGCTGTGTAACTGCCAATATGTGAGCCTGGTGGGGACCACACAAACTCCTGCATGGCCCTCAGTGCATTGAACCCCAGAGCAGTTATCATGAAGTGACAAAGCAGAAGTGCTGTGGGCACAAGACACTGCTGTGACAAAAGTGAGGTGGGGTGGGGGGAACGTCTGAGGAAGGTGGGCCTGTGTGGGGAGGGAAGACCAGGGGTGGTGGGAAACGCCTGGTGGGTTGGCCTTGGCATGGGGGCTGGGACGCTTGGGGAAGGGAGAGGATATTGAAAGTGGGACGGGGGGCCACGTCAGAGATAAAGCTGGCCGACTGCCTTCTTTTGCCGATGCTTGAGGACAGGCAGTTTTGTCTTTCTGTTGCTTCTCCCCTCCACCCTCCCTTTCATTATCAGGGTGTTCCAGGTTCTTTCAGAGCTTTTTCTTTGGCTGCCTTATGAGAGGCCTGGCTCTGGGGACTGGCCGGTCTTTCTTAATTCTCCTGACTCATCCTGCAGACTCACTGTCCTCTCTTGCGACCTTCTGAGGGCCCCGAGCGCCTGGCCTTGACTTTGTTGGCGCAGGGAGGGCTCTGATGAGGGGGAGTTTGCAGCTGACCTGTGCTGCGGTTTTGTTGGCTTGGCAAGATCTGAACACTATTTGTTCTGCTAGGGGAAAAAAGGCATTGCAGAAATGTCCATGGTCCCTGTCAGTACCTTTTGCCCTTTAGCAGCATCAGACAGACAGTGCTGAAAGGCTATTTGAGAAGCTAGATGTTAGGAATGGAGTGCAGCTGTCCAGTGGGTTCAGGCTCAACAGCTGAGACCCGACCAGCTGTGACTGAAACCTCACTTATGCTTTCCTTTGAGATGATTTACACAGTTTAGTCTATTTATTCAGATATGGCTCTTTCATGTAGTCTCTTTCCACACACATTTCTGGAAGAAAATCAAGGGAAAAAAAATGTTTGCTTAATATAATCCCTTCCCCCATCACTCTTATTTCCTATTTAGAAACAACACCTGTGCTATTCATAGAGCCTTCTTTAATTATGATATCCTGGCTTCTCAGTGGTGGGGGCCGGGCTGAGCAGAAGGTTAAATGGAAGGTGCAAGAGACCACTGGCCAAGTAGGCCCTTCCTCCTCTAGTCCTGCCTCGCCATCACTCCCCCCACCATCTCTCTGAGAAGTGCCAACCTTGTCAGTCTTGATAGCCCCACCAGCTATCTGAAGAGACTCAGGTGAAGACGGACCCTGCAACAGTGCCTGTCGTTTGTCCTACTGACCAGAGAAGCTTAAGGCCCAGATAGGAGCACGGATAGGAAAGGAAATATTCCGTGCAAGCATCGCTGAAAACGTCACCCCAAACAGCACCCCCTCTCTCTCACAGAAAAAAAGCACAAAGAGTTGTTAAAAGAAGGAAGCCATGTTGGGAAAGCCATATTCCAATAAGCCTGACCACGGCCTGTCATGCAATTCTGGTGAAATCAATGTTTTAAAAAATAATCATGGCAGGAATCTCCAACTCTTTTTCTATTTTAATCGGAGGATAATTGCTTCACAGTGTTGTGTTAGTTCCACAGTGTGAATCAGCTATAGGTATACATATATGCACTTCCTTTTGCGCCTCCCCCCCAACGCCCACATCCTACCCCTCTGGGTTGTCACAGAACACCAAGCTGAACTCTCTGTGTCCAATCTCTTGACGGATGGCAGAGGTAGGGCTGGCTGGGGATCTGAGGCTGACTTTATTTCAGTCTCATCTAAGCTTTTCTATCTTAGAGAAAAATGAACAGGAATCTGAGACGAGAATGATGTGAGTGAATGTGGTATTTAGCTGTTTGCTCGGTGCTAACTTTTCAATTATTTTCGTGCACTCCAGAGGTTTGCCTTCATCTGTGTTTTTCCTCCTAGAGGGCAGGGGTCACTTCTCTGTTACTGACTTTGTCCTATACGAATTGCAGCAGCAGGCATAGAGTGCAAAGCAGCCTGTGAGTGGGTTTGTGTGGGTTGTTGGAGCCGAGCCTTGGAACTGCAGCCCTGGGTGAGGTCAGTGCTTGGCTCTTCTGGGTAGATAAAGATGACACTGCGTGTCCTTGGGTTCTCTGGTTTAACTTGGCCATCATACATTTTGTGTTCAATTGGCTTGCATCTGTGACCAGCTGCATGCCTCTCTCTAGCCCCGAGTCAAAGAGTTCCCATTTTATGCCACAGTGGCACACGAAGTATTTTCATGACTCTGCCCTGAGCCACTTGAGGGCAGGACTTGTCTTTTCATCTCTGTGTTCCCCAATGCATGCTGACTCCTAGTTAACTGAACTGAGTGGGTACTTCAATACCTGGCACTTGAGCTTGTCTCCCTGGCATAGGGGCTTTATTAAAGAAAACTATCCTCGGAAGAAAGTAGCTACTCCAAAACCAACAGCCAAGTTTCCTGACCCCACTACACTAGTGTAGCTGACATCAGAGGAAGAGGGGAGGCAGAGTAGGGGAGAAAGGAATGAATATTTTTAAAGTTGTTAGTCTGCATGTATGTGTGTGTGTGTGTGTGTGTGTGTGTGTGTGTGTAGCCTGGCTTAGTTCTCACAATGGCTCTCTAAGTTTGGGAGAATCACTCTTATTTTACAAATGAGGAAACTGAGAGGGAGGTAAAGTGACTTTTCTCTCACCTGACAGCTTTGCAGGAAGTGGAACAGGTCTGCCTGCCTACATTCTCCTATTATACCCTGATGCAGCAGTGGAATTTGGGGGAACATTTAGTTGGGCTTGTTCTGAACATAGTTTATAACTTCTGAGCACAGTATTTAACTTTCAGTCAACCTTTCTAATGTAGCTATAAAGATTTCCCTCAGTTGTCACCTGTCCCTCAACGGCAACCACTGATTCTTCTAGAATAGCCTAGAGCATTATATCTCCGATTTACCTAGAATGCAGATTTCTTACTACCACCTGCCCTCCCCTCCAACAGAGGTGGGTTCTATAGGTCTGAGGTAGGGCCTGTGATTTGCATTTTGACAGCAGTGACAACACTTGGAGAAACACTGGTGCATAGAAGCCCATTCTCCGAGTGTGTATCAGGAGACTTTCCTCAAAAGGGGGGCATATGGCCAGATAGGTTTTGGTAGCTCTAAGTCAGGAAAAGGAAATTGATTTCTTTCCTAAAGGCCTTCTTGGAGGATTTAATAGGTTCATAGGCATTGTGAATGTTCAAGAGGAGGTTACACTGGGCAAAATTATCTCATAACGGAAGTTTTCTCCTTTTTTGTGATGGTTTATGTGAGGATATTGAATATAGTTCCTTATGCTATGCAGTAGGACCTTGTTTTTATCCATCCTATATATAATAGCTTTTATCTGCTAATCCCAAACTCCCAATCCATCCCTACCTCACCCCCCTTGGCAACTCTAAATCTGTTCCCTATGTCTGTGAGTCTGTTTCTGTTCTGTAGATAAGTTCATTTGTGTCATGATGGAACTTCTTAATCCAGTACTATTAATATGTTATGGTGCCTGGTGCACTGTATGCTCTCAACTGTTATTTAGTATTGCAGACTCTCTTATTCTTGCTTTAGACCAGATCTCAATTGCAAGAAGAGAAATATAGTTCAATTTCATGACTTGGGGCTAAACTGAAGTTAAGATCAGCCTTAATTAGGTAAAGTCTGAGTTACAGAATGTTCTTAAGTAAACATCGAACTTTACATGGGGCCCTTCAAAGGCTAAAGGAGGGCTGCTAAGATATTCTGCATGGATATGTTCCAGATTCTATGTCCTGTTGTAATGAATAGATGAAAGGAAGTAAACTAACTTTAACCCTCTGTTTGCCAATAAGTGCTTCTAAAGTATTGGGTTGGCCAAAAAGTTCACTTTCCGTAAGATGGTATGCTTAAGCTTATAGTAAGTAGCTGGTTAATAGTAACTCAAAGAAACCGTTTCCATCTTCTAGAGAGTGAAAATAAATTCAGGTCATCTGTGTCTGAGTATCCTAAATTTGGAACTAGTAAGGCCTGAGAGAGGAGAGTTTATCACTTTGCATGGCAATTCTCAAACTTTACTGGATACACAAGTGATCGCAGCACTTGTTAACGTGCACAATCTCAGGTCCTGCTCTCAGGGGTCGCACTTGGGAAATCTGCATTTTTAACAATCGCTCCAAGAGATTTCTTTGAGAGATGCTGATGGAGAGTTTCTCTTTGGAGAGGGCACTGAGAGTGTAGGGATTGGTTTCTTGTTACTGAGGGGTAGATCTAATGCTATGAAAGAGTGAATTCATCATCTCAGAGGAAGCTGTCCTGTGGCATATAGATAAGTTTAGATAATTTTACTTTTAGTGCTCTTTTTTTCTTTATTTCGCCTGAAGTAATTCTGGAGAATGGCTTCAACCTGTTCCCATTCAGTGCTCTGAAAGCTAAAAGTGATGGGAATGCTGTAACCCTGTGTTCCATAGGATACAAAGTGCTGTGTACAGGAGAAATGGAATTACTCTTGGGAATGACTTTGGGATTGGCTTTCATGACTAAGGTTTTAGTTCCAAGGAAGTAGGCTATTAATTCATTACTAAAGTCAAGGTATTTTCTCTCTTTTGCTGGTTTGATTTTGACTTCATAGTGCAAAAAGCATCACCTTTAGGATTGAACCTATCCAAACGAACATCCCAGCCCTGCTCTTGCTAGAAGCATGACCTTGGGAAAAAATTTTAACTTCTGTGAGACTTCTCCTCCTTTTATCTGTAAGATGTTTTTAAAAATATCAGTCTCATAAGGTTGATGGGAGTGTTAAATCGGCAACTTATGTAAAGCACTTGGCCCAGTTCCCAGCACATGGTAGATGCTCACTAAATATTAATGCTCCTTCATAGGAAACAACTCATACAATTCTAAATGGGTTTCTGCACCCAGGTCATTTGTCTGAGCAAAAGATCCTATAGACACTCCCATTTCTCTAGGCTTTCATTTCCCTGTTTTTAAAACGGAGCTAACAATTGCATAGGTTTGTTGTATGCATTTTTAATAGCCTAATATGTATAAAAGTGTTGAGCAACATGGTACAGAATAAGAGGTCAGTGTTAGTGACTATTATTACTACCCAGTCATTCTTTCCTTGACGCTGCAAAAACTCTCCAAACTAATAAAACAAATGGTGGTGTTGCTTTGGATGCAAGACTGTGGGATGATTTCTTATTTTTATTAAATGCTATAAGTAATTATTAATGTGTGCCAGAAATCTAAATATAACTTTTGGCGCATAACAGCAAACTCTTTGTCACTGGCACCATACCACTTGGAGCTCTTCATAAATTGGCATTTTGTCCAATTCCGTTAAGCCTGAAGTTGTGACAATGCAATCCAGTACAAATGACCTCTAAAAGTAGTACCTTCAAGGTCCCAAAGATGAAGATGTTGCTAGAGAAGCAGAAATTCAGAGTTTCGAAATGAGTTACCACATGATTCCTTTTGAGAGCTGAACATTGGGATTTCTTACTTCAAAATAAAGACAGCGTGGTTTGTAATTTCAAGGTAGGATTTCTGTTTGCATTTTATATAACAATTCTGGCAATGCTTACTCACTTTTAAAATAATCGAGGGTGTTCGTTTCCCTGAAAACCTCAGGATCAGTTCTTTTACTTAGAACAGACTTTCAGGGTCCTGTCATTTCAAAGATGGTGCCTGCGTGCTCAGTCTCTAAGTTGTGTCCTACTCTTTGCGACCCCATGGACTGTAGCCCACTAGGCTCCTCTGTCCATGGGATTTCCCAGGCAAGAATACTGGAGTGGGTTGCCATTTCCTACTCCAGGAATCTTCCCAAGCCAGGGATTGAACCCACATCTCTTACATCTCCTGCACTGGCAGGGGGATTCTTTACACTGTGCTACCTGCGAAAACCATTCCAAAGATGGTACCTTTTACTTAATGACCTGACGTCTTTCCAGGACAGAACTGAACCATCAGTGAAAGATAACTTTTTGTGCTGTGTATTTGTAGCCATGAGTAAATTTGATTTTCTTGTAACTCAAAAGTTGGTCAACCTTACATAGTGTATTTAGTAGTTCTTTAGTAACTTAAATATTCAAGTCTATATTTTTTGCTTGTCATTTGCCTTTAAAAAATATTTTTAAACATTTAGTGCATTGGCCAAAAAGTTTGTTCAGGTTTTTCTGCCCCACCCCCCCATCTTGTTCATTTTTCTGCCCCAAATGAACTTTTTGGTCAACCCAATATTTTTATTGAGGTACAGTTGATTTACAGTGTTGTGTTAGTTTCAGGTGTACAGTAAAAGGATTACAATATACATAAACCTAGATTGTTTTCTAGATTCTTATATCCTGTAATACCCTATAATTGAACACCCAAGCCTATTAATTTGAATGTTCTGGCCCCTGATAATGCTTGTACAAAACTATATGATACCATAAGAATCAGCCCATTAAGCAGGTTTTGAGAAGCACTATGGTGGCCTGTGGTGTATGTTTATGAGAGAGAGAAGAGGGAGGGCAGGGGAACAGAAGAGGAACAGAGCAAGGCGGGTAGTGGCAGCCAGTGTTGTCATATGTGTGTAAATTGACGGCTTTTGAATTTTGGACAGAGATTTGGGGTCCTGTCAACTCAGCCACTGCTCCGACGACTTTGGGCATATCACTGAATTTCTTCCGTGACAGTATATCATGCCTCGTTGAGACGCTGACACGTTTATGTTCCATGGATCATATCATGACACGTTATGATCAAGAGAAGTGTGCAAGGTCTTTCAAATTCACATATTTTGGGTGATAAACAAACCAACCAGGACCTCAGGTGGTTTTGAGCAACCTGAGGACCCTTATCCCCACGCTTGACTGTCTTCCTTAGCAGGAACAGGCATATTCTACCTTGTACACCTAAAGTTGCCCTTTTTGGGACCCCTCATCACCAATGCAGGTTTTTTGTGTTCCCATTGGGCTCAGGCCTTGTGTTACTGCTTTTTATTTGGGACAAGAGAAACTTATTCAGAGGATTTATGGAGATTGTCTTGAAGGCATGGATTGCCCATCTTTTGCCTTGGGATGTCTGACAACTGACTTGAAGGTGTCATGTATAGCACCTAAAATGTGTGTTAAGGAAAAAATATCAGTAGAAATTGTATTGTAATATTATGTCCCCTTGAATGTCTTCAAGTGATTTTATGTGGACACTCACAGGGTTCATTACACCCCTACAGTCTTTGTGTATAACACATAAATTCTGTATTAAACTGTCACATATTATTTGTAGCTCTTTGTTGATGATGTTGGTGAATTCAGGCTCTTAAGGTTGGTCATAATGCCTTCACTTGGCTTAAAGAATTGTTGTTTCATTTTTTAAATATCCAAATTAAATGGAACAAGGTGAATGATTTCTGAAATGCACACATTTTTCAAAGACTAATATGAAGTATAAGCAACAGGATATTGTTCTAGAATGTACCTTGTATCTATTCTCAAGAAGGTATGTACACTATAGTATCCAGGTACTTCAAACATACACAGTCTTAGATAAAGATGGCAAGCAGACACAGATTAAATATGTATAAATCAGCCAAGGCCCAGGTTTATGAAGTCTGTTCACTTATATCAGTTAATGGAACCCTAAAGTAGACAGAAGTAGCTATAAAACCTTCAACATTAAAAGCACACAACATGCTGAAGTCAGAGGATCTCAGATTTATCTCACTGACTCTCAGAGCCACAGAATGTTAGATATGGAAGGGAGTTTAGACATCATCCTGTTTAAACCTGTGTGTAAAGGGGTTTAATCAAGACTGACACATCAAAGGCCATTTTACCGGTGAAGAAATTCAAGCCCAGAAGGGAGAAGTGACTTGCCTAATGCCACGAAGAGAACAGATAGAAAATCAGAGGACAATCCAGAAACTTCCATGTCAGCAGAAGTGAAAGAAAGAGAGAACTTTAGTGCATCATCGCAAAGATATTGAGGATGAACAATTGAAAAAACTGCCCTTGGATTTGGCAAGAAGGAGATCACTGGTGAACTCAAAAGAGAAATGTTGGTAGATGAGTGAGAATAGAGGCAGACAGTGGGATAGAAAATGGAGGCAATACAGATTAGAAGTGAGGAAGCCAAAGGAGGGAGATGGTAAAAAAAACACAGCAGCTTGAAAGAGTGATTTTGTATAGATAGCTTTGGCCTCTCTATAAAAGGAAGAAAAGGAACTCTGAGTCCCAATCTTATCATGGTTCTATGATAGAAAAGAATAAATTGTGATTAGCCCCTCTACACCACCACTACTTCTCAAATAATAATAATAAAAAAGACAGAAAGACCCAACCCCAAACCTGACAACATTCAAGCTAGTCATGTAGAAGGGCATAGGCCAGAAATCAAGCAGTGGAGACTTCAAGATTATCCAGCAGTATGACCCCAGGCCAACCCCCAAGCTTCCTGTTAGATTACCGTGGATAAGTGTTTTGACTCAGTCCCTACCCCTATGACCTTTTCTGGTGGTTCAGTGGTAAAGAATCTGCCTGCCAATGCAGGAGATGCAGGTTTGATCCCTCAGTCAGGAAGATCCCCTGGAGAAGGAAATAGGAACCCACTCCAGTATTCCTGCCTGGAAAATCCCATGGACAGAGGAGCCTGGTGGGCTACAGTCCATGGGGTTACAAAGAGTCGGACATGACTGAGCGACTAAGCATGCATGCACCTGCCCCTACATGTAAAACTCACACTGAAACCATAACATTTCATTTGTTGACTTTCTTCTTTCATGGTAAAGTTGAAATATATATTGGGCACATTTTCCAAGATAGCCACTAAGTGTGGTTACTCCTGGTTGGAGCTAATTAATAAGGAAACCACTTTGAATTTCTTTTAACTGGGCTAAGTTGGAAAACTTGAAGACTATTGTTATTCAGTCACTCGGTCATGTCTGACTTTGCCACCCCATGGACTACAGCACACCAGGCTTCCCTGTCCTTCACCATCTCCTGGAGCTTGCACAAACTCATGTCCAATGAGTCAGTGATGCCATCCAACCATTTCATCCTCTGTCGTTCCCTTCTCCTCCTGTCTTCAATCTTTCCCAGCATCAGGGTTTTTTCCAAGGAGTCAGTTCTTCGCATCAGGGGGCCAAAGTATTGGAGCTTCAGCTTCAGCATCAGTCCTTCTGATGAATATTCAGGGTTGATTTCCTTTAGGATGGACTGGTTTGATCTCCTTGCTGTCCAAGAACTCTCAAGAGTCTTCTCCAACACCACAGTTCAAAAGCATCAACTGTTTCACGCTGAGCCTTATTTATGGTCCAACTGTCACGTCCATACGTGACTACTGGAAAAACCATAGCTTTGACTAGATGGACCTTTGTCAGCAAAGTGATGTCTCTGCTTTTTAATACACTGTCTAGGTTTGTCATAGCTTTTCTTCCAAGGAGCAAGCGTCTTTTAATTTCATGGCTGCAGTCACCATCTGCAGTGATTTTGGAGCCCAACAAAATAAAGTCTCTTATTCTTTCCACTGTTTCCCCATCTATATCACATGAAGGGATGGGACCGGATGATATTAGTTTTTTGAATGTTGAGTTTTAAGCAAGCTTTTTCACTCTCCTGTTTCACCTTCAAGAGGTTCTTTAGTTCCTCTTTGCTTTCTGCCATAAAGATGGTATCATATGCATATCTGAGGTTGTTGATATTTCTCCCTGCAGTCTTGATTCCAGCTTGTGTTTCATCCAGCCCAGCATGTCACATGATGTACTCTGCATATAAATTAAATAAGCAGGGTGACAATATACACCCTTGACATTCTTTGCCAATTTTGAACCAGTCTGTTGTCTATGGCTCCCCTCAAATTATTTAATATTAGCACAGAACTTGTCTCTTTTTGGTTGTAAATTTTGACCAGGGTTAAGTTAGCATTTCAGTTGCTTAACAGTGGAGATTCTGGCCAGTGCTTGGATCAGATATTCAGTACACTCCATGAATGACTAAGACAGTATTACCAGTGGCTACAGACCGGAGTTCAGCAACAACACTTATACCTGAAAGCTGCAGAGGCGTAATCAAGGACAGACACATCAGAGGACAGCAATCTATGATAATACTGTGGATTTAGGGCTGAAAGCATTTTTAAATCAAGTATGCTGCACTTATGCTTTTGCCTGATTATGTCAATTCTCAACAGTAGCTATGTGAGGTAGATAATATTGGGTTGGCCAGAACAAACTTTTTGGCTGACCCAATATTATTACAATGCTACAGCTTGGAAAACTAAGACTCGGGGAGATTAAGAGACTTGCACATGGTGATATAGCAGGTAAGTGGTAGAGTTGAGATGTAAGCCCAAATGTGACTCCAAGTTTCTACGCATTCTATTAGGCCACCAGTTTAGGTTCTCCACACTTCTCTCCATTCCTGTTCTATGTGATTTACCCCTATCACTGAAGTCTGTTTCACTGTCTTCAAGAATTCTCTGTCTTTGACCTCTCTTTCCTGTTGAAATCTGCTTTCATGATAGAATGTATATGAGTCACATGCATCATGATACGAATGTAGACAGTGTCACCTCTTTTAAAGGGATTTGTATCTGTCATAGATTTTCAGTGTAGAATAAAAGTCTAGACCCTCTGTTAAAGGGACTTTTGGCATCACTGAGCAGAAGCAAGAACTATTTGGGGGTGAGGGTCCGATGACCCATGCCAGCACTTGTGATATGCAGACAGGGAAGTAACATCTCTTTTGCTTATGTATAAAGCTGGCATTGTCCCCATGCTTAGACTGGTTGTATTTGGACAAAAGGGCAGCCCGTCCCTGAAAGGAGATGGCAAAAGCTGACCTTTTAGGTCCTTTTCATCCTAGAAATGTAATGAGCCTATGATTTGATGACTCAGAGAGGTGAGCAATTATCCAGCAATATCAACTGAAAGAAATAAGGCTAAAAAGGGAATCTACTTTTTTAAAAAAATCTTTTGGCCATGCCACATGGCATGTAGAATCTTAGTTCCCCAACCAGAATGGAACTCAACATTCCCTGCATTGGAAGCACAGAGTCTTAACCACTGGACCACCAGGGAAGTCACAGAATCTACTTTTTTACTCCAGTGGTCTGGGTTGGATGTTCAGAAATACCCCTCAAAGAGTTCAAATCTCTGTTTCATTTGGTCAAATCATTCTCTGAGTACCCTTCTGTCTCGAGGGAGAGTCAGTCATTAAAAGGGAGGAGGGTAAAATCAGGTTAAAAATCAGTGTTGCATGTTAGAAAAGCCTCCATACATAGCCTATTCACTCTAACTCTTTCATTTTACAAAGGATCTAAGACCTGGAGAGTCATGGTTGATTAGACATAGTGATGAAGCTGGAACCCAGGACTCCTGGCTCCCAGCCCAGAGTTTTGTTTAACATACCCTGCTGTTTAGTAATCTCTTTTTCCAAACTTACATTTTCATTTAGTCCCTGGAAGGCCAGGAAAATACAACTACAGAAGTGAGATTTAGCAAGGGAAACAACTGCCTCTCTACTCAATCCTTTCCCACTAGGGGCTTTTTCTTTTGAACAACTTGATACCTCAGTAAATCCCTAGGCCTGGAATGCATATACTTAATTAGAACCAACTCTTATTGTTTGTGTTACCAGCTGAAATGGCTTTTGGGCAACAGGAGAAAGGTTTCAATGGCCTTTGGTTTGTGTGTTGGCTCTGCCTGTAGGTAGCCGGAAGTGCAGAGACAGAAGCCAGGTGACCAGAGGGTGTGTGTCAGCAGAGACTCGACCTGGTCAGCTGGTGCAGATGGGAGCTTGGGGGCCATAGGCCCATTTGGCATTTTCTTGTCAGGACTGTTGGCTGGACAAGTGCACAGCACCAAGATAATGGATCTAATGAATGGCACCCCACCTGAAAACTCAGGCTTTCCTCCTGCCTGCCTGCCTGCAGCCTCGGTTTGATTTGGCCTGACTCAGCTTAGCCTTAATGGCAGTGGCACATGCAAATAGCACTAAATGCAAATAGCATTTAGTGAGGAGCAAGCCCCACGGAAGTAAAAGCCTAATTCTAACTTGCACAGCAGCTGGAGCAAAGAAAACCTCCGACAGATCTGAAATAAAACAATACTTCCAAGGAGACTGGCATTTGTGGCTCTGCCAGCACAGTAAAGCATGGTATTGTGGTTAGAAGTAAAGGCTCTGGGACCCGGCTGACTGTGTTTATCGCCAGCTGTCACTTACTACTATAGCCTTAAGCAAGTTACTTCTCTACACCTCAGCTTCCTTACCTGTGAAACAGACCTAAATCATAGTGT
Source organism: Bubalus bubalis (assembly GCF_019923935.1). NCBI lineage: Eukaryota > Metazoa > Chordata > Mammalia > Artiodactyla > Bovidae > Bubalus > Bubalus bubalis. Next base: position 131,005,172 of record NC_059181.1, on the reverse strand, counting down.
TTTTTTTTGATGATTGAAAGAGTGAATAAACAGACATCACTACGAAGGATGCCTGGTATGAAGGAGGCACTGTGTTAGCTCTTACTGCTCCCAATACTCTTCCTAGCAGCATCTAACAAAGGAATCATAGGAAGAACAAATGAAGGTGTGGTCTTCTGCAGTCCTTCGAGATTGCCGTTCTTTGGGTTTCTACAATTTGGGGGCAAGTTAAAATACCGAGGTGCTCTTCCCTCAACCAGACGTGTTAACATCATTGTGATTCTTTTTCTCTAAACTGAAATTGAAATTTGGGTTGCACAGATCCTGCAGAAACATACATTTTCTCCAAAGAAAGGAATGGTCGTGTTGCCGCAGCAGAAATGAATACTATGCTGAGTACAGAGAACATGAAGGGCCCTTGTAAATAAAGTAGTAAATTAGCAATGATTTTGCCAGCAGTTTTAAAACAAATGGATTGAAAGAGATTTCAATCACCACATGCCTAACTTAAAGCTGCACTCGAAGCATTTAGTAAACATGTCATTCCAGTATTGAAAACAGCATCTAATCAAAGCATGTTTATAATTAGACATCACATATAATATCTCTCAAAATTATGTTCTGCCAGGTGAGATGCCGTTCCCTGAAATGGACTATTTGTTAGACTTTTGTTATTATTAAAGAGAACAGGTTGGGGGTATCAAGAGAGACTCAGATAAATGAACGTGCTTAATTTTAATTAGAGAAGAAAAAAAAATTCAACATGGGTAGCCTGTACAGAGAACCCTGTGCCAGTAAAATCTGCCTCAAAAGGTATGACTCTATATTAATTTAAATCAGACAGACATTGGCACTGCGTTCTTTTATTTTTCATTAACATTTTGATTTAGAACAACAGATTGCTGCAGCGAGGGGACAAGAACGGCAGCCAGTGAGCCATCTGCCGAGCATCTCGCTGACGACTCCACTAGCAAAAGAAGCCAGTGACTCTGGAATGGATGCAGGAGGGACACACACCATTAACTAAGTGACAGGATGAAAGATGGGAAACTTTGCCGGGTCAGAGGAGACAGAGATGGAGAAGGCACAGCAGAGCCCATTCTGATTGGAACTTGAAAAGATCCAAGTAATTGCAGCAGACCAATAGGATGACAATCTGTGGTGGGTTTCTTTTGAGGGATGTTTTTTTCTTTGAGATTACAGGTGGGGGAAGGAAAGGAAAGGGACAGGCTACACGCACAGTCGTTTGCCATTTATCTCACATGGGATACATTTTCCAGGTCAGCGAAGATCTGCACCTTTACACATACCAACTCTTGAGCCATTTGAGATGAAAATCTTTCTAAAATGGAAAACCTCCCACCCTGCCTTTTTCAACCCAGTAAAGCAGTGGCATACCAAGGGGAGGGTGGCAGAAGTGGTCTGCACACAATAAGAGAGTGCATTGTGTGCCAAGAATTTAAAGACAGTACTACATTGTCTGAAAGTACCTTTGATAATCACCATGAACAGGCAGTTCTAAACAGTATTAGTGAAAAAAGTCCTCCTCCCAGCTGGGATGAATCTCGCCCTGTATCCTTTCTCCTTGGTACCCCAGTGCAATAGAATCGATGAAATCCCATTTTCTATTGATAATTCTGGGTCTTTCTCAGGAGCTCTGGCACTGGCTGTGTTGTCTGTGAGGCTAAACAGCCCCAGGAAGCTGCACCTGTAGGGCTGGTAATTCCATATATCGTCCCTTCACTGTCAACTGTCACATGGCGGCATGCCTGCTTCCAGGAGCACCCATTTCTAATATGTTATCTTCACTAACCCAGGAAAGTATTGAGTGTTGTCAGCCTCACAGTGACAGAAGAGATAGAAGGCAATGAAAATAGAGGATTAAAAGCACAGTAATCTGTATCCTCTGCATAATAAGGCATGGAGGTGTGGGATGCATTGTAGAGTTTTTCTTTAAAAACGGTTAGAATAAAAATAGCACTTGCACTGCTGAAAAATCTGTGCTTCAATTATCTGGAAAAATAGCTTAGATAGAACCTTTGCAGTGTTAGTTAATGAAGACAGCATGGTGGATGGAAAGAACATAAGATCAGGAGATCAGGAGATAGATTTGGGTCTTGCCCCAACCGCTTACTGGGAACAATGCTTTAAGTTTTCTGAACCTCAGTGTCTTTAACTGTGGAAGGGATATTGTCATGATATCTACCTTCCTGTCTTACTGTGAAGTGGGTTTTCCACAAGCCATCCTCCTGGTAAAGTGTAGGTCACCATTTCTCTCACCCTCCCACACACCTGGTATACCTTGAAGGATGCTCTTTATCTCTTTGCTTCCATACTCAGTCCATTCAGCAATTTTTGTTCATATTTATGTTCATGCATGTATCCCAATTCATTACTTGGGTTCTTTTCCCACAAAGATGGAGGACTTCTCATTCACAAGAGCCTAAGAAAAGAAACTATCTTTAGGTAGCCTGTGTGAGATGAGCTATGGGGTCTTCAGGTCAAAGTTGACCCTCTGGACAGTGGTCAAGGGGAACTGTATGAAAAGAAGCTGATTCTCCATGGTCTCTGTGCCCATCTCCTCCTCATCCCCCAGACACACAGCCGCATAGCAAAAGTCAGGGCTGGAGGAATTTAGGAATGGTCCTTTTGTAACCTTTCTTGTAATTTCATCATCTTTGATGCTGCCCCACTTCAGCTTCATCTTGTTATTTTATCTCAAAAGGGCAACTCCTCCCGTCTCTATGGTGAGTTTGGTCTCAACCTGCCATTTTCCAGCTGTGCGTACCCAGGCAGAGCCTCTCTCTGTTCTCCCTCCGTGGCACTCGCTCGGTGAGAACCCAAGGAGGGAAGAGATAGAGGCCACTTTAGCGGCCTTGTTCTCACCTCACAGTTTCACTTGGCACCCTGAACAGAAAGGTGACAGATTGTTCCACACTGTGAGTGAATGAGCCACATCAAGGATCCTCCCTTCTGTGGATCCTCCCTTTCTGTCAGGATCTTTGTGGGCTGGGCTGGCTCTACAGGGAGGTGAAAGTACCATCCATTCTAATAGTGTGATTTGGAGGGTAACCCAAATGCCACCAGCAATAGCTCTCTTGTTGGACTGTGAAGTTTCCAGAATGCCCCTGTGCTTAGTTGCTCAGTCATGTCCAACTCTTTGCGACCCCATGGACTGTAGCCTGCCAGGCTCCTCTGTCCACTGGGATTCTCCAAGCAAGAATACTGAAGTGGGTGGCCATGCCCTCCTCTGGGAGATCTTTCCAATCCAGGGATCAAATCCAGGTCTCCCACATTGCAGGCGGATTCTCTACCATCTGAGCCACCAGGGAAGCCCATAGAATGCCCCTGTTTAATAATAAATAGGGCCCAAAGCATGGGGGCTCCCTCTGAAAAGCTAAATAATTTGCCAGTGCTTAAACGTTATGGCCTTGATGACTAGCTCAATATGGATTGATTTACCAGTTTTGATTTTTAGCTCGACATCTATTTAATGCAGAGTGGAGAAGCATGCTATGTGTCAGGCCTTGTGCTGAGCCTTTGATGTGAATTCTCTCATGTAATCCCAGCAAGCACTCTAGAAAGGAGGCAGTATTGTAACTGTCAGTCCACAGATGAGGCAACAGAAGTACAGAGTGCCTAGGCACCTCGCTGAAGGTCACACAGCTGAAAGTGGCAGAATCAGAATTCTAACCCGGGTCAGCCCGAGCTTTAAAGCTTGTGCAATGTTGCCTTTGATATTCGGAGCCCAAACCTGCCTACTGCACTGAACCAAAGCAAACCCCCATATAGAACCATTTCTACCTTCTTACAAGGCAGCTGGAGGGTTGAGGAGTGGGAGATATAAATCCCAGAGCATGGGCCTCAGTTGTAGATGCCAGTCTTGAGTAAGACATGCTGGTGGAGTCTAGGGGATGTTCAGAACATCATGAAGCCCCCCAGCTCCTGAGCAGAGGAGGGTAGGGCAAGGGGCTGAGCCCCTCCAAAACTCCCCAAGGGAATGCTGCTATGTCATCTGAATTAAATGTATCTGAAACCGGAAGAGACCTTTGCGGGGCATGGGGGAGGTAGGGGGGGAGGTCCACCTCGTCTAACACTCTTATTTTACAAATGGGAAAAGGTGAGGCCCAGAGAGAGAGGATCACAAAGCCAGTTAGTAGTAACAGGGCGGGGGCAAGGTTTTTTCTTCCATAATACATTATCTCCCTTATATGTGTGGAAGAATCTAACTCTAAACAAACCAGAGATCTGAGCAATTCATGCGGAGCCAACCAACCCTAAGTATCACCTTTCTTTTAAGCTGAATTGGAAAGCACAAGCACAGTTCTGAGGCCATATCTTCAGGACTCATTCACTAAGGCTGGCAGAGGATCTGGTTGTCCTGACTGATTCTGAGCTCTGAGATTAAAGATGTCCCCCAGACAGCAGGAATGGATTGAACCTTCTCTGACTGTATTTTCAGCTGCCACTAACTCTGGGCTAAGGGGTTCCCTATGTAGATTTTCCATTGTGTAAAGTAGGCCCCCTTTGACTTGCCTGAAATTTGTTCCTTTCCAGTTTCCAAGGGGAGCCCCTTGTTGTAGCCTAAGAGTGCTCGATGAGCAAGGTTGTTTTACCTTTCCGGTCCATCTTGTTGATTTTAGACACTTATTCCAGACAGAAGAGACCTGGTTTTGGCTGGCCTTCACCTGGTGAACATTTTCTGTGTAGCAGCTAGTGGTCTCTGCCGCAGGAAAAAGGACTTTTAGCGATTTTCTCCTCCCTTCCCCCAGGGCTTCCTGGCCAAGGCAGGGAGGCCCTCTGCACAAAAGCTGTGGAGGATGAGAAGGTCAGCTGCCTCTGGCGATAGGGTCTCCTTCAGCTGAAGGGACCCTTGAGGGCTGGGGTAAGGGGTGCACCTTGATGGACTCTGTCTGGGCCATGCTGGCAGCTGGGAAAGGCGGCCACAATTCTCCAGCTAAGAATAGTGAGACCTCATTTGGGTTTATTGTATTAACACATTTCACACTACATCTCTTAATGGGCTGCCTTGTTGGATGGCATTTTTAGTCACCTTTGGAGCCTGCTATTGAAAAACTCCTTTCTTGTTTTTCAAATAACCTTCTGTGGTATTGAACTTGAAAAGGTTGTCAGATAGAAGTGTTTATGTGCTCTCATCTCAACTAAAATAGTGTAAAGATGAAAGTATCCAACACACATATTTACCGAGGACCTGGGGGGACATAATTCAGGGGAGGCAGTGCTCTCTCAGCTGCCATCAGCGCTGCAGCTCCTGCTTGACATGGTCTGTGTGCGTGGCAGCCTCACACGAATAGTCCTCTGGCACTAATCAATTTACTGTATTCAAACAATTGGCAATTGTATTTTCAAGCAACTGGCAATATCATCTGCTTTACCAAGTTTTCCAAAAACACACAACTGAGGACTGACTGCAAAGATAAATATTAAGGAAGAAAGGCCATCTGCTGTTCCGGTCATTCTGGGGACAACAGAAGTCCCTGGGGAACCTGGCCAAGTTTGAGTGCACTCACCTACCTGACTGAGATGCCCCCCACCCATCACCTTCTTGCCCCCTTCCTCTCCCTTATCTGAAATAAGGTTGGCATCTAAAAATAGAGTAGAGCTATGCCCTGGTGGCTCAGTTGGTAAAGAATCTGCCTGGAATGCAGGAGACCCAGGTTTGATCCCTGGATCAGGAAGATCCCCTGGAGGAGGGCATGGCAACCCACTCCAGTATTCTTGCCTGGAGAATCCCACGGACAGAGGAGCCTGGTGGGCTACAGTCCATGGGATCGCAAAGAGTCAGACATGACTTGTTAAACAACAACAGTGCTAATTTAAACTCCCCAAAGATCCTTAGTGGCTGTCTAGTATCTCTGAGGGCTCTGCAAGGTGGCTCAGTGGTAAAGAATTCACCTGCCAATGCAGGAGACTCTGGTTCAATCTCTGGGTCAGGAATATCCCCTGGAGGAGGAAATGGCAACCCAGTCCACTATTCTTGCCTGGAGAATCCCATGGACAGAGGAGCCTGGTGGGCTACAGTCCATGGAGTTATAGAGTCAGACAGGGCTTAGTGACTAAACAAAAACAATGCTATATGGGATTTGTCCTTGCAATAACTCCCAATTAATCAGTTCCTACTTACACGAATTCTACAAATAACTGGATTTTTTCCTTATCCCTTTTAGACAAAGGTCAATAAAGAAAGGGCTACAGTGGCTGCTTTAGGATTCTGCCCAGGAAATAAGGAGACCTGAGTTCTAGTCCCATTTCTGGAACTGGCTCTGTGACCTCAAAGTCTCTCTTCTCTGAATCACTTTTCTTATTAAGATGTTGGGCTAGATGATCTGTAAGGTCTCTTTTCTCTCTAACCATCACTATTTCCCACACCAGGGGTTCGATTTTAGGAACATCTTTCTAGGGTCAGCATATTCAGTCTGGTCTCTTATATCTTCTGCATCTCTCATTCTACCTACAACCATACATCACATCTAACTTTACAGATCTAACAATCCTACTTGACTTCCTCGTTTTCAAAGCACCTTCACATTCATTCTCTCATTTGATTCTCATAGAATCCTTGTAAGGTACCCAGCTCAGGTATTACTATTCCCATTTTGTAGATGAACAAACTGAGACCTAGACAAGTAAAAGAACTCAAGCAAGATCACTGGGCCAGAAAACAGCCGAGAGGGAATGAGAAGCCACATATTCTCACTCCTAGTCTGGGGCTTTATTCCTGTGACAAGGGATATAAACTGTAATATTAATAATGGCAATTAATGTTTGTTGAGTGCTCACTATATACCAAGCACTTTCCATATATTTTATCATTTAATTTTTAACCACAACCTGATGAAGTGGGCACTACCATTTCCCCCATTTATCAGACAGAAAAATGGAAGCTTGGCGGGGTTAAGCTTCTTACCCTCAAATACAAAGTGATGGATCCAGGATTTGAGCCCAGAGAGTCTGACTTCTGAGCCTAACCACCATTGCTATGCTGCCTATTTTGAGTTATATAACATGTACCTCATAGACATTGGAATGTCAGGTTGTCACTTTGGTTGCCCTATCTAGTGGAAGAATAATGGTCATTCCAGAAATGTCAAGGTAATGAATCAGGCAGCAAGTATTTATTAAATACGGTATGTTCAAACCTGTGCTAGGATGTAGGTATTACAGGAAGTTGAGGCATAATTACAAACCTCAGTGAATGGGGAATCCACCTAAATGCATAACATTGGGTGATGCTCATATAAATCATTGCATATATATGTCATAAAATGACACTATGTGATATAATATTTTATAGACATTAAAAAATCAAATTTTTCAAAGAACATTTAAGAGGTCCAGAAAGATGTTCCCTGAATAACATAAAGTAAAAAGGCAGGATACAAATCTGTACATATGGTAAAACCCAACTAGGGGTGATTTTTTTCACTTGGACAATTTTTCTTATCTCTGTTTTCTAAGTTTTTATAATAAGCATGAATGAATTTTATATTTTAATTTCTTTAATCATAAAAATGTCCTACATTTAAAAAACCTAATGACTTATATACATGAAACAATGAGAGGGAAAAAAGATACCAGTAAACAGTAACATAATCAAATGCGTGGTGTTACTGCAGTACAACACTCTGCTGTTAGAAAATGTGGTGGCAAAGACCCTGCTCTGGGAATCTGGTAGTCTGGATTCTCATCTTGCTTCTGCCTTCAGGGAGACGCATCACCTTTGGCAAATCTCTTCTCCTTTCTTGGCCTCACTTTCTTCATCCACCAAATGAAGCAGTTGGACTAGAACTGCTTGATCTATCTCCAATCATCTCTGATCTAAAACAGGATTTCAAGACTTTGTTTTGGTCATTCCTGACTGTAAATCAGAGGATGGGAAAATGACACGTTAACACGGGAGGCACTAAATGGAAGATACCATTAACCGTGGTCCCTGAAACTCATGCTTTACTGCATTTCGGATTCACTTGCTGTGGACTTTACTCTTCCTCTCTGCCATCTATTTTAAAAAGACAGGGTTGTCATTATTTTGTATGTAACACCATGAGGCAGCAGTGAAAGTTCAAAGAAGAAGGATTATGCTGGGAAGACATCTCAGAGAGGGGCCAAGAGTCAGAAGGCCTGCATTACAATCACTGGCTGTGTGACCTTGGTCAAGTTATTTAGCCTCTCTGTTCCTTAGTTTCCTCATCTGAGAGGAAAAAGTCAGTGATCCCATGAGGCAACATAGCAGCAGGCTTGGATAGGAAATGAGAAGAGGAGGTGATGTAGGTGGAGCAAGGGCAGTGTGAGATATAAAGGGAAAAAATGCTTTGGTTATCACCCAGGTTTGGGCCTGTGGAGACAGCATGCTGGCAGATCAGGCCAGAATACAGAGAAGAGGGGAGGAAAAAGTCTGCATTGCTTCGTGGTCCTCAGCAGGATCCTTGGTAGTGAGTCCATGTTTATGGAATGGGCTAGTTAACCTTTGCTCTGGAGAGAATGAAGACTGAAATGCTGGAAAATCACATTAGCAAAATTTCTCTTTTAACCTTTTCCCTATTTTCTTCCTATGCTATTTTTGGCCTGACTTAGGCAAGCAACTTCAAAAGAAGAAAATCCATCCACTCAAACTGATATGCTCTAAACTACCATCCACACACCATCCTTCATGAAAAGAACTCAGAAAAATCATGGCTGGGAGAGCTCAACTGGCCCCACATTTTTCCTTGTCTAAGTGAAGATTCTGGGTTCTGCTTTTCCACTCTCCCACTTTCAACTGCATGAAAATAGAATTTTACATTTGGAGAATGGTTGTACTTCCCTCCAAGCCAGAAAGTGCCAAGGTTAGCATATCCACGTTGCTTTATCTCAACCATATCTTGTTCAGATTTTTAAAAAATGAAGAGATCATGTCTTTCTAGACAATTTCAGTCAACAAAGGCATGATTAAACATAGTGGCATGTATTCCCTGGCCTTTGGGGGATTCTAGTCAGTTCTTCCTTCCTCCTTTACTTTGCCCCAAAGCAAATCCTTTATGCCTGTGGCACCACTGTGAGTACTCAAAGATGACCCTGTCTGGTCTGGTTCCAGCTACAGATTCACAGAGGGTATAAAAATTAGTTTGCAGGGCTTTAGGGATGGCCATAGACGGGAAAATTCTGTTGCATAGTTTGGTTCTGATTAATTCTATTCCTCTCTTTCACTTACCAAATACCTCAGTACTCTGTGTTAATAATAACTATTACTTATTGAACACTTACTATATGCCAGACATCACAATAAATATTTTACACAGATTATTTCATTTAAGCCTCACAACAACTTTATAAGGTAGTTATTAAAAAAAAAAAACACACAAACCCTTATTTACTTATTTAGCCATGCCATTTAGCATGTGGGATCCTAGTTCCCCAACCAGGAATCGAACCCATGTCCCCTGCATTGGAAGTGCAGAGTTTAAACCACTGGACTACCAAGTAGGTCCTGGGTAGTTACTATTATAATTACCTTCATTTCACAAATGAGGAAACTGAAGCTTAGACAGGTTAAATCATTTGCCCAAAGTCATACAACTACCGAGAGACAGAGCCAAGATTCAAAGGCAGGCAGTCCAATTTAGGAGCCATCCCTGGGCCTTTGGTTGCTCCCAAACTAAGTAGCAGAAACAACCTTCTACTAGGCAAGGGTAACTCCTTGCTGCAGAGAGTTAGGTGCCAAACTCAAGGGTCAGGAGTGAGTGTATAAAGAGCTGGGAAGTTCCAGTTCCCTTTACCCAGGAGAGAGCTCAGCTTCCCTCATTGTTCTCAACCTGTCCTCATATTCTAGAGATACGTCTACAGGCAGTAGAGGGAAGAATTGAGGACAGTAAGAGTTGGGACTGACAGAAACCTGGAGCTCAAAGGACACTCTTAGTAACTCTTGTACAAGCTGGACTGAACTCTGGTAAGAGCTTGGTATTTAGTTAAAGGGTTGACTAGACTCAGAGATGTGCCATAAGTGGGTTTCCAATGAGTTGTCATCATCTGGATGGCAAGAGACTAAAATGATTGTCAAATGCTAAGTATCACCAGGAAATAGGACAGTCTAGGGGAAGATGTATGCCATGTGTATGTGCCAGGACAGTGTCTGCTTTAGAGAAGAATGGATGGTATGGAGGGCCTCAGCCCTCAGTTCCCTGGGCTCTTGACTCCAGGACCACAGAGAAATCTCACTCACTAATGCCCAAGGAAATGACAGTACTTCCTCCGAGAAGGCCCTGAGCACTTCCTTGCTGTTCTTCCCTCCATGGGCAACCCCATTTCTAAGAGAAGTTCCAGGGCGTTATTGTAGAGTCAGTCCCCTGGGTGCTTGGCCCAAGTGTTTTCTCCCAAATCAACCATCTGAGGACCTGTGGATGCCTCCTGAGCCTTTTAGAAGTCAGGGGGCTACTAGTGTGCTGTTTGGATAATGGAATATCACCAAAGAACAGAAAGGATGATTGATTGTGTGATTGGAAGTGGATGGAATTAGAGATGAAGATAGTTTCTTCTTTCCCATGGGAAAAAAGACTAATTCTTCTCTTAAACCCATAGTCCTTCAATTATGCAGAAAACAAGACCTCTGAATTTTTGATCACAGAATATCTGAGTAGCTCACAACAGACAAACTAGGTGGGCAAATTTGGATGCATGGGTGAGAGACGTAGAGCGCTAAGATTTGGGGCTGGTGATCTGAAGGGGTGCCATGATGGGTTTTTTGGCAGAAAAAAAATAATCTTGGGTTTGGAGCAGAGCTGAGAACTGTAGAAAGCCTCAGAGGGCAGCTACTTAGGAAGGAAATTTGATCCCTAAAGTGACAAGAGATTTAACTTTTCAAAACTAGGTTTCTCTTTTTTAGGACAAAAAGCTCAAAGGGTTTTAAACTAATGATTATGTTGATGATAATAATATCCAATATGTGCCAAGCACATTTCTAAGTATCTTATGTGGATTTCTGAATTATCTCATTTAAAACTCTCAGTAACTCTATGAAGTAAGGATTATTGTTATCCCCACTTTATTATTGTGAAATCAGGCACAATCAAGGTAAGTAACTTGGCCCAAGCAAAGATAAGCACAACTGGCTGGAAACACTGTCCATTGGTTTCAAGGATTCAGTAGTTTCATCATAGTCTTATAAAGACAGAGAATAGATGAATATGAAGAGAAATTTCTAGATGTAGTAGAATCTGGGGGGCTTCATTTTGGATGATCTTTCCTAAGTAATCAATGAGGTGAGACTGTTACTAGAAATGGAGCTGGTAGGAATTGGACAAGAATGATGGGATGTAAAACATGGCAGCCTCCTCAGAGATCATCCAGAAGAAACTTCCCATTTTACAAATGATAAAAACTAGAACCAGAGAAGGAAGTGGCTTGTCCAAGGTCATCCAGGCAGTAGGTGGCAGAGTTGAGACTGGAACCCAGATCTCCTAATCCTTGCTCCATTGCTCAGTCCACTGTTACCCACAACCCCCTACAACTTTAACTGCTTCCCAAGGCCCTAAGAAACATGATATTTCAAATGTTATATTTTCTGTAATTTATTTTATAAGACTTCAACATAAATTGTGTAGTGTATATGTGGGTTATTTAGTCTGAATCTACAACCTTGGGGTGGTCAGTTACCCTTATCGGGAATTACAGAGTACAAGAGTGGTTATCTAGCATATAATAATTCTAACCAAGAAGAGGTTTCACAAGCACTTCACGTATCTTTATCTTTAATGAACACCAGAGGCTTTGTTAACTAGCATTAAATTTCTCATTGGTGAAATAAGTGGTGTTTAACACATGTGGGTTGGCTAGAAATATGGTAGAGATATTCTCAAAGTAGCAGAAAGAAGATGTAAAAGCGTCTAACAAGCTCTATAGTGTTATCCCTTGGAATAGTACCCTAGGCTTAATTTTGTAAATAGTTGTGTGGGCAGCCACCAATGAGGATTCTTGGTTAGCTTCATCCTGCCACTAGGGTATTGTTTTGTCTACCTCAAGTGAACCTTTGTGTGAGGTGTTGTTGGTGCACCTAGAAGGAAAAGGTGTTGGACTTGACTGAGCCGACAGGACAGAACAGGCTGTCTAATCATTTTTGTGCCTGCTTGACATTATTTTAATGAGAAAAAGAATTTTAGATGAGGTTTACTTTTATACCTGCTAGTGAGGTTATGGGGAAAAGACCTATAGCCCTCACTCTAACAATGATTGGCTACTGGTATCCAGTGAAATATACCTAAGGATTGTGAATGACCAGTTGGCTTTAGGTCAGTTTACAACTCCAAGCAACTAACTGTACATCTCTATTTTGGACTTCTGTCTAAAGTTGGTGAGCTTCTGTCTTGGGGTGTATGGGGAGCTCCTACCCTAGGTGAATGTTGATAGAGCCTTTCTTGACCCAGAAGCCTCCCATTTGTAGAATTTGCATGTACCAGTCTAAGCTGTCTCCCCTATAGCACTGCTGCTGCTAAGTCGCTTCAGTCGTGTCTGACTCTGTGCGACCCCATAGACGGCAGCCCACCAGGCTCCCCCGTCCCTGGGATTCTCCAGGCAAGAACACTGGAGTGGGTTGCCATTTCCTTCTCCAATGCATGAAAGTGAAAAGTGAAAGTGAAGTCACTCAGTCGTGTCCCATTCTTCACAACCCCATGGACTGCAGCCTACCAGGCTCCTCTGTCCCTGGGATTTTCCAGGCAAGAGCACTGGAGTGGGTTGCCACTGCCTGGAAGTATCTCTTTTGGCCTGCTGAGCACTTGTTAATGACTGTGCCAGCGTTCTGACCTTGCTGCAGGCCTCAGCATTGCCTGGGAGAAGATTAGTCAGAGTTGAGCTGGCACTCAACCATGAAAAGCCGCTACTGGATATACAGTGTATGCATGATATGATGTAGGGCCAGAAAGACAAAGGAGGGAAGTTCTGCCATATTGAGGTACCTTGATGGAACACAATGAAGAAAAAGTCAAGGAGATTTTTACTAAGAAGAGATTTGTCTCTTTTTTTTCCCCCATTCATTACGACTATCAGTTAATAGAGCTTCCCTCAGCCAGTAACTCAGTTGGTAGAGGGAGGTGGATAGTGTAGTGCAGAGATCCGAAACTCATACCTTCCACCTCTTCCCACCCCAAGTCCTGTCACAGATGTTTTGTTTGTCTCATATTGGATTTGAATGTATTCTGGAAGTGACATGAACTCTCCAGAGGGCCACAGGCCCCACCCACCCCTCTATACCAAGCCCAAGTTCCTCATTTATGTGATCCACCTGGCCCATCATCATCTGTGATCTCAACCCCAGTTGACAAGAGTCCCACCTCTAGAGACAGGAAGATCTCAGGTAGAAGCCTGACTCCACTAATTAGCCAACTGTGTGACCTTGAGCTTCCCAGGTGGCACAGTGGTTAAAAAAAAAATGTGCCAGCCAATCCAGGAGACTCAAGAGATGCGGATTTGATCCCTGAATTGGAAAGATCCCCTAGAGGAGGAAATGGCAATCCACTCCAGTATTCCTGCCAGGATAATCCCATGGACAGAGGAGTCTGGCAGGCTACAGTTCATGGGGTTGCAAGGAGCTGGACACAATGAGCAGCTGGGCATGCACATGCCCTTGAGCTGGTTGCATATATATATATATATATATATAAAACCACCTCTGAGCCCTCTTTTATAAACTGGGGATGAGAGTAGCTCCTTTCTAGCAATGCTATGATGAGTCCATGAGATAAGACATGTACCACGCTTAGTGCAATGTTTTCCATGTGGCATGGGTTCAATGAATGGGAGTTATTATTATTATTTCAACCCTAGTGTTAAGTTTTTTGATAGCAAGGATGGCACAATGAATGCTATATAAACTGGTTGCAGTGCATCATTTTAACAAATGGATTGGCATTGCCATGCCACCTAGTTTACAGCATGGCTAAAGACCAATCATTAGCCAAGAAGGAAAGAAGCACTGTCAAGGCAGATCATTTTCTTGTCCCTGCTTACCATCTCAAAGAACATTTTTGCTTGTTTGGTTTACCTCAGACACTGTGACTTGAGGTGAGTCTCTTAGCTCTTTCAAGTCTTGATTTTCCAATCTCAGAGCCCAACTCAGTAATGCTTGCATGGGCCAACAGCACCTCACTTACAAAAGTAACATGTGTAGAAAGTACCTGGTCAATGCCTGGAGATTAGGGCATGCTCAACAAGTATTCAATACGAATCCACATATCTCTGTTTACACTACCAGGGCTAATGAAACCAGTGATTCCAAAATCTTGTGTGCATTAGAATTACCCATAGAGTTTGTTAAGAAGGCCTATCTTTATATTTTGTGATTCAATATGTCTGAAGTGTGACCTGGGAATTCATATGTTTAACAAGCATCTCTGGTGATTCTGCTGCAAGTAGGCCAATTCAAGAAATACTGTTTTAAACTAGCCAACAAGTAGTCTTGGAAACAGCAATAAGATATAAGAATGTTTGAGAATATATAACAGGTTCTGGCTAACTGTGGATGTTAGTGGCCTTAATACCTTAAATTTACCAAAGTGTTCATCCACACAGAAACCCACACCCACATCCACACAATGATTCCTCTGTGGACTGGGTCCTGATCTCTTCAGGTCTCATCTGTTACTGGTAGCCAATCCCTTTCTGGGCAGCAGCAAGGATGAGGGCCCTGATTGCAATGTGTACTTGACAAGGTAGATCAGTCAATCATAGATGACTGAAAGGGGACTATTTTTGATTGCAACATTTTTTACACGTTCAACAAAAAATCCTCACCACCCCTCATCACAAACTGATTGTCCTTCTGAAAATGTCTCAGTAATTACGGGGATCCCAGAGATTGGGGTCATCTATTACAAGAAATGACCATGCACGGAAGCAGCAGCAGACCACTACCACCAGAAAGGTGTGATTTGGAGGGTCAAAAAGAATTCAAATTTTAGTTAATAAGGGACCAGATTTTGATCTATGGAGAAGGTCACATGTTGCAAACTAGGTGGAGTGTATTTGAGTAACTCTTGCTCATCTCTCAGAGTCTCCCACTGCCCCCTGAATGCCCACCATGCACTGGGCACCCCACTCTCTCAGGCAGGTCCCTTGTTCTGGGGTCACTTACCTGTCTTGGAAAACCTCCTCTGAGGATCCTGCAAGGTAACAGGTAGTAATCTGATCAAAGAATTAGTCGAAATAGTAATGGCTGATAAGGATTTAACGCATTCCCTACCAGAGATGTCATGCTTGCATTTTAGCACAGGTTTTCAGTGCAGTAACAGAAATAAGTGAATTGCTGGGATTTCAGACCAATGGCAGACTGTTGGGGGGCAGTACTGGGTGATGATAGGGTGCTATTTGATAGTCCTCAAATGACACTGGATAAGCTTTTAATGACTTCCCTGGAGCACTCATCAGCTCACATGTCTTAGAAAATGACATCACTTTCCCACCCTCCCCTCTAGCTCACAATGAGTGCCTGGCACCAGCCTTGAAAATGGAGTCAATTTTTCAGGCTCTTAGGGAAGCAGACAGAACTTGGGTTGTGTTGTGCTTCATATTT
Organism: Bubalus bubalis; assembly: GCF_019923935.1. Taxonomy (NCBI): domain Eukaryota; kingdom Metazoa; phylum Chordata; class Mammalia; order Artiodactyla; family Bovidae; genus Bubalus; species Bubalus bubalis. The sequence continues at coordinate 130,989,634 of NC_059181.1, read as the reverse complement.
CTAACCCTGTTGAAGGAAAGTCAGACAGCTGAGGAGCAGATGCTACGTGCCTGCTTCTGGCATGCCATGACCCCAAGAAGCAAAGTGGAGAGGCAGTTGGAACTGCATGCCAACCTTTGCTCTCTTGGGCAGGTTGTTTCTAAAAGGGACGCTTTGGGGTGTGGCAAGAAGCCAAGTTACTGTCAGCCTGGCTCATGAGCTACCTCCTTCCTCAGCATGCCTTCCAGTCTCCATTCCAAAGCCCTATGAAAAGCAACTCTTAAGTAGATGCTCTCATCAGACACCTACAGATATGGCTGAAATGAACACAGGGTGGTTAAGAGTATGATAGGGACATCCATGAGTCAGAATGAGCCAAATGTGTCTCTTATAAAGTTTTCTTTGAAAGTCATGTGGGTAAGAGCTTGTCTGGGGGAGCCTTTTTCTTTGGTGATCACAGTCTCCCTGCAAAATGTGGTTTGAGTACCAGTAATATTGGCATCACCTGGGAGCTTGCTAGAAATGCAGATTCCTGGACACTGAAGATCTATTGAATCAGAATCTTCATTTTGACAAGATCCCAGGTGTCTGCTATGCACATGAAAAGTGCGAAGTGCTGTTCTAGACTTAACCCCATAGAGTTAAGGGTCATGACCAGCTGTGTCTCCTTTCCTCCTTCTTATCCCCACACCCCTTCTAAATAAGTACAGATGGTCACATTGATGACAAGTGCTAAGGAAGTAAATGGCAGTTAGCAACTGAGGAGAAGGGAAGTCCAGAGGGCAGTAAACATGGTCAAGTATCTACATATGAACCTTCACGTTGTGAAATTTCAAAGGTGTGAACGTATGTTCGCATGGCCAATCACATAAGTTAGTTCATGTGTCTGGTGTACATTGTCACATGTATGTACACTCCACAAGTGGTTGTGCTTTTGTGTACTTTACAGTACTGTGTGGAGTACAGTAGTAGAGTATCCTTATTTCAAGCCCAGGATGTCTGGAAGCAAGTGTAAAAGCAGCTGTGATGTAGTTGCTACTGCTGTACTCTTCAAGATACTGTACTGTAAGTTTAAAAATATTTTCTTTATTTTTTGTTTGTTTTGTACATATTTTTTGTGTGAAAAGTATTATAAACCTATTACACTACAGTACTGAATAGCTGGTTGTGTGAGTGGGGTACCTAGGCTAACTTTGTTGGACTTATGAACAAATTGGGCAGAGCTCATTCATATGTAGGGGACTTACTGCACTTCTCTGACTATTGCTCAACCAGAAATCCAGAACAGAGTATTCTGCTTCTTTCCATTGTGTGTGTGTGTTGAGGGGAACCAGAGTGTGCACTTGAGAAAAAGGAAGGGAGAAATGGAGGGGGTGGGGAGGAGACACTGCTCACCTAGGCTTCCAAGTCCCTCTAGAGTTAGACGCTGCCTCGTCATCACTACGTTCTGCATGCCACCCCAGGGAAAGAGAGCTTTCAGTCCAAGACCAGCTTCCTCAGCACCTTTCTCCCCTCCTATGGCCTCCCTTCCCTGCCGGTGCATCCCCTGCCAGGGCCCACATAGGCACCTTCAGACTCTGCAGCAGCCTCTTTTTGGGTAGTACATCTAAAAAGTTGACATTTTCTAAGAACTACTTTACTGAGGCATGATTAAGATACAAAAAGCTGCACATACGGTCTTCTTTAGGCAGAAACTGAGTGCCTATGACCTTTTGCTGCTTCCCAAATGACCACAAAGATATTTAAGTTCAACATGGGGAAGCTGCACCTCCCCTATGCCTTGGGTGAACTTACACCAAACCTACCACATGTAGGGAGCTATTTTTTATATATAATTTTTTATTGGAGTATAGTTGTTTTATAATGTTGTTTTAGTTTCTGCTGTACAGCAAAGTGAATCAGCCACACATATACACATATCCCCTTTTTTGGATTCGACTTTGGCCTGTAGAGGTCTTCCCTGACCAGGGGCAGCTGATCTCTGGTTTGGATAGACTGAATAGCTGCTCTGCACCTCATGTCCAGAAACACTCCTGTTTGAGTAGCTTTCCTTGGAATTGAGGCATTCTGGTTTCCCATTGTCTCTGGTTTTAGAGCAAACACTCCCCAGTTAGGTATATTAACCCTGTATCAGCCACTCTAAGCTCAATTCTTAAATTAGATAGAAAGCTGTCACCCTCAAAGTAGGAGTATGGACCAAGGACAGAGATCTTCTGGTTAGAGAAGGAGCATGTGGACTGGAAAAGTCTAGAGTAGAAAACAATCCCTGGTATGGTGGGTCAGATCTCTGACTCAGGGGCCAGTGGGATACCAGTGAATGGGCCTTGGCTGGGCAGGTGGAGCATGAGGAGAAAATAACGGCAAGAGAAGAGGAAGAAGTGAGAAGAGGACAAATTCCGTCCATGTGGAACTTCTGCCAAGTACCCACCCCTTTCAGGGGCTGCTGCCCTGGCTCAAGGCTCACCCCACAGACAGGCTGAGGCTATTTGTCAGCTCTCAGACATTTCCCAAGCCGGGAGGGTCTTCCTTTTGTGTCTGCACAACTCCCACACTCCTGCTGGAAAGTGCCTGGAGCTCCCACCTTGGGTTTGCACCCTCCTGTGGACATGTCATCTAATTAGACCCAAAGCATCAAAGTCAAAGCACCAAAGGAACAAAGTCAAAACTTGACTTTTTTTTAATGGGCCAGGTAAAGTATGCAAATAATGTTCCTGACATTTAGAGAAGATGGAAAGTTTTTTGAAAGGTCTTTCAAATATATTTGTGGTCTCAGTCTAAGAAGTTCAAAGTGGAATCATCAGAATTAGCATATGTATCCCCCCTTCTCCCTGTGAAGGTATGAATTCTACCTTCTTAAATGCTGGCCCTCTCTAAAAATGCATGCTGTCTTTTAATCCTTTAGCCAATTATATAAAAATAACAAATCTCTTATCCACAAAGGAAGATTAATAATGGTGCCTCAGAAGCTTCATTTATTTTTCCATCTGTTAAACTGAAACCAGCCAATCACCACTGACTACCCATAATAATGAAATGTTTTAAAAATACCAGCAGTTAGAAAAAAATACAATAACAATCTCAGCCAGCCCTCACTATTCTCATGGAGTCTTGGTGAGCAGCGAGAAAAAGGCAGAATGAAGGAAACAGACCTCTGATAGAGGCAGAAGTGGCGGACGTGAGAAACTAGTTTCATTTTAAGGAAAAAAAGTTAAAATTGCTGAGAGGAAGAAAAACCATGGCTCTTTTTGCAGTGGTCATAGATGGAGAACAAAGAGGTTTTGTTTCTTCCTTGCCCTCAGACCCTTCCTGTCGCCCCTGCTCCACTTAGTAGATAACCAGAAGTTGCCTTCTAGGGGCGGTCATACACTTTGCTGGATGCTCATCTTTACAGCCCGCTGATTGCTGTCTGTTTTTCTGGCCCAAATGAACAGCATCACCTTTCTCCCTCCTCACCACGTGAAAAATAGATTAAAGAAAAAATAAAAAACATAATAAAGCTTGTGAGAAGGTGACTTAAATCTTTGACCGGTGACCTCTTCGTGCTCCAGTGAGCTTATGGAAGACCAGCCAGCAGACAGAGGGAGAGCTGTTAAGGTGCAAAGATGGGGGAATTGGGGGTGGGAGGTGGAGCTGAAGCAACTGACACTGGTTAGTGTGCCAAGATCTGTTTGAAGGCAGGTGCCAGGATATGATGGGTCTTCACCCTGCTTCCAAAGATGATGTGTAAAATGCAAACCAAACAAGACCCACCCAAGAGCAGAGAATAGGATCACGAGAGACGTTTCTTTCCCAGATGGATTTAAACAGTTAAATAGAACCTGGCAATTTAATGAGATAATTAGATTGTGACTCTGTGGGCAAGAGACAAAAACCTGTCTCAGCTAAGGACACTTGGTAGCAAAATGCGCTCAGTTAAAAAGGAGCGTGCTCTCAGTTAGCAGGTATATTTCAAATGGCTTGAAAAAAATTAATGGAACACAAATTTGCAGCTGATGAGATACATTTCACCAGCCAACGGGATTTTTCCTGGGGCTCCATTAGAGCCTGCACTCCTAAGTCCCACTCTCAGTCCCACCATCACTACGCCTCCATCAACAGATTTTTATTTAAGCCTAGTGCGTTAAGAGCACAATTCTGTGGTGAATAACCTTTAAGGTTACATTTGCCTTTTCCTTGCCTCTTGCAAACAGTGCGTAATCCACAAGCACATTTGTTGGCTGTAAAGGTGTACAACAGCAATTTTTGCAATGACAGTGCGGAGAGGGAATATGAGCTCTGTGTGCTAATGAGCTGACACTGCAGAGGCTGGGGCGATGTAGTGTGGAGTACACTACAAGTGCACAGCAGCAAGACACAGGAGGAGACTTCAAGGGAATCGGAGGCATTTCCTGAGGAGCCAGGGCAAGCAAGCCACCCCAAGGGGACCTGGCGCTCCCTGGGTGCTGCCACATTCCCCAAAGCCTTATGATGATCAAATCTGGTTTTTAAAGAGCAAATGTGTATACAATGTAAAGCATGTGTGTACATCTCTTTTCATGAATACTGACTATGTGTGTAGGGGTACCTGTGTGTGCCTGAAGGCATGTGTCCTAGAATCATACTATTCACACCATCCTTCTTTCTGGGGCTACCTGGCCAAATTGTAAAGGAAGGCAGCAAACTCAGTTAATCCCTGTGAAATAAGAACATGTGCTCCAAATCAGATGAGTCTCTTCGATAAACTTCAATTCACCTCTGAGCTGAGATCCCAAATGAACCACCTTTCAAAGCCAGCATGCTTTTATTGGCCTCTTAAGACGCGAAATGAAGTTGGAGTCTGTCTTAAGCAAACCTCTTGGAAGTTGTGCAAAAAAAAAAAAAAAAAAAAGGTTGCTGGTGAAGAAGAGTCTTTAAATAACTGATGCCTGGGATTCATTGCAAGGAAACTCTCTGAATACATTGGAGGAGGGGATGCGGAGGGAGAGCAGGGACATATACAGGAGGCATTACCACTTGTTTATTTTTGACATATTTGTTTACCTGCATAATACCTGTGTCCTCAAAATTGTGTGCCTGCCCTAAGATTGAGGGCACAGGAAAGATCATGGAAATAAATCAATTCTAGTGTTAGGGGAAGCTGAAAGAAGGAATTCTGAATAGGAAGAGGGGAAATGTCTTTAATTTTTGCCATTCTATTCCATATTGAATCAGATAGGAGAGGTGGGCGACCAGATTTGGACTCTTCTGGGGTTTTCTCAAATTCTCCCTAGATCTCCAGGGAAGGGCAGGCCAGAAGATCCCGGGTTTTTTTTTTTTTTTTTTGCCTCTGCTCCATAGTGCAATCAATTGTAAGAATGGAACCAGGATCACCTGCCAGTCTCTATTGCCAAACTAGTATTGTGTGCCGACATCTGTGTCACGTGATCTTCAATTCCAGGAGAAAAAGGCCAGGGCAAGAAATGAGATCCACCTACAGGACTTCCCTGGCCCCATGAAATGATGATGTTCTGCATTCAGAGACTATCCGTTGGAGACAGCTTTGAGATTTGGCCCCCATTCAGTGATTATGACATTCACAGAGGACTGTTTTGGGGACCAGAGATGATGAGTTTTCCTCCTCTGTCTTCTGAGCTGTAAAGTCTGAGTGTGCAACAGGCAGCTGGGTACACATCACTGGTTTCTGGAAATGTCTCCTGTGTGAGTCAGTGTATGCATATGTGTGGATTTGGCATATGAAGGGCAAGGTCACCTTTCTGTTTTGTCTTTCCTGTTGCCCAGTGAGCCACACCCTTTATCCCACACTTTCAAGCCCCCATCCATAACCTAGTCTTGTAAGGTTATAAACTGAAGTGCTGTGGACTTAGCGTAGGTGATCAATTTCTTTTCCTTTCATGGTTGTTCCTTTATTGCTCTGAGAGATAAGGCATTAAGGCAACTCAACACCCAATATGGATGACTCACTGCCTGTTCTCAAACCTGAGCTTTTCACATGGCAAGGATTATTTCCTGAATGCTCCTTGAGTAGGGTTCTGATGGTCCTGGCCTGGCGAGTGCCAATCTGATTTGCCCATAAAAAACAAGACCCAAACCCTTGGAAATCAGTCATTCCTGAGGAGTCAGTTAGCACTCTTTATCTCAGTCCTCCTCAGTGGAAAGGCACTAAAGTGAGTTGAAATAAATGTTATTCATTATTAATAGTAATAAATCCGGGTAGTTTCATGTATTTAGTTTTGAATCTGTTCTAATTGATACTTAGGACGCTGCATTTGAAATTTCAGCCTCTAGACAAGATCACAGTGCTGCAGGATTAAGAGTCAGATGTGTGTTGTAAGTGTGCTATAGAAGACAGGCTGGGATTACCAAAATAAGATGCAAAGTATAGACAGACATTTTGTAACTTTCACACTTAGCTGGAATTAATAAGCGCCTATTTTTGTCAATGTCAGAAAGCCAAAGAATGTCAAATACAGAGTATCTCAGAACATGTTCTTATAAGGATCTGTACCTTCAGAGAAAATTTTCTTAAAGCTGATAACTGTCACCATTTCTTGCAAAGTACTTTACCTCCATCCCCTTGACCTAAGTCTTCAAATCCAAGGAACCCATGGCCTTGGAGACCCTGTCAACAGTTTTTGGAAATCACATATCCTTTGAGGCAGAAGCATTTGAAGAATGTCTTATACAAAGTTTTACCCAACCAAATATAAATATCATTTCTCCCCTGAAAGAAAATCAAAAGTCAAAAATTCCCAAATACACCAGCCATAACAGCAAAACATATTTATGCCATCATCACCTTCATTGGTGTGAAAACTTTTCATGAAATAAGCTTAGATGAAGAATGATCAGTCTTTCTCATAAAACATTCCAGAAAAACCTGTGTCCAACAGGCTATTAGTCATCTGGGTTCCTGTGGCTTTACTTCTTAAAATGTCCCCTTTCCATGGGAACAATCACAGGGCACAACTAGCTGTTTCAGAAGCTGCTTTGGGGCTGATGAAATTGCTCCCTTTTCATATCCAGTTTCCTGCTGCAACCTCCCCCTTCCACCTTTTGCTCTAAGTTAAGAACTGTGTTGTCCTTAACCATGGGGGCAGGGAGCAAACACCACTAGGGGAGACAGAACAGAGGTAGCTTTTTCCAGAGAGTCCTCTGAACACTTTCTCCCTTCCCGTCAGTTTGCCAGGCATTCATCACTCCTAATCAGTTTGCAGTCTTATCAGTTCCTATCAGAGCTCTCTTGGTAAGAAAGGTGATATTCTAGGACAGAAAGAAACCAGGGAACCCAGCCTAATCTGTCCCTCAAGGTCACTTGTTTGCAGAATTTCTCATATTTGGCTTCTACATAGCGATTGTCAAATTCAGCTCGTTCTTACAGCCAGGTGCTAGCTTTAACAGTCAAGTAATGAATTGACTCAATCAAGAGGCTTCTTTCTTTAATCCCATCAGAAAAAATTTCCATGAACAACTATGCTATTTTTTCCTTTTTTTCCCCCAGCCAAAGGAAAAGAAAGGGGAGGGGGTGGCGGGGGAGGGAGCGCCAGTTTAGCAGGGAGGAAAATGAAAGTTTTGCATCAAACATTATTCACGACAGAGTTTTGTGTACAGCCTTAAGTCCCTCCCTCAGCAGGATCCTCTGGCGTTCATTTATGTCGCGTGAAACCTGAATTGACTCGAGCCTCTTGAATGTCTACTGGGGCAATCAGCCCCCCTTCAGCACGGAGAGCAGACCCCAAGTCCCATAAGCAAATGCGAATGAGGTCCCCAGGTCCCACAAGGAGGAAAAGCAGATCTACTTACAAGCATTAGTCACAGAAAAACTATTGGAAGAATCCAAGTGATCTACGTGGTAATTCAAATGGAAGGGCTTCTCGGTGGTGTTCTGGTTGGTGTTGTATAACTGCACAGCAAAGCGGAAAGCACTGTGCTCCTGCACCGTATTTCTCATGAAAAGTCCACCTAGAAGCAAAGGGAACTGAGATTTGGCTTGTGTCCTCCCCCCCCGAGGAGTTAGAAATTGGGGAGCACTACAGATGGACGATACCCTCTCAGTGGTACCCGGGTGCACGACGATGATTTTGATTTCCAACCTGTGTGTCTTTGATGACTCTTGCGAACTCAAATTTTGGCCAAGAGAAACCTAGTTTTCCTTCAGAGAGAGGAGACGCTGGGAAAAAGGGGGCATGGGAAAAGAGGGCCGAGGAGCCTGCTTTGGGGGTCGGACGATGGAATAAAGAGTGGGACTTGGTTCTTTCTCAGGCGGTAGCTTCCTGTCCCCTCTTCCCTCATACCTCCCATCTCCACAAGCTGGTTCATCCTTTACTGGCGCAAAGGGAAAGGTTGGAGAGAAAAACAATTTCATTTCCCCCTGCTACTCTATCCTGTTCCCCACAGCCCCCTCCACCCTGTGACAATACAGGGGCTGGGTTCTGTAATTGGCAACAATTCGAACTTCTTGACTAGTAAATACAGGCAGAAGCCGAGAGAACTCCCTCCCAGCGCCCGGGAGCCGGACTCCAGACAGACACAGCGGCAATTCATGAATTCGTGGGCTGCGTGACTTCGCCGCTCGCTGGCTCAGCTCCTAATCTCACTCCTGCCTCTACCCCATCCGCCACCGACCTCGGTGGCTGTCCGGGTCTCGGGGATGCAGAGTGGGTTTCCACCTCCCCTAGCACTAGCCGGTCTCTCGGGACCCGGAGACGCGGGACGGGGCGCCCTGGACCGGGTTACGCGCCCTGGCGCAGCCAGACAGGCGGCATCACCCTGGGACAACTTGCAGCGGCGGCACGCACGCCATGGCAAAGTCCGGGGCAGCGAGCCGAAAAGCCGCGACTCTGCGCCGGGTTGCAGCTTCCCAGCCTCTTGCAGGCGTCCCCGGCTCCGCTCAGCTCGGAAAACCCGGCAGCCTACCCCCACCCCCAGCCCCAGGAGACCACCTCTCCGGTTCCCGATGCTCCCCAGATCAGCCAGCTCTCTGGGGTTCAGACCCGTGAGATTCCTGCCCGATCCCCATCCCCAGTCCCTTCCCAGGCCATGCAGGACAGGGACCCGGTAGCCGTGCCAGGGCAGCGGGCTCGGGTGCCGGAGAGCCGGGGCCGACCGGCAGGCTGGCTCGCGCTTACCTATGCTGATGGTGTTGGGGAATCCTCCGTGAGAATGACCCAAAAGCCCCAGGACTAAAAAGAAGACCGCCCGGAGCACGCTTTGCCCCATTTTCTTCTGCCTGGCCATGCTACGCCTAGAACGAAGCTGACAAGAGCATGGGCGCAACTCGAGAGTCGTCAAAATAATAATAGGAAAAGAAAAAGAATTCGCCGGCTCTTTCACCCCCTCCCCTCAACTTGCTCTCGCTCACTCTTCCTTTCCACCCCACACTAGTCCTCCTCCTCCACCACCTCCTCTCTTCTCTCTCTCTCTCACGCTCCCCCTCTCGCTCCCTCTCGTTCCCAGGCTCTCTCACACCCCCTCCCCGCCCCCCACCTCACTTCTGTCTTCACACCAATCTGGAAGGCGGGTTCATTGGCTGCAAGCTCGGTTCGCCAAAGCGATCTCCCTCCCTATCACTAAGACAGACAGAGAGAAAGAATAAAAACAGAAAACAAAAATGAAAAAGACAAAACACCAGAAAACAAACCAAT